>NC_079210.1:33052515-33652515 GCF_026745355.1 Beta vulgaris subsp. vulgaris | reverse complement strand
CCAGCTCCAGAAAGGACGTTGTTCGTCCAGTGTTGGTAACGCTCCGGCTAGTATAGCGATATCGTCTGGCTACCGCCTCATTGGGAGCTTGGACGAACAAGAACTCGGCCTTCCAAGCATGCATCTTGGACGTCTTGTCCCAAGATTTCATGAAGCCTTGCCGATTACAAACACTAACCCAAGCCCCATTCACAGTTTTGGGAACCTTGGAGACATAGTGTATTTGTGAGAAAGCCGCCATGGACGGATCGACGCCCTTAATCTCACAGACGGCTATGAAAGTCAGGATGTTTTGCCATGAATTTGGGGCAAGTTGATTAAGTCCTATGTTGTAGTAATAGAGAAGTCGAGTGATAAAGGGATGTAAAGGAAAACGCAGTCCGGCATCTAAGGCCAGACGATAAACAGCGAAATGGCCAGCAGGAGCACTAAGTATAGTGTCCTCCCGGACAGGAAGAACAAACCGATACCCCGGCATGGGTATGGCTGAAGAAAGGTGGTCAAGATGGAGACCTACTCGTCCTAGCCAGCCACTTTCGGCCAAGATATATCTAGGGTCAGACAAGGGGCCAAGGTGCCGCCTTATCTCAGAAGAGGTGGTGGATGGCTCGTCTGAGTCGCTAGCTGCTCAGAAGAGGTTTCGGCCTCATTCGACTCATCTGAGGCCGCCCTTGGATTTGACGGGTTGGGCTCTGGAGATCCCCAAACTTCAGATTCCTCCTGGACGAGTTCAGGAGACGGACTTGGGTTCGCAGGACAAGCGCTCTGGACTTCTCGCTCTCCATCAGCGGGAATCCGTCCAATTGATGCCTCCCTTTCTGAGCTAGAGGCCGGCATGTTAACCCCTCTTCTGATACGAGCCGTCTGCTTGACGCGCGCCAGATTACCCTGCATAGGTAAAGACTGGGTCGTCTGACTATGCCGTCCATGGCTAAAGAAAAAGAATGCATGTCCGGCCGAGATAGGTCCAACTCTAGAAGATGCCGAGGAAGTCAGGCCCTCTATTCTAGGGTTAGCACCAACCCTTGAGCGGCCGGGATTGTTCGATGAAGAGGACGAATCCATTTTCTTAAAATATGCTTAAAAATATAAAAGAAATGAATGAAGAAATACCTGTAGATGAAAGCTTGGACGAATGTCAAAGACGAGTTGATATCTCGGACGAGCGGAGTAATAGTTTGCAAGAGCTTGGACGGAAGTAAATTCTCTCTCTAAAAAGCTCAGTAAAAATTGCAGAGTCTCTCTCTCTAGAAAATTTCTCAGCGATGTTAAAATGATTCTAGAAACGACAAGGTCACATATTTATAGAGGGATGAAAATGACCCCCTGATCCGGTAAAAATAACCGTTGCACTTAAGGGTTGACCTGTGGAGACCAGCAAAATGGCGCCTCTTTTTTGAAAAAGAAGATGGCAGTTCCAGGTCGGTTAAAAGAGGAAGATCAACCGTATTGGCGCCTAATAGGTAACTCCCTCTTTTAAGGGGCAAATGTTGTAGCCTAAAAATCAATGGCTACCCTGATGACACATGGCACACTAGTGGAAAAAACATCAAGTGCTCCGGTGAAAAACCGTATAAGTGCTCCGTATTTGACCCGTAGCAGACGCCATACGAGCACTTGAGTATTTACCAAGTGCTTCGGTTGAAAACTGGAGCATTTAGATTTACAAGTGCTCCGGTTGTCTTAAAAACCGGAGCACTTGAGTTATTTTTTTTTTTTAAAAAAAATTCATTGCTATTGTTGTACAACAGCAAGCATACAGCAACAACAGCTAACTGAGTCATAGTTGGGATAATTTCTGTCATTTCTGAAAATAGCAATGCCAAGCGAAAATATTATACCAAGTTCTAAATATATACTTTACTTCAGGCAAGGACTAAAAGAAACCAGTACAATATTTACAATATAAACAAAGTTCAACTTAGTTTTATGACATTTAGAAGGGGCAGGCAGGCCTTACACAAAGTCTTCTATGATTCAATTTTGGTATTCTCTTCTACCCTATTTGTGTTTGAGGCAAGTCATTCTTCTATTTGGATTCAGAATATGCCAGGACGAGTTGTATGAATATCGACATTATTCAGTCATGTCTCCGGTACTTGAGCAATTATGTGAAGGCTTATGAAGAAGAATATCCCTGATGCAAATAGAAAAGCAATGTTGTTGAAGCAGCAATAGCATAAGGAAATATAGTCCAGACAACCTGATTCATTAAATGAAAACAGGTAAGAAAAACAAAGTTGCGACTCGAAGGAAGGTTAATAAAATGGAAAATTGATCTACTTATACTACAAGCTTTTGGACAAACTTACCACAATAGTAGCAACGATAAAACGACGGCATTCTCTTAATAAAAACCCAATTGCCAACTGCAATAGCCACACAGAAAATGAAGTGCAATATGTTAGCCTCTCAGTTCAATGAGATTGAGTTCCAATAAGGTCCATGATGATGCTTCTCCACCTCTACGTATGTATTGTTCTTCATATATTTCCGTCAAACAGTTCTAGTTTTGTGTTTACAATATCCCATACTGTAACTATCAAAATATGATTGATATTCTCTTGTTACTTTGATCATATGTAATAGAAATTACAACTTAAACATTAGTTTGGTATAATAATTAGTATAGTGATTAGTGATAGAAAGATTATATCTTAATTAAGAGAATTCTAACCAAGTATCAATTCAAGCCAACCTAACATGACTTGATTTGCTAGCTTGGCTCGAACCGAACATTAATTAGGCTACGCCACACATATGTTCCAAATAAATACCTCATAAAACCTGCAACTACTAGTGGAACAAATTAAAAGAGATTTAAATAGAACAAACCAAAACCTGCCCAAAGTGTAACTTTTTTTTAAAACTGCAACTACTACATTTTTTGAACCTTGATTGAATTTGGCAACTTGTTTTTTCTTATGCTACAGAAAGTGCTTCAAAGAAATCATATGATGTATCTAAATAATGCTAATCCACCTAATAATGCAAACACTACTACAGTACTAATGAACTAAGATAATTATGCAATGCACTAAATCTAAAATATGCACCTACATTGGTTCCTAAACTAAACCCGTGATACCAAATTCATTAAAAGCATTATGATGCAAACTCTGATCATATGTAGTGCTCTAAACAAATGACACCTAATCTTAGTATTGTAAGATTACTAAAATTATGGAGACAAATAATGTCAACCTTTTAGATTGCTCTAAAATGTTACTAGCAAACATATGGTTTGGCAGACTAAAATAATATGGTGGCAGCAAGGTTCAATGCATCAGATCTTATAATTAGCTCTCACATATACAATATAATAAGCTATCGACCTACAAATCCTATTACATCAGCATCATAAGACATCACAAGGTTGTAAACATGATTCAAATTGTACAAACTCAAGTAATGCCACAATTCCATGAACTGCAGCAAAAGAGTAATTCGACATACAACACATATGATTATGGCATAAACATACCATCATCACTAGTCCAATCAATAAATCCTCCAAAAGTGTCATGTACAGCTCAAATTATAGCAAATTTTAAAAAAATTCACCAATTCCTCATATATAAATCAAATAAACAAATAAATTCCACTTTCCCACACTAAAATCTGACATTATCCTCAATGAAAGTGTAGGAGGCAAAAAAGGTAGTTAAATGCATTAATAGCAAATAAATGTAAAAGGATAGGGACAAGAAAGTCACCTGAAAGCGAGAATCATTGACTCCACAATCCTTTTTGGGTCCACCTTAGATTCTTGTTATGACAAATGCTTTCAAGTGCACCCTCTGCAGAAATACAAAAACAATTGAATAATCAATATCATACGTCTAGCAACAACACTTTTTCAAAAGATAGCAACACTTCAATGATGATAGCTCACCAACAGCGACTTTGCTAAGCCCGGGAAGATCAATCAGCATAAGATTAACAACTGCTAGAGCCGAAAAGGGTAATTAGTGCACCGCTATGGAGAGAGATTGATAGATGATTCGGTCTATCAATATAATATCTTATATGAATGTGGCGAAAAAAGAAGTACTGAACAACCAAAACAATGAATAGGAAGCAAATTGTATACTGATTAGACCAACAACAAACAACAAATACTGATTAGACCAACAACAAACAACAAACCATATAATGATTAGACCAACAACAAACAACAAACCATATAATGATTAGACCAACAGCAAAACAGACCATCCACCATAACGGACCAGCAGCAAATAGAATATTGGTACATGGTTTGCTAATCACTCCACTAACTTCAACAACCTCCTATAAAGTAATAAAATGCAGCTGCAAATAGTGACCTCGCCAATTTTCAAAGTTTTGGTTCAAGGACTTCGAGAGATTCAATAGATATGGCGAAGCACAAAATTGAACTTTCAGATTCAATATCTAAGACCAACCAACAAAGTTTAGGGTCTAAGCCTAGTAAAAGGAAATAAGTTGCCTCATCTCAATTTGAAGGATACTAATTCAAGTTGTAGAAAGAGCCTCTCCTTAAAAGTGTGGCTAAGGAATACATGCATTAAGTCATCCTCCATTATTCCATTGCTCTTGCTGAACCTCAGAACATATAATAATAGTTTTTCAGCTTCTTAGATTTATGCTAACATGAAAAATCGTCTAAAATAATTAAATACACCATAATTAATTATATACTCGGATAGCGCATCACATACAACATCCAATAACTTATCTCTCCCAATGAACACTATTGTGCGCCTTTTGTATAGCTCAAACAACAAGCTTTTAGTTCCACCATCTTTCTCAATAACTATATTATTGATAAACAGAGTTTTGACCAGGCGACTACAATTAGATAATGGTTCAAAACTAAGATCTTATACCAGATATACCAGCTCCATATGCACTCATTCTGGCTACTGCATCACTTGAATTTTGACTTTTGCCCATGTCAAAAACCCGTTTCCTAATCTGAAAAAGTGACAAAATCAGCAATTATAGTAATTTTGACCAAGTTAAACATAGAATAGATATACATTAAGATAGACTGAAGTAGTTCTAATCTAAGAAAAGGTGATAAAGACCTCCTACAGAGGTTAAGTACAATGATATGATATCAAATTAACCATTGTTCATCTCTCTGCACACACTCATACCACACAATCATACCAGAAAAAAGATGGAAACCACTAATCAAATTGACAAATTGATATATAGTGAGCAAGTACTCCAAACAAGTAAATTTGATATTTGAAACATAACATGGATCATAAAAGATATTGGTGGTCTAGAAAAAAGAAAACCAATAACGGATATAGTAAAAACAATTAAATGAAAGGTTAAGCATCGAATGATGATAGCACACCTCTCCCCACACAAAACCAAGCAAATCTTCACATATACTCCAAATTCCAACTTAACTGTGAGACTGCAACTTTTAGTGAGTGGAGTGTGCTAAAATAAGATGAATACAAATTCACACAATACCTAATTTAATAATATAAACAACACCAAATTCATTATGAAAACAACTCAGATTTCAGTGAAGATAACAATCGGATTCAGATTTGGTTGTAAGGATCTCAATTTCATTCATAAACTGTCCTATCCGCTTGTAGTTTTTCTCATATAAACGCTTCATTGCTATTTCTCTCCCATCTCTAAGTTTCCCTAGATTGAGTAGTATATATTAGTGATCAATTAACTCAAATGTGACAGATTTTGCTACACACCAACAGTAAAGTTGTGTGTTATTTTTAAGATCTCACCATAGTAGACAATTCCAAAGCCACCATCTCCTAGTTCTTGGGACTCGTCGAAATTGTTGGTTGCTTCTTGGAGCTCACTGTACGATAAGATTGGTATACCACACAAGGAGCTGCCAAATTCAAGAACTGAGTGCATAGGATCAGAGCTAAGTCTACGTGACAGTAGCATATGAGAACGGAACTTGGGCTTCATGTAACACCATAAACCAACATTAAGTGCTACAAGTATCAAAAAAAACCCCTGCGACGGCTGAAAAAGGGAAATGATATCAGTTAACTCAAATTCATAATATACCCTTGAGCATTAATACAAAACAATAATTATCGAACCTTTCAAGAAGATCTGGTTAAATTTATTTTGGCAGACAAAGAGATATTACGGGTTTATCTCCTTGATTTGCTTACACTAATTCCAAATCAAGTGTCATATTTGTAATAAAATATAGTCGTATAATCTAAATACATGGTTGTTAATATATTCTTTTATGAATTTCTAAATATACATACAGTCGTTAAATCTAAATATGAAGTCAAAGTTGTTGAATCTAGAATATTTGAGATACTTTTTGCAGAGTAAATCAAGAATCCCCGGTACTTAACAAATAACAAGGAGTACTCCCTCACTTCACTTCATTTTAGTGGAGAACAAAGAGGAATTACAAGAGTACAAGAGAAAAACTGAAAAAGTGGAGAGAGGAAGTAAATGAGATATATTACCAAGAATAACATAAGAAAAGTCATATGACATAAAATGCAGAAGAGCAAAATTAGATATGAAGAAAAGGGAAAACAGATCTGGGAAAATGTGAAGGAGGAGAGCCCATCACTTTCGTGTTTCCGTATGCTCTGGAACAACAGTGGCTCGTGTGGTGGCTGGAATGGGGAATCGAGGTGAGGGAGAGTTTTTGAATCAAAAAAATCCCCAAATCTAGAAAATCAAAAAAATAACCTAAAATACAGCAATAAAATTCGAGCGACATTACCTTGGCATGCATTAGTGGATCGAGAGTGAAGAGGGGAAGAGAGAGAAGGTGAAACAGTTTATGCAGAAGGAAAGAAAAACACCACCATCTACGACCTTTCAGAACTCATCCATGGTGGTGGGGTAAGTCATGAACAAGAGCTAGGGTTAGGGTTTCAATTTTTTGATATCATTCGTGAGAGAAGGGAGAGGAAGGAATAAAGAGCTAGAGAGAGAGAGAGACGGGAGGGGGGAACAGTGTATGTGGGTAGAAATTAAAAGGTAATTTTGGGAATTTATGAATTCCAAACTTTTAAGGGCTTCGGTTAATTATAATCCACCGGAGTACTTGGAATGTAATACTTTTTAAAAAAAAAACTGAACCAAGTGCTCCGTTTTTAATATAAACCGAAGCACTTGCTAAGTAGCAAAAGCATTTTTTTCCACTAGTGGCACTATTTCAGCCCTACATGTGGCATTCGCTTATGCAAAGAAAAGTACAAAGGCCTACAGGTTCTTTGGGATAAAGTTACTTTTCTGAGGAAAAGGTGTACTAAAAAGCTTCCTTGTGGCCCTGAAATTGTACTTAGGCCCAATGAAGTAAAGCCTGATTCAGCTAAAGGGTAAAATGTATTGACCAATCAGCACTTGCCACGTGTCCTGCTATTATTGCTTAGCCAATCAGATGCTCCCAAATTAGGGTGACATCAAGGCACAACAGTCATTCCAAACAGTATAAATAGTCCTTGATTTCAGGGAAAAGGTACGTTTTTGAGAGCATAGTACTGTTATTCTGCCATAAATTCTTTCTCTCTCTCTCTCTCTCTCTCTCTCTCTCTACTTTCTCTCTCTAAAAGTTCCTTCATATCCCTGATATCTAACTTAAGCATCGGAGGGGGAAATACCACCCAAACCTCCAGGGTGGGTCCCTTTTTGCAGGTTGTTGATCAGAGTTCGGAATCGGGATTCGAGCCCAACCATTATTGCACAAGTCTCCAAATTAAGAACCTGAAGTTGGGAGTTGTTGTATTAGTTTACCAGTTTCATACTACGTAACAACTATGGAATTGTTTGGGCTCAATAATCCTTAGTGGGCCACCACATGCTCCAAAGCCCTCTGCCAGCATGGCAAGCCCTCAGTGGGACCCACCCGTCTTAAATCTAGCGCCAGCCTGGCAGGTACATTTTTCACACATTTCAACACCTATAAATATGGAGCAGATCCCCATTTATTAAGGTAATAACTTTTAGACAAACTACTTCACAGATCCCAATTAATACACATCAACTGACTTGATCGTCGGAGGGGCAATCCTGGATCCACCCCCTGGGTAGTCTAACTCTCGTCCTGTGCAGGTCTCCCAGCAATCTTCGAGCATCCGGCCCTCATTAACCCTAATCTCGATCCATCCCGCATAATAGAAGTTTTAGCCCGAAACAGGTTGTCGCCGTCTGTGGGGACATCGAACTAAAAGTCATGGCCATCACTCGGAGAAATCACAGACGACAAAGGACTACCGTCCCCTCTCATCACTCGAGGGCACCATCCCATGAGGTGGCTGACGAGATAACAGATAACCCTCGGCAGGTCGCTATCCTCTCATCTCGCCACCAGCACGTCCTTGAGGAGGTTCATCCTCGAGAGGCTACCAGTGCCATCAACCCTGGGGCGCCTCGTTTGAGGACAGCTCAAACCCCAGCGGGGCCCCCTCGATATGAGCATACCAGTCCTAATCCGGTCACTCAACAAAATCTTCAACAGCTAGCTGACCGTCTAAGCGACAACTTTGAGAACGGCCTTCGAGCCCTAATATTGACCTTCCAGGCAGGAGGAGAAGGACCTCGAACATACCCGCTCTGGCTCCCATGCCTCGACTGGTCGTTGACCACAATCGAGTAAGAAACCTCGATCAACCTCAGGTCATAGCCCTTGACCCGCCGAATTTGCCACGAGCACCTCGAAGGTCAGCTCAAGTCGTCCCTAGCAAGGGGGACGCGAGACATGTGATCAATGAACTCCATCTGAGGAATGGCAATCATGACACTCGTGAAGTCTTGAACGAAAAGCGAGCGCAGTCCAAAGCAAGGAATACTCTCAGCCCTCACCGGAAAAAGAGGGAACCTCGAGAGCAGAGAGAGCCCCAGGAGCAGAGGGAACCTCGAAAAGAGAGAGAGCCTCGACATCGGTGGGGGCATCGAGAACGGGCGTCTAGTAGTTCTGAGTCCAGCTGCGAGTCGGAAACCCAAATGGGCAACCTAGGATTCGTGACTCCCTTCGGGGAGAATATCATGAGTGCTCTCACCCCCCGGAAGGTTAAGGTTCCTCCCATCGACCATTATGACGGGATTACAGAACCCATCGATCACCTAGCCGCATTTAAAGCACAGATGAGTATGCAGACTAGCAGCGAGGCTGCATGGTGTAAGTTTTTCCCAACCACTCTAAAGGGGTTGGCCTTAACCTGGTTCAAAGAGCTGCCCTCCGGAAGCATATCGAGCTTCGCAGCTCTCGAGATAGCTTTCAAACAGAACTTCATCGCCCGGTAGAAGACATCGAAAGACAAGTATTCATCTCATGTCAATTAGACAGCAAAGAGAGGAAGACTTAGCCGATTACATCAAATTCCTAATTGCTTAAATTCATAATGGCAATTTTATTAAATAGAACAAAGAATGTTATCATGTGTAAAATTGCTTAACAAAGTTTAGGTTATGAAAAGCTTCTAATCACAAATGATATTATCTGATTTAGATAGATTCGATAGTTGATTCAATTAATAAGTTGTCAGTTTTCTTTACTTTGTTCTTCTTCAAGATTCTATGTTCTTGTTATACCGCATCATTATAATTTTGTCTAAGGGGAGTATGTAGTATATGGATAAGTTCCAAAATGAAGTATTAAGCTATACAAAGGAGACTTATACATTAGCATGATAAGATCAATGAGTACGTAAGAGGGAAACTGCGTATAACACAAAATCAGAAGTGGTACTTCTACAACATGACTTTGGAAACAAAATTAAGGAGCCGTTTAGTTGTCCTAGAACTAACAACTATACCAATACATTTTTCTTATCAGTAAAGTAGGACAACTAAAACAGAAAAGGCCAAACCCAAAATTTAATTATGATAAAAATAAATAATTATAGTAAAAAATACTTAAAACAATAATACGTATAAGTTATAACCTTCATATAAGTGCATTTTGTGCAATGGAGTGGTTGAATTCTTTTACTTCCTCCGATCCATTTTAATTACAACAAATAAATAATTTATCTCTTACGAAAAATACCCATTTGTTGGGTTAAAACGAATAGGAGGAAGTAAAAAATCTATCATAAGATTAAGATCAACTATAAAATATGTATTCAGTTTAGAGTGGGTGATTATAACAAAAAATATACGACTTTAAATTTATTTAGTCAACAATAGCAATTGGCTATATTGTTGACTGAATAAATAAGTCAACAATATAAGGTTATATATCCTTGCTTACTTCTTTGCTTCTTATGCCTTCAATGGAAAATATATGATATTATGAGGTTAGTTAGTAACAAACTTGCCATCATTTTCATATATATATGAGTCAACAATAGAGATGAAATATTTCCATTAACCATAGAAAGAATAATTAGCACGCTTTTACATGTTATACATCAAAGAGATAGAAACATATACTTCCTCCGATTTTTTACTTGCAGCGTTTACCTTTTAGGAAGTTACAAATTACTTGCATCATTTTCTCATTTTTGACAATCAATTCTCTCTACCTCACTCTTATTACATGGGTCCCATTTCCTTTCCTTTCTTTATCTCTCTCCTTTCCTTAATCCTTGTGCCAAGTTGCAATGATGCAACTATAAAAAACCGAAGAAGTATATACAAAGAGGTTTTAAATTATCTATGGAGGACATGTTATCCATGTCCTTTTATTAGTATTATACTACTATCACCATAGTTGCAAACTCCAACTAGTTGAGCATCGCGACTTGTCTAACGTATACTCCTCCATCGATTTGGCCAGAAGTAGAAAGAACAACCAGCAATTGCTCCCTAAAACCAAATGGATTAAATACAAGATGGTCCCCATTCTCCTCGTCAAGAATAAATGCTCTCCAAAACCAATCACAGTACTGCAATGTTACAAAATATGTTTCCCAAAATTTCAATATCAGAATTAACTTCCCTTACAACAATAATGTCAGCTATATTACCATTAAAACTATCACAAGCCAAGATTATATAGAGTCTTTACTTTGGAGCCATTTCATCGAAATCACCAAATCAAGAACAGTCCATCCATCATCATAATCCATAGGCGCAGGGTTACCTGTTTTCAGAAGCAGGCCTATAGTTCACCGAAACCATAACAGAACTACAAAAGCCAACTAAACATTGACACAACATGTTATAGATGGCGCTATTCACAGATGAATGAGCAAAGCTATCCCTAAGGAAGAAGATTATGAAGATTGTAAGCCACTTTCAGAATAAGTCAAAACCAGGATTTTCAACCCTTACATTGGTCAACTTCCTTAGATTAGTTATTGGTATGAAGAATAAAGCCTTTTCAGATTCTAACAGAATAAAATCTTATTTTCTTGGTTTTTTTTTGTCAGAAAGGGTCTAATAAAATACAAGTTTTGTGGGGAAAAAAACCTAATAAATTTTTTTTTGTCTAAAAGGACCTAATAAAATACTTTCGATTGTGAACGGGACCCACTTTATGAATTTTCGGCCAAATTTACCATTTACCGGCGTTGATCCTTTTTTTTTACCCCTAGTTGACTCTTTAATGTTCTATTTCTATTTTACAGCACACAAATCCCTATTGAATCCCCAAACTTAATGTTCCCGTTGGCTTAACCTTCTCCTTCATCTTTAATTTCAACTTCAACTTCTCAAATTGTGCTTCAACTTTCAATTTGTCAGCCTTCATCAAAGCCATTTCTTGCTTTACGACCTTCAACTCATTCAACAAAAACTTCTTCTCATCAACAAGATCATTAATCACAATTCGTTGACATTCTGTCATCTCATCATCCACCCATCTAAAGAATTTGCATCCCCTTGGATTTAAAATAGGAACATAACATTAAAGAGTCAACTAGGGGTAAAAAAAGGGTCAACGCCGATAAATGGTAAATTTGGTCGGAAATTCATAAAGTGGTTCCTGTTCACAATCGGAAGTATTTTATTAGGTACTTTTTGACAAAAAAAATTTTATTAGGTCGTTCTCCACAAAACTTGTATTTTATTAGGTCCTTTCTGACAAAAAACCCTATTTTCTTTCTCTCTTATATAGCTACAATTTGACTATAGTTTTTCAAAATATGTCGAAGAAGTTATGAAAAATAATGAAGTGTCTTTGGTATGCACTTTTAAATCGAAAGAGAGTAAAATCCTAGATTTCGCACTATATCATGCTTCAATGGTGACGAGAAATGATGTTAAAACATTATTCTCCAACTCACACAAATTAACCCACGCTAGATAAACATATATAGAAGCATATAAACCCTATCATATAAGCAACAATCATACTTGATCTTATACTAAAAATTAAAATCTATGTAGTATGTTTACGAACAGAGTTTCATGATATACCTTTTTGGCTTTTCAAAGTGATAACATAGAGGGAGAATTAAGAGACTACTGAATCAATTGCTATGCAGAATTGATCCTCTCCTTGCCCAACAATCCCTGTAAAACAAAAGCAATCAAGGAGTTTGAAGTTGACACTTACGAACTTACCAAGAAAAAGGAACAAAGAGATACTAAAACAATATTGTGATTGACTGATTATGCCTAATTAATGTGATTCTATATAAAAGTTCCTATTTAGAAGATAAATACACACGCTTGGAATAAATATCAAAACGACGTATAAGCATAATGCATTTAAAAGAATACACGTGTCAACTAATTGTTGAAGATGATTTAGGAGATGACAATTGTCGAAATTAATGAGCGAGAGAGCGAGAGAGCGGTGACATTTTAGGCATAACTATTACTCGGTATTAAAAGAAATGAAAAATAAAATTATGAAAATACATATCTATGTTCATGAGTAAGAAGTATTTAAATACTTACAAATAGTATCTAAAATTATTTTTAAAGTAACTATAAGTGATAAAATTGCATAACAAGTAATTCAAAAACTGATTTTTTTTTGGAGTTTGTATTTGTGATTACTTTTGAATATGAGTTGTCTTTGTGATGAGAATGCCATTTTTTTTTATTGTCAGTGGTATTAATTTTTGGTAAGTTCTTGATTACGAATTTATTTAGTTGATTGGATCTAAATTTAATTTGATTGAATCTTTTTTATTGGCAAGTTTATGTGATTGACAGTTATACGTGTTGATTGGATTTAATAGAGATTTGGTTGAATTTTTTTTTGGTAAGTTTATGTGTGTAATCTATATATATATCTAAAGAAGAATCCTTCAGGCCACGTATCCCAAAGTTAGAGATTTCAATCCCATGTGGCATATGTGAGCATTGCTCTGTTGATCAGTATTTTTTCGAAGCTCAATGAGAGTGTCCACGTGTCAAAGGAATCAAAGAATGTGAAATTCCCATAATCACGGATATCCTTTCCCTTAATCACGCATATAATTGATTCAGTAATCTATATAATTGACGTCAATCACGAATTTTAATTGATAGGTAATCTATATAATTAAGGAAACAATTATGTCAATCATGTTCAAATTGCACGTTAAAATAAAAAAAAAATTGAATATCAATCACGGTTGTAATTGATACGTAATCAAAATAATTAAGGCAATAATTAATTAGTTACCAAATCAACCAACCACGCTAATATTAAGTAAACAATTTTTCCTTACTATGAGTAAATTACATATATAAATAAAGTAAATATAAAACCTAAATTATACCCGACCATAAGTAGTATAAATATGAATGGTGCTTTGGCCGAGTAGGATATATTTTCCTTACCTTCCTCTCTCTCCTCCGATCCATCCTTTCCCCCTCTGTTTTCATTTTTCCTTCTCTCTAACTTTTCTTGCAGAGAACCAAATGAAGGAAAATCAAACTACATCTGTGTTTCTCCACGTAAAATCTTTTACAAGGAAAATTCATTTTTCATTGAAAATATAATCCGTCCAAGCAAATGGAGCCTAGGGATTGGTTGTATGCCATCTAATGGCATTTGTCAAATTCTTTTACAGAACTCTATCAAATTGCATTGACTTTTATTACTCTTTCTCATGATTGATTGTGTCATACTTTGCTGATTTATGGTTACAGATTTTTGGCAATTTCAACTGCAATTGTTTATGGGTACTATGCATTGATATTAAAGATCAATGAAGAAGATTACGGGGGTCATGGAACTCTCCTCCAGGAAGGGCTTTTTGCATCAATGACACTCTTTTTGGTATGCCTTTTCACTCCCTCGGCATCACATTCTAGAACTTTAACCTTTACATAAATTTCTTTTTTCTTTCTCTGTTTCATGCATTTCATGAAACCAATTTTCGTCTTTCTATTGTTGCAACTTGCGTGGATTGTAGTATACAGCTTGGCGCACTTTTGATTGGCTAGGTAGCAAGAACTATTCTTGATTGATGATGAGATGATCCGGTGAAGCTTGGGCCAAAGTTTGCATTTGTCAAATTCTTTTAAACACATCTAAATTTTGCAACTTGATCAAATGACAATTTTATATTTTTCTAACTTCATGCATGTAATTGAAGAACATATATGCGACACAATCTATTAATGAATCCCACATGCATTAAGCTTAATTTTGATCTTTTGTTGTTGAAATCCAATAATTGGTAGAACATAAAATAGAATTTAATCTAACCAAGTTATGAGAATGGTAGGGAAATTATATTGTTGGAGAACATGAAATCTAACCAAGTTTAATCTATTTTGTTTTTTTGGGTTGATGTGGAAGATAGGTGGTTGATAATTGTTGGTTTCTTCCTTGGAAATGGCTACGGTAGGTAGAAGATGAGAGAAGATAGAGTTTGGTTTTAGAAGATGAAATGTGTAAATAATGGTTGGTTAATAATATATAAGTTTTTTAAAAAAACTTTTTTGATTTATTCCATTGCTGGGTGGAATAAATCACCACGACTTATATATTATTATTAGTCAAATTCTATAAAATTATTGTTGATTTCATGTTGACAGCATTCAGGGCACAAGAATTAATCAGGTATCATTAGATTAGTGTTCTTGATGCTCTTTCACATTTTCAAATTAGTACATTAACATTCTTGATTTCATGTGATTAGGTATACATAATTGGAGGATATGGAACTCAAAAGGGTGCATCAGTTATTAATCAGGTACTTAGTTTAGGACTCTGATTTCAGGCTTTGAACTCATGTATGGTAACTGGAAAAGCATCACTTACTAATAATGTTCCCATTGTTGCATATCAGGATGTAAAAAATTGTTAGATAATGTGATACTAAGTGGTATTAGTGGGAGCAGGATTGGGGGTTTCTTGATCTTTGGCCATGTGTGATGTTCAAAAGAAGGTGGGGAGTGGGTATAGGTGGCGCACAAATTGGAAGTCAAGAAACACAAAGCTAAGTGTACTGGGCACGTAAGGGAAATTAAGTGGAGTAAGAGTGGGGAAATCTATAGCTGAAGCTAACAGTGGAAACTACAATAATTTTAGACTCTTGATTTTCACATTGAAAATTAAGTATGGTTAATTGAGATTTGAATCATTTGATTAGCTATATGAAAAGTTTGTTAGTTGTGTGGTTGTATTAAGAACACCAATTTCCGTCCATTGATTATGCTCCATTTTTACAGGTGGAAATTTTGGCATTTAATCTGACTCAGAAAAGACATCTAATTTAAGAGAAGTTTGAAGTCAAGTATCTAACAAACTTTCTTAAGCAGGTGATGGATTGTTAAAACTATTTATATACTGAATTGATCATTCTCTGTAAATTTTAATGATTATAGAAAACTTTGTCCCTGTATTTTCTGTTTTGATATGCTCATATATCACTTTGTCCCCCTCTACCAGGTGATGATGACAAATATTATAGCAGACGGATCCAGTGATCTAAGAAACTAGCCCAAGCTCATGGTCGCAGGTTGAGTACTGAGTAGCTAAGTATTTTAGCTCAAAAATGATGTACTAACTCTGTAACAGCCCGTTTTCCCGAGCTGCTAGGTAAATACACTTAAGATTCACTAATCACAATCAATGCTTAATAAGCCTCGAATTAAACATTTACTCGCAACGGAAACATAACCTAGAAAACGATCCTGGACTTGTGGGTTATTGGCCCACAAAACAAAATCCTTTATATAAGACTTCAATTACACCGATATCTCGACTAATATTCCCAAATATTGTATACAACGAAATATATCAGAAATTATTCCTTAATTGACTATCTAAAATACAAACTCAATCCATAAGCTACGACGACATCTTTATCTTGCTTCACTTCAGATTCCTGAGCTCACAACACCAAACCTGCAATGATGTTTGACTCTGCCACACACCAAGTGACAGACCACAGAAATGACAACACCATCAGCAAAGCTGAGTACACACTGTGTAATAGAAAAATACAATTAGTGTATTTTGAAAACTAACACATATTATAGTAACAGATAATCACACTCAACTTATTTGATATATTTCACAAAATCAGATCGTTTGCAGAACGCGAGTGGAGAGGGGTACCACGCATACAGCTGTCTCCAAACTATTGAGGTCGTCACCCAGCCTTTTATTTTTATGCTTGCAAGACTTACCGGACATGTCCTATAACGCCAGGAATTCGGCCCTCATGGAAGCAACAGCTAGGGACTCTACCCGCCCAACTCGGGTGCCTATTCTGCCTCACTTTCATATTTATAAAATAAGATATTTAATGATTCATAGCTGAATCCTCAATACTCATAACATAACACCATATTCGACCTTATCTGGTCTTAACTCATATCTGAATCATTTCCTCATTATCATACCAAATCATATTTTGAGAAATATAGTATTTTCGAACGATTTCGATAATTGAACAAATTGATACTTTTATAACAATCCAATAACAATTCACAAAACTCACAGAGATGTATCTATAATCATGGCCATTACCACAAACGATATATGATATCCAAAATTCAATATAACGCCCACGGGAGCATTTGAATATATTTTGCTGAACCCAAATGTTACCTCAACTATAACAATTATACGAAACCTCCAAGCATCAGAACTTGATTTCCCATATCATCTTGAATTATATACGTCTACATAGCCATTCTCCAACAACCATCTCACGATAACATCAATAATTAATAACCAATCTTAACTATTCTAATTATCTTCTTCTAACGCAACCATTATGCTAATAAAACTGAATCCCGCAAATAGAAGTTAATGAAGTCATTCCCATAACTCATAACTCGACTTCATACATATCAACTCCAACTACAATAATTATAACAGTTTCCCAATTCTAAGATTAGGACTTCCCTCGCATCATCAAACAACGACTATCCAATAAGAACGATACAACAACAACAATAGGCAACAGCTTCACAGCAACTCCACCACAACCACAATGACAGAACAATAATAACCCAACAACACTACTACAACAGAGCAACAACAACAATAACAACTCCACAACAACTTAACCACAACCACCACAATAACTCAACAACAACAATAACATAACAACTCCACCTTAATCATCATAATTACTCCACAAGTCCATGTACTAAACACATTCCATTAAGAATCATAATCGTAATGACTTAGTGTATAAGTGTTGTTTAGGTCAAATGAAACATCTCTAATGAACCTTAGCATGTTTATACTCGTGTAATATACTCAATATACACATAATAAAATACACATCATAAGTAAATTCATTTCATAGACATGCTTTACACTAGAAAGAAAAACAATCACCTAACTATAGGTATGGAAATCTCTAGGGTAAAACCAAACTAAGTGTGTACCTTAACTAAGGATGCTTAAAGCCATGAAATTCCTTAATCCACTTGGTTAACTACTCCTACAGCTTCCCCTGAATGTATAAAATGCTAAAGATTAGTTTCAACAAGCTTTATAGATATGAAAAACTAAGCTTAAATGCAAGGGGTGTAAACTGTTGAATTACAACAACTTATGTGATCTTTCAGCAAGGTTTTCTATATGACTTTATGGTCTGAAGGTTGGAACCAAAGCTTCTACTACTTTGTATGGATATTTAGAAGAGTTATATGTAAATAAAAGTGGGTGTCCAAGAGGAAGAAATCAGAGAAAAGAGACGAAAATCCAGAACAGGCTTTTATAGTCTGTTCTGGCGGTACCCCAGGGGAGGAAACCTCTTCTGGGCAAGGTCGGTTTCTTGGATTTTTTGGGTGATTCTTGCTTGAGGTGTTAGCCTAAGGTGTTGGCTTTCATGCATAAAAAGGTCTTTGAGAGATCGACACTTAAGTAGCTGCTAAGCAGCTTTCTTTGAGGATAGGTCTGAGCTGTAATTTCAGCTGGCCAGGTTTTACTATGTATGCAATTTACCTTATGAAGCCATGTAATTCTTGGGGATAAATGACCATTTTAACCTTAAGACATCCCAAGCATGTCATATATCAAGTTTGGTTAGGTTCTGAGCTCGGATTCAACCCCGTAAGGCTCTTTAACTAGAAGTTCATCGCTACCCGATAAAACAATCTCCAAACGATTTTCATAATCTTAATGTTTAAGGCTCTCAAGGACTTTCTAACTTATCTATTGGTTTCCAAAGCCTTCTTAGCTAATAAGAATGATGGTTCTTATCCTCTTTGACCTTTCTTAACCACTAAGAATGATAGTACTTATCCACAAGCTTTCTTAACCCTTAAGAATGATGATGCTTATCCACAAGCTTTCTTAACCATTAAGAATGATGATGTTTATCCACAAGTTTTCTTAACCATTAAGAATGATGATGCTTATCCACAAGCTTTCTTAACCATTAAGAATGATGATGCTTATCCACAAGCTTTCTTAACCATTAAGAATGCTGATGCTTATCCACAAGCTTTCTTAACCATTAAGAATGGTAATGCTTATCCACAAGCTTTCTTAACCATTAAGAATGGTAATGCTTATCCAAAAGCTTTCTTAACCATTAAGAATGATGGTCTTATCCACTTTTAGCTTTTAAATAAAGGTTTTTAAAAACAGGGCTATTACAAACTCTATGTCCTTTGGGTAATGTAATTGGAAAATAGTTTATGTTCTTTGGGTAATGTAATTGGAAAATACCGATTTTATTTTGTAAAAAATTTGTGTCCCCGTGTTATATGAAAGATTTGAGATAATTTTCATGAACACTTTTTATGATCCTAATACCCTGGATCCAAAAGAAAAAAATTGTCACATAATACATTTTTGTTTCCTGAACTACATAGGCATGTAATTGTCTTAGAGTTTGTTGCTTTTTTACATAATACATTTCCAGAAAAATTGCCAAAAGAAAAAAATTGTCATATAATACATTTCCAGAAAAAATTTGTGTCAACATTTCATAGTTTGTTGTTTTTTTATCTTCACATTCTTATTACATAAATCAAGTATAAAATAATGAAAAACAACCCTTAGAATCTATCATTCCTTTCCAATTAATAAGCTAATTATATTTTAGAAATGATAGTAATTGCATATCAGTTTTGATAACGATATTGAGTGGCTCTCCTACACTTCATCATCTGTAAATAAAATGTGGGTATAATAATATGAAAAAGAATTGCTATAAAAAATTCTAGGTTATGTAATATGCAAGTTGCAATATCGAGAACTAAACACAACATAATATGCCTAAAAGTTTCTATATATTGTTTAACAAAGTATTACCATCAAGACGTGATACAATAGCTAACGAATGCAAAAACCCTTCGAATGAATGAAATGTATTCTACCGAATTCCTATGTACGATCATATTTTAATTTTGGGGTTACAGAATCATAGTACAACATTGAAAGTTCATACAATGATCGTATATAGGAATTCAAGTATGGATGCATCACGTACTTCAATGTTGTTTTGGTGAAGAGATGTCCAGTTAGGTTTAGGAGAATTCAAGTTGAGAGAACGCACCCTAAATTTTAAAGCATTTATGATATGGTGAATCATATGATACATTATCAATCACGAAAATCATGAAAATATCATGAAAGATGACCATAATTTTTTTGGGTGAGAGTTTATGTTGCAGAGAGAAAATACTTGGAAAGTGTATTATGTATATTATACATATACATATTTTCATAGGTAATAGTATAGTTATGTCTTACAATTATATAATCCATAAAATATTATTTGTTAATTACTCTTCTACAAAAAAAGAAATGAATATATTAAATGTTCATATAATAAAATTGGGTTAAATTATATTGAGCATTGAATAAAATGTGTGTGTGTGTGTGGGGGGGGGGTTGTTAATCTACTTTGACTAAAAATTTCGGGTCTAAGTTGCATGATTTGTAAAAGAGGGAGAACTTAACTTGCCATATGAAAGATTGTCGTTAAATTTGTTTGGTGAAAGTTAACATTATGATAGCGAAAAAAGGTGGGAATGTAGGTAAAGGTATAGTTATATGTAATACAATTATTATTATTTTTTCTTATTTTTTGTAGGTACAGTCCATAGACAACTTATTTTCACTTTCATTATAATTGATCACATTTATAAATATAATAGATTGTTGTGTTAACATTTCCTTTATCTACTCATAATTTTAAAAATCGTGATTGTTGGTTGAAATGGATGTTAATAATGACTATCAAAATTTATTAAATTTGTACACAACCATTAAATAAAGTATGTATTTAAATTTTTTTTTTGAATTATAATATATCTATATCTAAAACAAAATCCTTGAAGCCACATGGTATGAAGTTAGAGAATTTTTCAATGAAGCTAAAAAACTGAGTCATCAAACAAAATGGTATATATCACTTGGTGAAGGAACACAAAAGATTATGATGATAATTTTAGTCAAAAAACAAAAAAGATCAAAGGAAAGTTCAGTTGATAACATCATAACATTATGGTTCAGATTTAAGGAATTCTTTAGATCTCAATGAGAAGAAAAATAGGTAACTATTTGATAACTTAAATAAAGTTCGTAGATGATTAGGAGATTTCATTTATGCAATTATGATATATTAAAGAAGGAAGAAAGTTAGAAAACTCTTTATATCTCAATAAATATATGTTAAGATTATAACATAATTAAAATTAGTTTAATTTCATAATAAGTGGAGTATAATCACCTAGAACTAATGCATAACCAAGATCGAACTAGATCTATTCTATCACATGAAATTTTCAAATGTAAAAGAAATGGGTTACTTATTTTATTGAAACACTTATCGAATCGTATTAATCATACTATAAGTTTAAATATTGACAAATCCAAACTCGGCGTGTTAAATTTATTTAACACCTATATATTTAGATCTTGATTTTTATAGTGGAACTAAATACATGTCTATAATACCCCTTTGTTCTAGAGATAGGCGATAGGTGAATGTCAAGTATAAATTGAAGTCAATATTTTTGTTCAATTTGAAGTTAATTGTATGATTAGTGGGGTGGCTATGGGAATAAAATTAAAGGGATGAGGGTGGTTTCTATTTAAGGTTGGTTTACATTGAGTAGGGCAAAACAATATGAAAAATAGTATATGCTAAATTCTAATTTTACTAAGTTGCATAATAGAGGTGTCATTTAGTGTGCATTTTGGTCGAGTAGGACCACTTTCTATTAGTAAGTTATGATAGTTATGGTAATCATAATTCTTTATGCTATTTTCTTATAATTCTTTAAAGAAAAACCATAATTTTGTTTGAGTAAAATTAATGACTTTAAAATAACATGGATTATACAAATAATGGCATCAACATGATGTATTTAACTCATGCCGTTTGAGTTTTTTTTATTGCACGGGCTATCTCATCTCGTGCATTTTATTAAACGTAAATTATGAATTATTTAAATTTCTACAAAACAAGTCATATTTTCTACCAATAGGTAGCGTATTTCTTCCACTAAATTTGGTTAATTGTGGTACATGGATAATCGAACATTCATCTTCGAGGTCATAGACATGTTCAAGCTAAGGGACTCCAAAATAAAAAGGAGACTACACTACTAAAATGAGAATAAAAAGATGGAAAAACAACCAACCAGGCGGTGGCAAGGACACGGGGTGGATCAAAGAGCCAGCAACAAGAAAATCAATCACGTTAATTTTTTAGCTGGGGAAAGGGAAATGATCCTATATCAACTATATATAGTAGAAAACATATATTTGATATTTTCTAGAGAATCATTTAAAGGGGCCTGAGTATGTCAAGGAAAGGGGAGTATCATGGTATTTATACCCCGTATGACACTCATTCTGTCAAATGAAACAAAATTTCCCTTGAATTGTGTTTTGCAATGATTATAAATAAAAGTCAAAGATATCCCTATCACATATGGGTTTATATCTCCCAAGTTCGGTTTTCAACCATAGCCAATTTTATGTGGTCATTTCTAAAGTATAAAGTGTATAATAATACTGATTTGTAAGAAAGAACATGATATGTCTAATATTATAGCTAATGACATATATAAATAAGTCTTCTACAACCTAAGAGTGTCATGTATTTGCAAAACAACTTCATAATTGACATAAATGAGCATTTTTTGTCTTTCTGTGTAAAGTGCATCATTGATGGTTTGTTTTTGGTTAAATATATATAGGATTATTCTGTATTTCAATACATCATTCAAAGTTTATTAATTTAATATGGTATAGAGGTTAAACTCATTTCAGTTTCGAGTAGTACATAAGCTATATTAAATCGAGTGGACGTAGAGAATCTTTTATATGCTTTTACTGTAGTTGGTATATAAACATGCTTATTAAACAAAAAAGTTCCCGTGCATTTTTGCACGGGTCCAAAAGCTAGTGGTTTTATATTGTGGAGGAGTGAATATGTAAATTCAAAAGGGGACACCATTGCTCCCCTTGACTTATATAATCTCTATTATATAAGGGAAGGGGGGAGTAATGGTGTCTTCTTTTGAAATGCCTATTTTACCCCCTTCCCTTTCTAAATTACAAAAGGAATGCCAAAATCATAATCGGCACTAAAAAAAAATACAGAAAATTAATTTACAACACTCACAAATCACTTAAAAGAAGAAATTTTACAAATCACTCATACAATTGAGAAAATCATGTTATAAAAATCACGCAAATCACTCAAATAATCAGGAAACTTTATTAAAACTTAAAATTAGCATACAAACTAAAACTAATAACCTAGAACGTCAATACATACAAAAACATTTACAAAAATTTACTTACAAATCACTATTCTCAAGAACCATTCACAATTAATGGTGGGTCATGATAAAAAAATAGAGGTGTATTTGTAGTGAAATTGAAATTTAGAAGTTAGACAAGGAAAAAAATTATTTACTTTTTTATAGTGTTCCTATATATAATGAAACTTTTCATATATTTGGCCTATTTTTTATTTATATAATAGCGATTAATTATCAAGGTAAAAAGGTTTATGTAAAATATCATTCAAGAATTAAAGTACAACATATCTCTATTATATAAGGGAAGGGGAGCTATGGTTGTCCCGAATGAAGAGACTATGTTCCCCCTTCCCATTCTAAATTACAAATTCACTTACAAATCAAAGGGGCTTCAAACAAAAATACAAAAATATAATTATAACAATCACTCACAAGTCAACTAAAAAAAATTGCATAATTTACGTTATGCAAATCACTAAAATGAGAAACTTTACAAAAACTTAAAAATTCACTTACAAACTACAACCTATGAAAAAATTGACTTGAAATCAAAGTGTCCACTTTCTTTACAATTTATGAAGTACTGTACTTAATTCAAAAATCAACTAAAAAATTATAATATTAGAAATCATAAATAAATTCAATAAAATTTCTATTTTGTTCATAGAATTTAACTTTGAAAAGTAAAAAAAAAACAAAGATTGGTGAGAGACTTAAGTGACGGTTTCTAAACCAATCAAATTTTGCAACTAAAAACAATTATACTTTGTATGTCTAATGTGCAAATTTTGACTCTTATGCCGAAGAAAATCAAGTTTTCTGTTTTGAAAAAATTCAAGCACGCATCGCGTGTAAAAAAATTCTAGTAGAGATATAGATATAGATGAGTCTTCTTTTTAACCAAATCTCCAGAAATAATAATATTATCATTAATCATTAATATTTTTTTTTTGATATAAATGAGCCATTAAGTGCAATAATATAGACGAAATTCAATCCAAAGGGCAAATGCCACCCATAAAACTTTACCCAATAAACTCGATGACATCCGTACTAATCAACTCAGCAATATTGACATTAACATTAACATTAACATTAACATTAACATGTATCCTCCTCCTCATTCTCTGACCTCCTTGTCCTCAAGGTCTCTTACTTTTTCCCACCAACAATAATAATAATTCCTTCTCCATTCTCTCTCTGCAACCCTGGAATTGTGATCCAAATGGCTCCAATTCCTTCAGAAAACGGTATCGATGGAGACGATGAGAGAGAAGAAGAAGAAGACGACGATTTATCAGAAGAAGAACAACAACAGGAAGAAGAAGAAGATGAGCCGAAGCTCAAGTATCAGAGAATGGGAGGAAGCTTATCTTCTTTGTTGTCCACTGATGCCGCTACTTGTATTGCTGTTTCCGACCGTATGATCGCGCTTGGTACTCACTGCGGTTACGTTCATCTTCTCGATTTTCTCGGCAATCAGGTTTTTCTATGATCTTTTTTTTTTTTGAATTTTGCGCTAATTTGTTGCTCCATTTTCGTGATTTAGTTTCGACTCATTGATTGAGGAGTTATTGATAGTTATTTCCCTCTGAAATTATGTAATTGCTTGAATTTTCCGCCTTTTTTTTTAATTTGGCGATTATGATGTTTGTTGGAATGATTTGAATTGAGCTTGCTTTAGTATTTTCATGGAAATATTACTACAAAAACCTAGAAATTATAGACGATGTATAGAAGACCGAAGTTTACTGATATACTCTTGTGTAAGAGTGATGCATTTTCTGAATTTAATGTTTTGATGATTATGATGTTTGTTGGAGTGATTTGAATTGAGCTTTCTTTAGTATTGTCATGGAAATATTACTAGAAAAACCTAGAACTTAAAGACGGTGTAAAGAAGACCGAACTTTACTGATATACTCTTAATGTAAGAGTGATGCATCTTATGAAATTGGGTTTAGATGATTATGATGTTTGTTGGAGTGATTAAAATTGAGCTTGCTTTAGTATTGTCATTGAAATAGAACTAAAAAAACCTAGAAACTAAAGACAATGTAAAGAAGACCGAGCTTTACTGATGTATTCTTATGTAAGGGTGATGCATTTTGAGTTTAATATTGAAGGAATGTTTATTGAGCTTTAGGCTTCTAGTAATCATCATTAAATTGCAAATTTTTTTTGCTCAGTGAATAGTAATATGTATTGGTTGTAGTTGGCTTGCTTCTCTAGAATTGCTATGCAGCTCTTCAGCTCCGAAAGGAAAGTTGAAAAGGTCACTCGAATTGTCTTGTGGGTTCATTTTGATCACCTTCTGTTAAGATTTTTCTGTAAACAAATGTTTTCTAATCTTTTTCTTGTTTTTTTGAGCTTCAGCTTTTTTGTAGTTATCTTGCTATTAAGACAATCATCCTGGAACACTTAAAATAAAGGCTTAAAGTAATACAAAAAAGCTTTTAGTGTTTGTAATATTGTTCCTTGCATAGCATTACCTAAATTTGCTTGTATTTTAACTTTTGCTACATGGTGTGCTCTTTGTCAATAGGAACAGTTTTTATGTCTAATTGCACATCTCAAAGCTTACTTGTAATGATGTTGCTCAATGTTGTATTTGAAATTCCTTTTTTTTCCCCACTAGACTTTAACTTAGTGCATTTAGTAAGACTCTAGCTCTCTAGTAAAATTATATCTGAACACTAATTTCAGGACCAATATTACGGATTCTGCCCATAGTTTACATGATCAGTAACTGCAGCTCTCTTATAATAAATATTCTTACACCCTTGATCCAAATGCGAGCTCATCTGCTATTTCACTGTCAAAAAAGGAGATAGTTTAACGAGCTATCTTCTTTTTAGTCAGTATTCCTCAAGAACTAGAGACGGTGAATTTTTCGATTACTGTATTCATTCAAGTAAATCTCTCTCCCCGATTTTTCCCTCGGGGGGGGGGGGTTATGTGCATAAAATTATACCTGCAAGGACATTCACTTCTCTTGTCATTTGCCTATATTCCCCCATGATGTCTTGCCGCTTTTGTCTGTGCCGGGTGATGGTGAGAGTTGTTTTCTGGATTAATAGGCTTCTCCTTTTTTTGGCTTTGTTTTGGAAAAGTATTCATCTTGCTTGAGTCAAAAATTTGGTGGTTCTCTATTGATGAATTCTTCTACTGAAAGTATTTGATTTGTTTTGACAGGTGAAGGAATTCCATGCGCACAAGGCTGCTGTAAATGACCTTAGCTTTGACATAGATGGTGAATTTATAGGGAGTTGCTCTGATGATGGCTCAGTTGTTATAAATAGTCTCTTTACTGATGAAAAACGCAAATTTGAATACCATAGACCAATGAAGGCAATAGCTCTTGATCCTGATTATGCAAGAAAATCATTAAGAAGATTTGTGGCTGGTGGATTAGCTGGTCAACTGATATTTTACACCAAGAAGTGGTTTGGATATCAAGAGCAGGTTTCAAATTTTTTCTTGGCTTATTAGTTGCATTAGAATTTCAGATGATCTAGTGCATTACTTGAAGATTTATTTTGTATCTAATAATGTACATGTATTGTAGGTGTTGCACTCCGGTGAGGGTCCAATACATGCTGTGACATGGAGGACCAATCTCATTGCTTGGGCGAATGATGCAGGCGTGAAGGTGTATGACGCTGCCAATGATCAACGTGTGACTTTTATTGAGCGACCGCGAGGAAGTCCACATCCTGAGCTCTTGCTCCCGCACTTGTTCTGGCAGGTTGCCATGTTTGCACCTTACAATTATAACTTTTAGTACTTACAATAATACAAATCCTTGCTTGTCTTCTTTTACATTTTATGGATACTGGTTCTGCTGATATATAAGCCTGTTTATTTTGTCCCATCTTTTGACTTCATGCTTTCTCTTACTTAATTTAGCTGAATTCAGGATGATTCACTTCTGATTATTGGCTGGGGCACATCTGTAAAGATCGCTTCTTTAAGGGGCAATCAACATGGAGGAGCTAATGGCTTGTCTAAGCCTGTTCCTATACCAAGTGTGAGCCAGGTGGATATTGTTGCATCTTTCCAGACGAACTATTATATTTCAGGCATTGCTCCATTTGGTGATTCGTTGGCTATATTAGCCTATATCCCTGGAGAGGAAGATGGAGAGAAGGACTTTAGTAATACAGCACCTCCTCGGCAGGTATTTCCTCTCGATGGATATGGATCTTTGAGTACCTCCTGGCTCCTAGTGTCCGATTTTGCTCTACTTTTTGGTTCTTTATTACTCTTCTTCTAGATTTGGGGATGTATTTTTTTGTGTGGATACTGTCATCTGTCTCTATCTAAGCTTTTTGAGAATTAGAACTGTGGAAATTATAGTCTCGGAGAATAGTTTTGCCCATCTCCTAGATTACCAAGACTTGGGAACATGCTAAGAATATGGATTTTAAGGGTGAGGTGTTGCAGATGTCTACTTATTGTATTAAATTCTGGACATGATTGCATTTGGGAGTATTTTGAAAGGTGAATTCACAAATAATAACTCATTGAGAATTTAGGTGGCGAAGATTATTTTTATTATTTTCTCTGTAACAATTGTGGCCTGTCATTAGCTTTATTTACATCGTAGTTGACAAACAGAAATGTGAAGTTCAATTTGTTATGCTTGAAAAGCACTGTCTTGATAGTTGATTGTGTTGTTGCTAGTAAGGACATAATGTATTAACCTCTACTGGAAGATTGTCTGGTGGGAAAGAATCGTAATCTTTTCAATTGGAGTGTATGGTATTTTATATGCTAATGTTTTCTCAAAACTTTATTTAATGTTCTTGCTGTTATGGTAATTGTTGGAAGAACATCAACTTTCTGTAAACAAGTTTGTCTGTTGTACTGCTGAGGAGATATTTATTATTTGTCCATTGCATGAACACTTTCTCTTCCATAGCGTAATTCCGTTTTTCCTCTATGTTCTTTAACTTGGGAATTTCGTAGCTTTGGTGTTTAATGTTTAATATGTTATTATCATTTTATTTCTGGTAAGCTGCCTAAGACCATGGGTAGTGAAGTGCTTGATATTTTGTCTTTTTGAGCAGGCTAATGCACAAAGACCAGAAGTACGCATTGTTTCATGGACCAATGATGAGCTGGCAACCGACGCATTACCTGTTCATGGTTTTGAACATTATAAAGCAAAAGACTATTGCCTTTCCCACACTCCCCTCTCAGGTGTAGTTTATATGTTCCTATGCTCCACAATATTTTGTTTTGTTTTTCTTTTGGGTAGAGGAAGAGGACTGATTAGTGGAGTCTCTTTTAAGGGACTTGGGGAGATGGGATGGGACTCTTCATGCCTTTATCTGTTTTTCTCTAAACCTCTGCTTTGACTTCTAAGATTTATTCATTATGCAGGGAACAACTACAGTAATGGCCGATGGGCAGCAGGTGATGAGCCACTATACTATGTTGTATCTCCAAAGGACATAGTAATTGCAAAGCCGAGGTTAGATTTCATCATCCACCTTCTTCCCTTTGTTTCTTTCCCGTCGCATCTTCTCCTTGCATCTCTCTATTTTATTTTTGAGGTTAGATGACTTATCTGATTGAACTGGTTGTTTCCTTCCTCTCTTGTTCTTCCTTCTCCCCTGGCGATCAAAGTGAAATAAATGTATAAAAGTATATAATATGAGGAAAGAAAAAGATGAAAACTATTGGGTATAATGCGTTTTTTGGCTAGCTGCTAAAATTGTTGGTAATCCGAGCCTGTACTTCTTGGTCAATTCAACCATTTGTGGTTAATTCTTGTACACGTCTTTGGCTTTTCTGGGCACTTCTTGTTGGTGTTGACTGGTGCATCAGATGGATATCTATTTGTTCCTTGCTCCTCAGTCCTCACATTGATTACTGAAAAGTGATTATTCTTGAGATGCAACTAAATTGTATTAGCTAGATAATTGAAATTATCACCCTGCTTTTGTCTTTTGGCTACTAAGTTGGGATGTAGTAGCTCATTATTTATGAATTTTGAAAGACCATTGTCAATTTGTCTTACATCTTAAGTGGACTGGTATTAGTGATTCTCTTTGCAAGGAAGCCACAGATGAAAGGAAATCTGTTTTAATTTTATGCTTTCTCTGTCTTTCAAATTATTTTTGGCTTTGAGATCATCGGTTTGTCCAATTCATGAATTGAATTTGTTATCATGCTTCTGGAGCTTTGATCTGGACATGGGATATAGAAAGGTAGGAGTGAGACTGTGGCAGGAATGGAAAGCTTAAGGGTGGTTTGGAGCAGAGAGTGAAAGCAAGGTTTCATTGATAAAAAAATGGGCATTTGTAGGATCTAGGTAAAAGTCATTGCTTGCATGTGGTGAATTTCAAATACCCAAGACTTGAGTATTGACGGATACCTTAACAGTCCTTGTATTTTATATATCAAATAGTTTTAGAACACCCTGGTGATGGATGAGACAACTTTTAATACCCTTTCAGAATGACCCTTCCAAAGCATGTAAGGCTGATTTGTCTTGGTGCTGAGATTTTATGATGCAAGAAATAAGAAGTGAGCGACAAAAATAGCTGTACGGAGTTGCAAAACTTTGGATTTGCTTTGTGAATTTCTCTGGATTTTAAGGAAAGGAAGTGGATCACGAAACTCTGAGGAGATTGAGGCAGAGAGATGTTTGGATGGTAGGAGAGGGGGAACCGACAGTCATAACCTCATAGGACCAACGAGAATAAAGCGCAGCTGCTTTGCATTCATGATTTAATATTTAAGACATATTTATATTAACTCAATATGAAATATTTGATGTGAAATTTATTTCTTTTTGTTAAGTATTTCAATAAATACCTGTCTAATTTACTCGATAGCCTGTTGGACTTTGAGGGTACCAATGAAGATGATGGAGCTCTAGCCAGTAGTTGCATTAGTTGTTACTCTTCTTAGTTCTAACATATAAGTTTTTCCTTTTCTCCCTGCATCTCATTAACCCCTTCTCCCTCTCTGTTATTACTTTTCTTCTCTCTGTTGATTAAGCGAGTAGTGGAGGAACCTTTACTCAGTTTACCTATTTTTCTTCTTCCCCGACCCAAGATCTAGGATTCCTTAAGGCTTAACATTGAGCTAAAAGCCTAAAACCTTGATGGCACGTGAGGCAAAAAGTCAAGGCTACCCAGTATTGATAAATTACACTTTATTACCCTACTGGTGCTGGCCTCTTCAACTGTACATGTAATAGAACTATAAAAGGATGGTATGATAAATATCAACTTGGCCAATTGGTCACTTGGTGCTCTTTGTTTTTGAGGATTGATATCGCATGGAAAAAAGGAAAAAAGAGGTCCTATTTTCTAATTCTTGTCTGTTTTAATATGCCCCCAATTCAGTAAATAGTTGTCTAATATACCAGTGGATGCTTAAAGTAAAGGTGTGAGACGATAAGCAAGTGGTTAATGTGAAGTGCAGGAAAGATCAGCTATATGAGCTAACGAGCTGAGCAGAATACTGGTAAGGCTGGGCTTGGCTCGATTGACTTTCTCGAGTATGCGGTTGCTGTGAGCCACCGTATCAAGCTCTTTTGGGGTCTTTTATACATGCAACATTTTTAGTTTTCAGATGCTTCAAAGTACATGGAATATATCTCCTTTTAGCAAGCATTTATTACTCCCTCTTTTCTTATCACATGGGTCCTCTGCCTTTCATCACTTTAATCAAGAACAATTGAAACTAAATCATGTGATTAGCTTGTCAGATGACTGCCATTAAATCTGGGCTTGGCTTATCTATTGAATGAGTCACAATCTAAACTCAAGCCTGACTTGTTTAGACATAGATCAAGCTGAATGAGCCATTTTCAAGCTATTCAGGAGTGGCTTGGCTTGCAACCAGCCATATTGTGTGGTATGTATGATCTTCCCATGTTGCGAGGTCGTTGAGAACTTGGGTAATTGTGCTTAGCTAATACACCAATATATAGATGAAAGAAAGTAAATATACACAAGTTTATCCCAGGTCTCTTGCTTTTTAGGATGGATTGTTACTTTCTTTGGCTAAGGATCATTGTGTGTCCTGAAAAGAAGTCTGAGCTGGATTTGCTCAACCTTATTCTTTCTGGATGAGGGCAGGAGGCACATTGAATATTTGACTTATGATGGGCGATTGCATTTGAGGGCCAGGATCATTTTAGAAGGGGTTTCTCCTGTGGGCGAAATCCATGTGACTTGTTCAGGGATGGGTCTGTCATACTTGCTATGGTAACCTAATTGATGCCCTGTATCGTGAAATAATGTCTGCTATTATTAATTTTCTCCTTCAAATATATTTGCTATTGTTATCGATGTAAGTGATATTGCTTTAAAAATCAACTCTTGTGATTTAAATTGCACTGCTTAGTGCATTTGAGAAGCTAAATTTTGCATTGTGTCTAATATAGGAAAGATCAGGAAAATACTATGAAGTATGAACTACTGTAAACATGTATGTCAGCATGTGAAAAGCTTTATGTTGCACTTTGTCAGTCATCTATTTGGTGTCTAGGGACTTACAGCTTCGAGCCAGTAAGATCTTTGGCCTATTTGCTTTCCTGACTGCATGTCACTTGATATAATATTATGGGGACAATATTCGTGATAGCTTCTCGAGAAAAATGTAAATCATGCTTCTGTTCTACTCTATTGAAATCCGAATCTGGGGGACCTAATCAAGGAGGGCCCTATAATTGTCTGTTGTACACTTGTACTACTCCAAAGTAGTTCATCAATTGATTCTCAAATTTCTATAATAGAATAAACTTACTTTATCTGATATGAGCTTGCAACTAATTACTAGGGATGCTGAAGATCACATCAATTGGCTTCTTGAACATGGATGGTATGACAAAGCTCTAGTCGAACTTGAAGCAACACAAGGACGGAAGGAACTCTTTGAAGAGGTTAGTCTTTTGTTATTTTCTAGAGTGATATGCAGAGAATTTGACGCGGCTTATCCCTTGCAGATTAATTGCCCTTGACCTACTGCAAGGCAAGTGCCATGATACAAATGATTCTTAACTGTGATGGCTTCAGAACTCTCTGTGCTCCCCCTTCCACATTCTATCTTCACACACACACACACATGCGCGTGCACACACATTTCTTCTGACTCTTTTTTTAAATACGATAAATGTTGGTTGATCGTATATTTCCTTATAATTCTATGATTCAAAGTATCGTTTCCTATTTGATCCCTTTGAATTCCATATTTGAAGTCGCAATCGGATCTATTCATTTAAAAGAATCGATTCAATACATTTTTGGAGATTCGAACCCATTTTTTCTGGATCCTTCGATAAAAAGATTCATTCTCTTCATAAAAAATAGGAGATAGAACCAATAAAGATTTCTTTTTCAATTCATCCCTGGAGTTGTAGATTCCACATCTTGGAACCAATCCAATTTTGGAGCAGCTTTGTGATAATGGAACCAACCAGCAAAAAGCATTGATGCTGCAAAGACCAATGCACCAATTGCGGGGGGGAGAGAGGGGGGGGGGAGGGAGGGGGAGAGAGAGAGAGAGGGAGAGAGAGAGGAGGAAGGGAGGGAGAGGGAGAGGGAGGGAGGGGGGGAGAGAGGGAGAGGGAGGGAGGGAGAGAGAGAGATGGGGAGGGAGGGAGGGAGGGAGAGAGAGAGGGGGAGAGGGAGAGAGGGAGAGAGGGAGGGAGGGAGGGAACCAGTGGTCTCAAGGCTATGTTCTCTTCCCTTATGTCAGAAACTTGTTATTTTTTCTTGTGAGAATCAGATCACAGACCTCAGCAGAAAAGTTCATACTAGCCGTTTTTCTTTTCCATTTACTCATTACCAAATATATTAATTTTCGTTTTAGTAATTTTTTTTGAAATTTACACGTCGAGAGCAATCTAACATGCTCTAGCATGAATATGGTTTTTCTTGAAAATTAGCGTCAATATATGGATAAAGTTCAGTTAACTCTGGAGACCAGATATTAATAAATTCAAGCAACCAGATCTTAATAAAATCAAACCAGATTACCTTATTTCAAGTCAAGAGAACATAGCCTTAAGTCTCAACTCTTAAACCTTACCATGTCAAGCAGAATGCTGACTCTTACCATAGGCGTTCTGTTTTTTTTTTTTTTTTTTTTTTTTTTTTAATATTGGAATCTCTCTTATCACTAGCAACTTTCTGAAACCTCAAGTATTCTAGGGGCTTTTACCTTTTTGTTCGCCCACTGTTTTTTCTTGATCAAGTTTTCATGCTCCCACAAATCCGCATTGTTATTGTGATGACATAATGCTGGCGGTGGACCTTCTTTTTAGTAATTAATCTGTGTTTACTTCATTAAAGAAATCTTATGTGCTAATTCAAGATTCTAAAAATAAAAACCTGGAAGAGTTTTCTGTCTGTTTTTTGCAAGTTACTGATAAAAATATCCTTTTTTTCTTTATATATGTAAAAGAAGTGTAAAATCTGCCATAGGAATTGCGAGGTTTTCAAAATTGACTTTATTAGGAATTAGATTCGTTATTTGAAGTTATCATGAGTTTCTTATATATTGTTGCTAATGTTGATGTAAAAAGGTGGGATCAAGGTATCTTGAACATTTACTTGCTGAGAAAAGATATGGTGAAGCTGCAGCTTTGTGTCCAAAATTGCTGCGGGGGTCTGCCTCCGCATGGGAAAGGTATTGTAGTTTTATTGACACACCTTTTTTTTTTTCCTTTTTGGTACTGAGGGTTGGTGTGTCTTCTTAGATGGATTATACGCTTTGCTCAGCTTCGTCAGCTGCCAGTATTAGCTCGTTGCATGCCAACTGAAAACCCTAAACTCAGTGATACTTTATATGAGGTTTGTAGTGCCACAAATTGTTGCGAATTTGATGTGGTTGTATTATACTCACGATTTTGCCTTCTGTTGTATCTGTTATGATCCAGCTTGCCCTTGTAGCTCTTGCAATGAATCCTGCATACCACAAGGATTTCTTATCCGCTGTGAAGTCTTGGCCACGGTCAATTTACTCTGTCCCTACTGTCTTGTCAGAGATCGAGCCCCAGCTTAGAGCCTCTTTGATGACTGACGATTTGAAAGAGGTCATCTTCTCTCTATTCTTGGTTTCTGTTCATGAGGATATCCTGCTCATTTATGATATGTTTTTTTCTCATTGTTAAGTATCAATGATCTCAAATATCTAGGCACTGGCAGAGTTATATGTGAGAACTGGGCAAAATGAGAAAGCGTTTTCATTCTTTGCTGATGTAAGTGTCTACTACTACTAATATAAATCTGATTTTTTATTTGTCCAAGCTTGTCTGCAGACATTTTGAACATGCAACATTCTGCTGTCCATTAGTCCATATATGCTCACTGTACCACTTCTATCTCGTTCCCCTTTTTCAGCTTTTGAAACCAGATGTTTTTGACTTCATTGAGAGGCATAATCTGCATGCCGCTGTTCGTGAAAAGGTACCGGGATGTTATCGTGAACTTGTGAATGATTATGAGTTTCATAGTGTATTTTATTTGGTTTTCATTGTCTCTTGGCATTCAAAAACATTTGTGCTATTATAAGAGCGCCTTACATGTTTGTACTCTTTAACCACGAGCAATTTTCACTTGTCTTGGTAGTCATACAAATACCTCCCTGGTCATATACATATTTGCTCACTGGAAGCTTTCTTTTGTTTATAGGTTGTTCCACTGATGATGCTTGACACAAAACGTGCAACATCCTTGTTGATTCAGCAAAAGGATCTGATCACTCCAGCTGAAGTAGTGCCGCAGCTTCTAAAAGCTGGGGACAAATGTGATTTTAGATACTTTTTGTATCTGTATTTGCATGCTCTTTTTGAGGCCAGTCCTCATGCAGGAAGGGATTTCCATGATATGCAGGTATTGTACAGATCAAGGCACCTGTTTTCAAATTCCAAATTTTCTTGGCAAGCTCCTTTTATGATATTGCATAATGATGCTTGAGCCCCAGACACTGTGTCTATATTACTTGGCAATTATGCTGTTAAGTTCTAACCACCTTTCTTTTGTCCCCTATTTTTGGTTTCTGTTGGGGTATGGGTTTGGGGTTTAGATCTGTGGCGGCAAAACCTTGACTGGGAAATTTAAGCTCCAGACACCTCCATCTTACCCATCCTCGTTTCCGGGAGCTTGCTTATGTATTATGACTCAAATACTGTTCAACATCCCTTAAGCTTTGTTTAGTTGTCTTGCAAGTAGATTTGTTTTTTGACTTTCAGTGTTTTTCAAAACTATTAACGGCTCCTTCATGCAGTAGAAGCTTGCTTCCATTTAGAATCGTAGGATTCATATGACCTGTAAGGTGTAAGCTTTAGTAGCTATTGGAATCTTTTATTTGAGGATAATAGAATATTCTGGAGCTGATTCTTCTTCTTGAATCTACTTATCTCAGATTAAAGCCACTTCTGTCGGTTTGTGTTTTAAGCAAGTGTGTTTGTATAACCAAATAGGAACATATATGTTCACTACGCCTCTGGATTGCTTTCTTATAGCTAGTAATAATGAGATTTTTTTGTTTGATTTCTGCTTTGTAGTGGATGGAATTTTTTTATTGTAGTTATAGTAAGGTTAGAATGATTTGAATCAAAGGTTAAAGCACAACTCTGTCTGAAGAAACATTCTTTACTGGTCATTGCCCATTTCCAGATTCCACCTTATATATCTTGTCACTCAAGCGAGTTTGATATTTCAGTTGTTGAATCATGCTTTTGTCTATCTTTTGGTAGCACACTCACATTATCCTATTTTTTGGTGCTTTTCACTTGTTGAGGGTCTGTCCTTATTGTTTTTCAATTTTATCTCTAACAGGTGGAGCTATATGCAGATTATGATTCAAAAATGCTACTTCCTTTCCTCCGTAGCAGTCAGCATTACACGCTGGAGAAGGTATGCAGATTTATCGAGCACTTGATAAAAATATAGTTAAACATTGGAGTAAGTTGGTCATTCATGATGTTGTTGAATGCAGGCATATGAACTTTGCATGAGAAAAGGTCTACTAAAAGAGCAAGCATTCATTCTTGGAAGAATGGGAAATACGAAACAAGCCCTTGCTGTTATCATAAATGAATTAGGTGATATGGAAGAGGTAAACTCCCATCATCAGATATTGCAGCTTGTGTGTGTGGGTGCTTGCCATCTTGTGTGTTTGGTTTTTTGTTTGGATATTGTTGGTGGTGAATAAAGCTTGACTGCTGTTTGCAGGCTTTAGAATTTGCTAGCTTGCAGAATGATGATGAAGTTTGGGAAGAATTGATCAAACAAGCTACCCAGAGGCCTGAGATGGTATATATAGTATTGTATTGATAATTTCTCGTTGACAATTAATGTATGAAATGGTTGTCTTTTTCTGTTCTTCACAAGCTTGTTCTTTTTTTGCTGTTTGCAGGTGGGGATGTTGCTGGAGCATACTGTTGGCAACCTAGATCCTCTTCATATTGTTAATGTTGTGCCTGATGGACTGGAGATACCTAGGTCAGTACTGTCATGCCTTCGTTGTACTTGGTGCATTGAGAACTCCTATTGTCAGACCTGCATACATCGTTTGTCTTTATGATGCTGATATATTTTTTGATAGTAAAATCAATTCATTAATAGAGAGTCATACGACATCTACAAAAGAAATTTGAATCTAACAAATACATAACAAATTGAGACAAATTAAGAGTTTCCTCCAAAACTACAATATTTGAGTAAATCTTGCATTGTGGGACATCTCAGGTATTGCTGGAATATACAGCCTTTTCAGAGATTTGGTATGACGATTTTTGGTAGTCGTGAGGATGAAAATTATCAGATTCATCTGAATGGATTTGAAAAATTGACAACTGTTGTGATCCGCATCATTCTTTATTAACAAATCGATTTCATGTTAAAATGTCAATTTTGTTTTCGTTCCACTTCAGCATCTATGCAACTTCCCATTAGGTTCTGTAGCTTTCTCTTTTGCTTTTATATCTTCTTTATATATTCAGAATTTCAGATCCTTAGCTACACAGAGAGCCTTAGACGGGTCTTAGAGAATGAAGGGTTGAGAGGGATCCTTTTTCTTCCGTTTGGTAAATGGTAAAGGGGTTCTTATTCCAGAATCATTAGAATGGGCAACTTTTTGGTAACAGATGAAGTGTTTCTTTTGCACAGTTCTGTACATTTACCTACCGAATATCCTATTAGTGTCTGATGTTAATGCCATGTGTAACCAAAAATAGAAAGAATGCTATTGCCTTGGCAAAAAACTTGAGTGAACTTGAGTTCCTAGAAGTCCTTTATAATTCTTCTTTTGGTTGAGGTTGATGTTTAAATCACTTGTCTAACTGCTGAGTACTCCACCCAATAAAGTATCTCAACTGTTTAAGAATATCTATATCTTGTTTTACATTTAGAGTTTGATTTCCTGCAGTTGCTACTAATCTTTCATAACATGTTACAGGCTTAGGGATCGTTTGGTCAAGATTGTTACCGACTACCGAACAGAAACTTCACTGAGACATGGTTGTAACGCTATTTTAAAGGTAACCCTTCAAATTAGTTGCCTTGCTGTTTGATACTTCTTCATTTTGCATTGAAAGTAATGGTATTCTTGGGGAAACAATAGGCCGATATTGTCAATCTTTTGGTAAAATACTACAAAGAAGCAAGGCATGCGATTTGTTTAAGCAACGAAGAGGATGAAGCTAGAACTAAGAGAGATGATAAGAGGACAGTGGAGTCCCTAACGAAAGCACCAAGTTTAAGAAATATGGATTTGAAGTCCAAGACTAAGGCAGGAGGCAGATGCTGCATATGTTTTGATCCATTCTCCATCCAAAATGTCTCGGTTGTCATTTTCTTTTGTTGTCATGCATATCACTTGACTTGTTACACAGATTCACTCAGTACATTTAGTGATGAGAAAGAAACTCGAGACGGTTCTCTTGATTCAGAGTATGACGAATATAATGAAGAAGAGAATGGTGAAAATGAATCAGATTCCTCTCGAATGCGGTGTATTTTATGTACTAATGCAGCTAGATGACCAACATTAGATGAGGTGGTTTGTTGTATTTTGTGTATTATTTATTCTCTTTTTGTCCATAGCATCAGTTTTTGAGCGCGAGAGGTCACTTTGCTGGTTGAGCAGCTTCCTGCTGGAGCAAGATTTTTGGTCACTGGGAATCTTTGAATGTATATTGTTTATCAATGGTTACTGATGGTGTCATTCATTGGAATAAACTTGTTTGATCATTGTCATTGGATATGCATATTCTGAACGAACTTCTAACGGGTTAACCGTTAAAGTTTCTACATCTTTCATCTGTTAATTTTTTTTCCCCTGTAGTGTGTATTATTCTAGTCTTTTATTGTATACAAAGATCTTTTTTTATGTGCGTGTGTATTTTTGAAAAGCAAGCTTAGGTTGAGATAAGATTCCAACAGGGGTCAATCGTAATCTTGAAGTTCCACATTTGTATAGTAACAAGATGTTTAATTTCTAAAAATTTTGGGAAATTCCCATTGGTAACCTCGTACTTTTGCTGATTTTCACTAGTAACCTCGAAATTTTTTTAAATCCCATTGGTAACCCTGTATAATATAGACATTTTCAACCATGACTTTGATGAGGAATCTTTCATTAAAAAAGGGAATATTCCGTTAGATTAACCCCTTAAATCATAATTAATCATCATAATTAAACCCTAAACTCAATATAGGCAAATCAGATCGTTTTATGCAAATTCCGACCTCGAAACCGAACCTATTAAGGGCAAAATTGACCCCTGAAATATTTGAATACCACTTTTTATTTAATTTTTTCATCATTTCGTATCTGCACGCAAATCGAGGCACTTTCGGTACGAAAATACAGGCAAATCGGATCGTTTTTTGCAAATTTCGACCTCGAAGCCGACCCTGTCAAGGAAAAAATTGACCCCTAAAATATTTGAATACCACTTTTTAAATTCATTCTTCATCGTTTCGTTTTTGCACGCAAATCGAGGTACTTTCGGTATGTAAATACAGGAAAATCGGATCGTTTTTTGCAAATTCCGACCTTGAAACAGAATTTATCAAGGGCAAAACTGACCCCTAAAATATTTGAATACCACTTTTTAAATTTTTTTCATCATTTCGTTTTTGCACGTAAATCGAGGTACTTTCGGTATGTAAATATAGGAAAATCGGATCTTTTTTTGCAAATTTCAGCCTCGAAACCGAACTTATCAAGGGCATAACTGACCCCTAAAATATTTGAACACCACTTTTTAAATTTCTTTTACATCATTTCGTTTTTGCACGCAAATCGAGGTACTTTCGATATGAAAATACATGCAAATTTGAAAAATTATTCATTAGTTAAAAACAAAATAAATTATTAAAAATTGATATTAAAATATTTTAGGGGTAAGTTTTGCCTCTATCTACATACCGAAAGTACCTCGATTTGCGTGCAAAAACGAAATGATGAAAAAAAAATTAAAAAGTGGTATTCAAATATTTTAGGGGTCAATTTTGTCCTTTGTAGGGTCGGTTTCGAGATCGGAATTTGCAAAAAACGATCCGATTTGCGTGTATTTGCGTACCGAAAGTGCCTCGATTTGCGTGGAAAAACGAAATGATGTAAACAAAATTTTAAAAGTGGTATTCAAATATTATAGGGGGCATTTTTGCCTTTGATAGGGTCGGTTTCGAGGTCGGAATTTGCAATAAAAGATCCAATTTGCCTATATTGAGTTTAGGGTTTAATTATGGTGATTAATTGTGGTTTAAGGGGTTAATTTAACGGAATATTCCCTTTTTTAATGGAATATTCCTCATCAAAGTCATGGTTGAGAATGTTTATATTGTACAGGGTTACCAATGGGATTTAAAAAAATTCGAGGTTACCAGTAAGGATCAACAAAAGTACAAGGTTACCAATGGGAATTTCCCTAAAATTTTCCCTCTAGGGTTTTCCTCTTGGAAGGGCTCTTACTAGCGTGTTGCTGGTTTCCACCATTTGCCTTTCGAAGGTTTTGAGGCTCATCATGAGCCTTTTCGGTGACTTCAATCATGGTTGCGATTTGTAATCAACCTTCTGTTGATGCATCTGATATGATTTGAATGTAATAGAACAATAATCTGACTTAGAATGGGAGATTGAGGGTGAGGAGGAAGATGAGTTGAAGGTAGGCCTAGGTATGATGGCGACTATGGACTTAATGCGAATGCCCTAATTTCAACCATGAAATCACCATGGAACCCGACATACGGCTTGGAAGCGAGTTGTATTGGGAAAACATCTTTCTCCAATTCCATCACTGGAAGGATAAAGAAAGAGTGGTGTATTCTCAACCTTGGTACTTTGATCACAACGCCTTGGTGCCCTGTGATATAATTGGGGATAGAAAAAGCCCTTACATTATGTACCTTTCTGGATACGCATATATGATCTCCCCTTTCTATGACGAAACAATGAAGCAAACGCTCGAAAAATTGGAGATAAAGTTGGGACCTTTTTAGGGCTGGACAAGACCACATAATCGGGATTAACAAATCCCTGCGAATTAGAACTATGGTGGATTCGAGGAAATCGTTGGTGAAAGAAGTAAGCATCAAAATGAGGGGAGGGCATATTGAAAAATTCGTTGTGAAGTATGAGAAACTCCCCCTCTTTTCCTATGTTTGCAGGAAACTTGGACATGGTGAAAAGGATTGTGAAGAGGGGACTGTGGTTGCCACGCCAAAGAGGATGTATTATGAGAAATTAAGGGTCTCGCCATGGCAAGTGAACAAAAGAGAGGAAAGGGAGGAGGATAAGATTGAAAAGGGCCGCGCTAGGAGGCTTTTCATCCGAAAAGAAAAACAGGCAAGTAATGAGGAAAGAGAGGAGGCTAGAGGGAGAGTGGAATAACCAGTTCGGACATGTGGATCTATCTCGAGATTTGAACCACATGATTGACAAAGATGAACCGGTGGAGACGACTATTCCAAAGGAAAGTCAACCTAGCATCCTCGATCAAATGCGTTTCCATGTGGGGAGTGGTGCGCCTCTGCCCCACAAGATGCAACATGATTTAAAGCTGAGTAAGGGGAAGAACAAGGAGATGAAGCATGAGAAGACTAGGGCAGTGCAAGCTAAAGTGTGTCACATTAATGCTGATGAAGATGCGTGCAATGTATGTGGGAAAAAGGAAAGAAGGGTGTAGCAGCGAGCGACAAGAGAATGAGGGGGAGGGGGACGAGTGAGACAAAAATAATTCGAGGCACTAGGGAGATTATGGAGCTTGAAGAGACAACGGTGAATTTTTTCCATGAAGTAGTGGAGGTTGCTAAGCAACCCCGCGAACAACTAGGCGTGGCTTGGAACTGTCGGGGTTTGGGGAGCTCCCGTGCAGAAATTACACTTGCGGGCGTATCAAAACTTGAGCACCCCAACTTTGTATTCCTCTCAGAAACGAAGCTCAAAGGTAAGGAGTGGAATCGAGTGAAGAGGAAGGTGAAGATGCATACCATGGTGAGTGTGGATTGTGAAGGGAAAGGGAGAGATAGGAGGGGGGATTGGCCATGTTGTGGGATGATAATATTGAACTCAATCTTGTGTCAATCTCACCCAACCACATGAATTTTACCGTCAGCTCAATTACAAACCCAAAATGGAGAATCACGGGTATCTATGGCCATTCAGAGGAGGGATGAAAACAGAGACATAGAGACTTACATAATGGTTGAGCACAAACAACAATATGTTGTGGATATGTATTGGGGATTATAATGGCATCTAGAGCCACATCGAAAAAGGGGGAGGGAATCATCCAAATCAACAAGAGTTTGAAGGGTTTAAGAGAGCAATGGACAAAATCCAGCTGTGTGACATGCGTTATGAAGGCTTCCCCTTCATATGGGAAAACTATTGAGAAGAGGGGGACAATATACAAGAGAGACTCCATAGGGCACTAGTCAATGATGCATGGTTCAACCTATTCCCATGTTCAATGATTGGGCATCTACCGCGACGAAAATCCGACCACCTATCGCTAAAAATCATTATCAAAGAACAAATCCAAGCTCATGAAAGGAAGCACTGGAGGTGGGGTTTTCACTTTGAAAGGAGTGGCTTATTGATGATGAACGTAAAGGTATAGTGGAAAGTGCGTGGATGGATAATGGGTGACTATGATGTCCAATAGAAATAAGTGTGTGTGCAGGGAGTCCTAGGAGACGGAGTAGAACTAGGAGGGTTGATTTTGCAAAGGAAGTGTCCAACAGGAGGGAGAAAAAGGAAAGAGCTCTTGAAGCTAGATCCCCCGACAGAGAATATTGGTGAACTTAAAAAACTTGATGCTGAAATTGATGAGCTGGAGAGTAGGAGGAAATTTATTGGGCTCAAAGAAGCAGACAAAGCTGGCTGAGAGAAGGAGATAAAACATAGTTTTCTTTCACTCTAAAGCCAATCAAAGAAAAAGGCGCAACACCATCAAAGGTGTTTTTGACACTGGAGGTACTAGGATAAAGAGCATGAAGCAGAGGCCATTTTTGTGGACTATTTTAAGGAGTTATTCACTATAAGTGGGAGGGATGAGATGGACATGATACTGGAGAAAGTACAAGGAAGAGTGCCACCGCACATGAATGAAATGCTGGCGGTACCTGTTGCGACGGAAGAAGTGGTGGCGGCCTTGAAGCATATGCACCCCACGAAATCCCCGGGGTCCGATGGGATGCCGACACTTTTTTTATAAGACTTTCTGGCCAACTATTGGGAGTGGAATAATTTCTTTTGTGCTTGAGATTCTTAATAACGGTGGCTCTATTGATCAAATAAATCACACTCATGTCGTTCTGATTCCTAAGGAAAAACTTGTGAAACAACAAAAGATTACCGACCCATTAGTCTTTGTAACGTATTGTATAAACTAGTGTCTAAGGTACTCTCAAATAGACTTAAACTCATCTTACCTTATGTCATTAGTGAGTCTCAAAGTGGTTTTGTATCAGGTCGTCTTATTACAGATAATGTCCTTGTTGCTCATGAATTGTTTCATTATCTCAGAAAAAAGAAAAAGGGAAAAAAGATTTATGGCTATGAAATTAGACATGAGTAAGACGTGTGATAGAGTCGAGTGGAATTTTATTAGGAGAATGATGTTAAAGTTGGGGTGTGAAGTGCGTTTTATTGATTTGATAATGAAATGTATAACATCTGTGTCATACTCCATATTGTACAATGGTTTTCCCTCGCAAGGTTTCACCCCTCCCGATGCCTTCGACAAGGGGGGCAAAATGTGCAAATCAAAGCGGGAAGGTGGGTTGGGAATGCGAGATCTTAGTGCCTTCAACACGACCCTACTTGCAAATAATTTTGGAGACTTGATACTAATCTATAATCCTTTATTGCCATGGTTTTAAAGGGTAAATATTTCCTAAGATAATCGGTTTGGGACGCTACACCCCCAACACCCAAGCTTCACATACAACTCAATTGTTGGTGATGGCCAAACTATTCGGCCATGGAAGGATGCATGGATACCTGAATTACCTAGAGGACACCTTTATTCAAATCCCCCAAATGAATAGAGTAGCCACCAAATGATAGCAAAATGGTTGAATGAAGAGGGCACTGATTGATAAGCTGAAGAAATGGAAAGCATGCTTACAGAGGAAGAATTAATGGCAAAAAATCCATCCATATACCCACTTCAACCCAAAGTGATATGTTGGCATGGAGCATTTGATATGAGAAGTGCCTAGCATCGGGAAATGGAAGTGCAGAGCGGGAATATTGGATCTTCGTCAAGAGGTGAAATTCAGGGGCTATGGAGGAGAAATTTGGAGTGCCCAAGTATCCCCCTAACGTCAAGAATTTTGTATAGCATGCCATCCCCACCATGACAACGCTTGCAAGACGAGGCTTGAATGTGGATGAAATGTGTCCAAGGTGTGGTGAAGTAGTAGAAACAACCACTCACATGGTGCTATTATGCAAGGAAAATAAAACACTATGACAATTATCACCTTTGCGACTTGATATATCAAACTGGGAACTTGATTTTAGTGAATGGTGCATGACTTTCCTCAAGGCCAACAAGTGTGAACGAGCTTGGGAGATACACATGATGTTCACGTGGTAGTTGTGGTACTTACGCAGCCAATGGGTGTTTGAAGCGAAGAAAAGTGACCCAAGGCTGGTAGGCTGTTATCGCCCGTGTAATAACGTATCCCGCTTACTCACACTTTTGCAGCGCAAAAATAAATAAAGTACTTGAAATTATTAATTAAACTTAAATTTTAGTGTCTAAGAATCATAATATTCCCAACTAAGCCAACCAAATAGTCAACTCGAAGATCAAACCAGAGTCAAACCAAAAATAAAAAGTAAAACTAATGTAACATAATTGACCAAAAGTATAAAGACTATTAAAAGAGGCCAAAATATAAGCTCTCCCAACTGTTTTCCAAAATTCCAATGGATGCATCATCTTCAAACCTGGAATGGTTGATACTATATTGATCCTGAAAGATTGCTCGCCAAATGGAGTCATTATAAGATCAATAAGGAACAACCATAATCGACACACATAAAAGCATGTAATAAGCAAAGTTAAGTACCTACATAATAAATGAATAAACATAACCTAACATGATACTAATGAGCATTAAATCAGAGATAAAAATAATAATAAAATATCAGACTCACTAAATTGCACTTGACTCTACAAAACGAATATTTTATTTTATTAATAGATTGAATAGTCAATGGTTAGAGTTGTCCAGCCAAACCTTGTTTTCAATTTAGAAGACGAAGTACGGGAGCGACGACATACTCCGCGACCAACGATATCGAGATACTAATTAAATAAAAATAGGACACGGTGATCAATCCGGTCCCAAGGAAAGTCATGGGCTACCACCATGTACTCCAACTCATACTAGTCCAATACTTAATATACGCATAAGTCTAAAACTTATTTCTATTCAATTTTCACTTTAAGTATTAATATTTTATTTGAATGTTGGAACTCAAAACAATAAGACAACCAATACAAATAACATGAGTACACAAAAACTCCAATTTTTATCTTAGGATTGTGAGCATACAACTCAATTGACTCGGAATTAATCCACATTTATTTATTGACTAAGATCAATAACCAACCAATATTTATTTGTTGACTTAAATCAACAATTAACCAACATGTCAATAGGTGAATATCCAACTTTACTAAACAAGGCCCACAGTCCTTATAAAGTAAATAGTGTAATAAATTTGAGGGAACAACAAGATACATTTCATGATCAATAAACAATACATTTATTAACCCTCATATGAATTAATAAATTACACGTTCCCAGCCTACATGCTTCCATCAATCATCCATACAAACATATAATACTCCATAATAGACAACATGTTTCACACAACAGTATAAAACATGCAAATCCACTTAAATATAAGCCACATATGAACTATTAAAAGTTCCCTACACATGATACTATATCAATCATAACCTTAGGACATGATACTAGTGTAAAAATACATAGGCATGTATGTACCTTGTGTAAACAATACGGGAGGCTAGTTTCACAACCTTATAACTCACTCAAGGTGAAACATCCTCCTACCAGATAATAAAATTTCCACCATATGTACGCCAATAAAAATTCCAGCAAGGTATATTTTCTTTGAAACCCCTTTAAACTTACTTTAAAATAGTTGTAAAGATTAAAGTACTCAATTTCCATAAACTATAATATAGTAATATAGTTTTTACTCTTAAAAACACTAAAAATCCATGCTTATATGTTAAAAAACTCAATTTAAACATATATATATTAAATTTGAAATTTATTTACTTCACCAAACTAATTATATAATCTGAAATTAATATTAACATAGCTAACGAAACCAACTTTAAACTATTATTCAATAAAATGATACTTAAAACATGAAAATAATTAACATCATAAATAATAAGAGAGAGGAACAAGGTCGGCTGGCTGCGATGTTGGGTGTCGGGCGGCAGGTGGTCACCGGCGGTAGATGGTGGCAACCGAGAAAGAGAAAGAGAGAGGGAGAAAGAGAAAATCGGGTGAGATGGAGGGAGAGGAAACCGGGTGAGAGAAAGAGGAGAGAAAAATGAGGGATTTGCTTGTTTAAGGGAGGTAAAATTTGTGAGGGAATAGTGTATTTATAGGTTTCCATTAGAGTCCAACAGGTTAATGTGATTGCTTGTTTAGTTTAAAAAAGATGACAATATGAAAAGACTACAAAAGGTTTGATTTGGACTCCTCTAACCCAATATTATTACATTCATTTGTACTACTCAAACTTATTTAAATTCATTGTTGACTCTCAAAGTCCATCTTAAAAAAATTTAAATACTTTGACTATTTAAAAACAATAAATAATCATTGACTTTAAAATAGTCAATACTCAAGAATTTAATTATTTAAATACTAAAAACACATAGAAATATATTTATAAAATTCAGAAAATTGTGGAGATTACATATAACCAAAGACTAATACTATAATTAATCGCCTCGTCTGATAGACAACTGAACTTGTGGAGTATCTCCTCAATCGTAGCACACGATTAGGGTGTGGCTTTGAAGAAAAAATGAGCTAGTCATCTGAAAAAAAAAAAAACAAATAAGTCACTAGTAGAGTATTCCTAAAAACTTTCACCCCGTAGACCTTATCATCTCTTTCTGCTTTATTAATCATTCTAGAAATCTCCATAACTAAGATGAACAAATAAGGGGACATCGAATCGCCCAGCCTTAACCTACACATAGGTCGGAATTTATATGATGGCTCACCATTAATTAAAGGGAAATTCTCATTTGTAACCTTGCAGTACTAAAAATTATTAAGTTACTAAACAAGATGTTAATGATGTGGTTTGGTTAAAATCTCGTGTTTTAAATGCTTTTAAGGTTTAACCATGGTTAATTATTGATAACCCCCGTACATTTCACTCTTAAATTATATGTAGTTTCCCCCAATATTCCCACCCTATTTTCTCCTAATTCCGTGGCTTTGAAATCGTAATTCGCGTCATTTCTCTTCAATTCACCATCTCCACGATTGATTCAAGATATTCTTCATCTAATTCAATAGCAGCTGCTGTTGGAAACTTCAAATGGATTAAAGTGTGTTGTTGCAATTGTCATCCACCAAAGGTTGCTGAATTTAATTTTTTCGGAGTCAATGCACAATCCACAAATACCTTACTACAAATGCAAATGTTGTGGGTTCTTTTCATGGGTTACAAAAGAAGATGCGGCTGGTCAAGATATGTCCAATATGGGTTAAGGTGACCAAGGAAGCGAGAAATGGCTCAAGATGTAGCTGAATTCAAGGCAACTCTACAAAGCTTCATTAACGAGACCACTCTTTTTGTTAAAATGATTGTGATTATGTACTTTGTGATTTTGATTTGCATAATATATATATTAATCAAGCTTAGTTATGTACTTCAACGAAATCGATATGGTTTTTGTGAAATTGCAATATATGTCTATTTCAAGTTTTAAAAAAACAGAGTGTTTAGTAGTTGGTATAATCTATTTAAAGTTTAACAAAACAAAAGTTTAAAGAAATAACTTCAAGGTAAATCAAGTTTAGCAAAGCAAACTGATTACATACCAATTTTAAGGTACTTCAAGTTCAACAAAATACAAATTTCAAGGTACTTCATGTTTAACAAAATACCAAATGCTTACAAGTTCACAAAAAATTAACAATGATTCACAAGTTCACACAATCCAAATAATTAAAAGTTGGTAGCTACTGATTAAGCTTTTTGTTGTCTTCAACAGGTTGAGATGAGGAAGGATCTTGGCTTGCTTGATGTCCTTTTTTCTCCCCTTGAACTGGTTGAGATCAAGAAGGGTCATTGCTTTCTTAATTTCTATTTTTTCTTCTTTATATTGGTTGAGAGGAAGAAGGGTCCTTACTTGACTTGTTTTCTGTCTTCTTATTCTGAACTGCTGTATAGGAAGTCGGGTCCTGGATGGAATTAGTTCATTTCTTCTTTCTTTAAGTAGTTTGTGCATTAGTTGGTCCCTCTTTGCAACTCCAAGCATCATGCCCAAAGCTCTTGCACTTCTTACACTGTATAGTGCAACTTCTCTTGACCCTTTCTTTTTTCATCCTCACCAATCTTCCTGTTCCTACAAGGACTACCAACTCCCCTCTTGATTGTTGGTGGCTGAAGGTCAATATCAGGCCATTGTTCAAAGTCTGGCACTAACTTTATACTTCTTGCATAAGCCAACTTGTTCACCTTCATAGTGTATATCTCATCAATGAACTTCAAAGAATCCAAACCAGCATAAAGTATAAACCTCAGACCATGCTTACATGGTATACCAGTTAGTCACCAAGCATTACTGGCACAAGATTGGGTGTGAAGACTATCTAGTAACACTGGTTTGCCTTCTAGAATCTCATATTCACCATCATCAAAGATATGTGCTTAGCATGTTCTTGAATCATGGCTAAGCACTTGAATTCTTTTCAAGATGTTTAAACAAAGATCATCTCTTTCCCATTCTTCACATACTTGTCTCCTTGTGACTAATCTGACCATAGTAACCCTCCTTATCCTTAAATGTATGAAAAATCAGTCAGTTACCAAACTAAACAAACAATCTAAGAGTGTCAACACTGGTGCGTATCTGTCAGTTTCTAAGGTGGCATTAAAACTCTCAAGAAAGTTGCTTTTGTTGAGATCACATGGTTAAACTTATGCTTTGCCTATCTTGATGATCACCCACCTTGGACTACCAAACCAAAGTTTGAGGGTTTGCCTTCGAAATTTGATACATGGCTTTCTTAAATGTGAAGGCAAAAGTCGCTCCACATGCCTTCCAAAACAAAATAAACATTAAAGGGCCTAGATGGGCCTTCTTCCAATTTGCAACTAGATGCTTGCAACAATACCTTCTCCCCACGTTAGGCCATAAATCAATGCATGCAACTTCAATGGATTGTGAAGAAATAACATGTAGTAAACAACAACTCCAGCAAATGAAATAACATGTAATAAAGAACAAAACACGAATCTGCTAGAAAAAAGAAAAAGAGTTTAATCTAACCTTGTGCCTGTATGAAATAATTCACCATTCATCTCCCCTCCCACTATTTTGTAGCACATTCTTCAGATGCCAAACAAAAAAACTTTTATGTCTCGTTGTCTTCACCAGAATCAATAACCCAACCAAATGGAAATAACTCATCATTTCCATCAAGAGCTACTGCAGAAAATAGCATTCTACATAATGTCCTTTCAGGAAGGTGCCATCAATTCCTATAAAACTTCTACACCCAGCAAACGACTCATTTATTGCACCTCTGAAAGCTATGAAAATGGATACAAATTTGAGAGGATTTTCGGGATCATTTGGTTGTTTCCAGGCAAAGATGCAGCTGAACATGGGTTTGTGCTCTTCACCACTTCACAATATTTGGGAAGGTAGCCATAAGAAACATCATATTCACCATTTATTACAAGCATTGTTATTCTTCTCACTCTGTAGATGGTACTAAATGACATTTCAACCTGAATATGTCCCAAATAAGCTTATTCATGGACTTTGCAAATATGTCATTGTTGGCTATAATATCTTCCATTAAAACTCTTGATCCCCAAGCTGAAGTGACCATGTGATTTCTTGTCTCAAGTCCCAAACAAGTATGTTCTTGGTTTTGTATTAATTGATGGCCTATGTGCTCCCATCAACCAACCTACACTAGCATGTATTCTCCACTCACATCTCTCATCACTACATCTAATTGTGTATCTGAAGTTGGTAGCCATCCACTGTAACTAAAAAATCCACATTGGACGCAATAATCCCTAACTATATCTCTTAAATGTTGATTATAGGTAAGTAATTGCCAAAGATTTATGGAAATATTTCCCCATTCTTGATGGGTGTACATTTCTCCAATTATGTACTCATTAGTCAATTTAGGCTTGCCTTATTTTCCCAGATAGGTCCTTCATAAGGATCAAAAGAGTCAATTGAGCCATTAGTTCTTCATAAGAGTATTGAACGGTCCCTATGAAGCATTACCCTACTCTCCATTAGCATCATGTCCATTAGCATCACTATCTAGTACATTCTCAAAAACATCAGTGCACTCACTTTCAGTAGGTGAATAACCAGACTCATCAGATGACTCAAAGTTATCATCATCCCCCTGGTCAGCCTGTAAATCTGCTAATCTTTCTCAGCTAACTCCACCTACTAGTCATCTTATTTAGTGTTTTCTTACTCATTGAAGTAATCACTAACCCTTTCCTCTTTGCAGTGGTCTTTGGTACCCGCTTAGTCATCAAAGCTGATGACCTAGATGATCTAGAGGAGCATAACCTCTCAGGTACGAACTAACCCTGGCTTATGGGTTATTGATATCATGAAGGGTCAAAACTTGCTCAATCTCACAAGATTTATTGAGTGATGTCCCTAATAAATTTCCACTTACAAACCTTTTCTTGTTTTGCACTTCGCCTTGCCCATACCCTTACTAGCTTTAATAGGAGAGATAAGTAAGTCTTCCCACTTATCCTCACAGGCATGCATAATTCCTAAATCATTAGTTTCATTATTCATCCTAGGGGTGTTAACAAGCCGAATTGAGACCAAACATGTATAGGCTCGGCTCGAGAATGATTGAGGTACAGCTCGGCTCGACCCGAAGCTCGTCGAGCTCAAAATTTTAAGCTCGGCTCGAGCTCGAAAGGAACAAACCCATGCTCGGCTCGAAAATTAAAATTTTCAAATATATATAAAAAAGTTCAACATAACTTTATCGGGTTTTTGGTATAAATACCGCCTAAATAATTTTGTCAAACTTTAAATTACTATGAAAGCGAGTAGTCAGACCTACTAAATAAGTTAAGCCCAACACCTAAAATAATTTTGTCAAACTTTAAATTAATATGCAAGTAGTCAGGCCTACTAAATAAGTTAAGCTCAACGCCTAAAATAATTTTGTCAAACTTTAAATTACTATAAAAGCAAGTAATCGGGTCTACTACATAGTTAAGCCCAACCATCAATTGTTCCATAAGCTTCCCCTCCCCATATGCCTATTAAAGTATCATGCTAACTCCTTGCCTTGATATCTCAGTGATGTGGGACTTCCAAATCTCCAACAAATAACACAGCAAAGCTAACTTCAATATATACCAAAAAAAAAACGATAGCTTCAGTGATGTGGGACTTCCAAATCTTCAACAATATAACACAGCAAAGCTAACTTCAATATATACAAAAAAAAAACGCTTAGCTTCAACGATGTGGGACTTCCAAATCTCCAACTTTGTAACTCAACAAAGCTAACGTGGAGTTAGAATGTTGCTGCAAGTTTTTTTTTTTTTTTTTATTACCTTTGTACACTCTAATGTTGCTGCCACTTGTTCTAATGTATTGAAATATTTATCTATACATAATTATAAAAATGATTAAATTTATTATTGAGGGCTAATGCTATATAAATAAATGATAGATTTCATAAATAGTCCAACAATATAAAAAAAAGTGAAAGGGTAATAAGATTCTATAGAGAGAATAAGGTTGTTTTTTACCTTTTAGGTCGATGTGGGACATTAATATCTTACATAAATATTATCGAAATGGGTTTCGAGCTTGTTCATGAACTTTCGAGCCGAACTCCACTAGGCTCAAGCTCGACTCGTTAAGGACTCGAGCCGATCCCGAACTCGAATCGAGCCCTCTCGAGCCGAACTTTGACCGGGCCAAACTCGAACAGTTTGCGAGCCACCCTGGCTCATTAGCACCCCTAATTCATCTCAGGACTATTACTATCAACATTTGGATTTGACTTGGAATCTGAGGGTCCACCAACTAGATGAACCTCCCTATGTCTAATGCTTCTCCTAATTGGTTGCTTAGTTGGTGGTGACAATTGTGGATCCATGGGTGCTTTGCCCTTAGCTTCAGTTTTCCTCAAGGAAGTTGCAGCCTTCACAACATCGATCTGTCTAATATTTCACCCTGATCCACCAACACATTAATCTGGTTCTTATCATGTAAATTATTAAACATGTTCACCATATGAGCATCTGTTACTATCTTTCGTTCTATAAACATACACAAATTGCGCTTTTAGGCACTAGGATTTTCAGTTCAGCAACATTGTCCTAATATTCAATGATTATGTCCACAAACATTGCCTTGTCAACATCCTCAACAACAACTTCAACATCAAATCCTTTATATTGAAACATAAGAACAATACAATCACACACACTAGTGGAAAAATGAAGAAGGGCTGTGCTTTTTGACAGCAGCCCTTTCAATAGCAGCTCTTCACTTTTTAAGTAGGGCTGCGCTAGAAAAGCGCAACCCTTCACAACGAAGGGCTGCGCTTTTTAGGTAAAAGCGCAGCCCTTCTAAGCTAGAAGGCTTGCGCTTTTACCTAAAAAGCGCAACCCTTCCTACCAAAAATAAATAAATTTATTTTTTTTTTTGACATTTTTTTACTCATAATCTCACATTTTCTGAAATTATACATAAGAGAAGAGAAACGAAAATGAAAATAATCAAAACAAAAAAAAGAACGAAACGAAAATGAAAAAATCGAACAAAAACTAATATACAGAAGAGAAGAAATAATAGATCTGAAAATACAAGAACATTAATCAAAACAAAGATGAAAATATAAGAACATTAATTAAAACAAAGATGAAAATACAAGAACATTAAACAAAACGAAGATGAAAATACAAGAACATTAATCAAAACAAAGAGAAGTATACAAGAACATTAATCAAAACAAAGATTAAGAAATTATAGATTTGAAAATACAAGAACTACCTCCAAACATTAACCTAATAATGTTTAAATACATAAAACAAAACCCTAATACATAATTAAGGAAAAAAAAATTCGGAAATACTTAAAATGCCTATTTGGAGCCTTAAACGAACTCGGATGGCTTAAAAAGCCTAAACATCACGGCATGGCAGTGAGTTTGACTCGTTGGCCCGTTCCGCTTCCGAAAAGGTATCACAATACGCAATCGGACTCCGTCGACATGATTCGTGCAAATCATTTCAGGCTTTTTGTCGCGTTTGTCGCATTTCTGGGAGTTTTTGAGAGAGAAGAGAGGTTGAGAGAGAAGGAGGAAAGGGAGGAGGGTCGTGAGAGAGGAGAGAGAAGGAGGAAAATGGATGAGGGACGTGAGAGAGGAGAGAGAAGGAGGGAAAATATATTTGAAGCCCGCTCAATATTTGAAAGCCCGCGATTTTTTTATTTCAAATTTTTTTAAGAAGGGCTGCGCTTTTCTTCAAAAGCGCAACCCTACTTAGTCAGAAGGGCTGCGCTTGTAGAAAAAGCGCAGCCCTTCACTTAGTAGGGCTGCGCTTTTTCTACAAGCGCAACCCTTCACTCTGAAGGGCTGCGCTTTTAGCCCTTCTGTTATGTAGGGCTGCGGTTTTGTACAAAAGCGCAACCCTTCACTAGTAGGGCTGCGCTTTTATCAAAAGCGCAGCCCTTCCTCCGCAACCCTTCCTTTTTTTTTCCCATAGTGACTTTTTGTAATTTTGTAAAAGTAAAATTCAAGATTATGACAACCGGATACAACCACAACAACAAATGCATTAGGAAAAAAACCTCCAATTTTTGAAACAAAATTAAAACCTCCAATTTTTGAAACAAAATTCTAGAATTTCCCTTATAATAGAGCACCACAACTTACACAACAACGAAATATAAATAAATAAAACAAATCATTGACAAAAATTCAAAACAAAGAACAACTCACTTACATGATGCTAGCTAGTTAAGTGAAGATGGACTGAAATTGCTTGAGAATTCACCCCAAATTAACAGGGTAGAATACCAGTTTCTCGAACTTGAACAATTGTTTGTGAATGTCTTCCTAATTTTTTAAAAAAATATATATACTTCACCAGTTTTAAAATAGTTGCGTTGTTTGCTTTTTCACGTTTGTCGAGACTCTTTTTTGAAGTTAATATCTTTAATTGTGTAGAGGTAAAAATCATAAAAAGCTATATTTAAAATCCTCGTATTGACATGAATATAACAAATGGTGAGGGAAGACTTGTCAAAGTTGGTTCATAAATAGTGATCAAATGCCAAATGGTGCAACTATTTTGGAACGGATGAAAGTATATGACTACTATTTATCGACCTCAACCCACACATGACACAGCAGTGTCTGGTTAGAAAACCGAAGAATGGACGCCTTAGGAAATTCATGGTGGAGCAGCCATCCTTTCAACCATTTCCGACGAAGAGCAAGAAAACAAAGAGGAGAGAGAAACAAAAACCAAAAAGCTTCCTCGTCTGAATCTTCTGCTCAAGCAAATCCCAGTTTTCGTTACCCACTAAAGCAAGCTGTAACTGCCGGATCTCTCGCATTGACTGGTGACACCATCGCGCAGCTCCGACATCGTTGGACCCAAATTCCCGACTCCCACACTCTCTCTCATCCTTCTGATGACACTCCTAAGGTTTTTTTTTTCCAACCAAACCCAATTTCTATTTTCTTTTGCTTTTTTCTATGTTTGTGGGTTTTGGTAACTACATAAGAATGATTTTGCGCCATTTATGCGATTTCTGTTGATTGTTAATGCATTTATGTAGCCATATATCTTTCTATATTACCCTTCTTCTTATAAGGGGTGAAATGCAACGAAAGTAAGATCTTTTGCAATTATTACTGGGTGCATATTGCAGTTTTAAATTATGATTTGAAGTTTTTTAGGATTTACTGGGGTTTGTTTTTGGGGTTTGTGCTCTTTGTTTATTAGTCACTTGATGAGTTAAGGGTAAGAGACCTTGGAAATTTGGCACTCTACCTTGCTGAAGAAAAGGGAATTAGGGGAATAATTATAATGAGAATGATAATAAAGGCTTAAGATATATACATCTCTTATATTTGCAACAACAGTTCTTTTGAGACTAATTCTCATGTCATCTCGTGGTCTCATGGCAGCATGGCTTAATGACTTGGAAAGTTTTTCACAGTGTTTTTACATACATGTGATGGCTGTATTGATGCCTGTGCATAATACTATTGTATGCAGAATCTGGAAACTAAGATTTAGCGTGAGCGAGCTATAGGGGAGAGTAACAGGTTTGTTTGTCGAAAGAATTCGATACTTGAATTGTGCAGTACTCTTCTTCGTTTAGGCAAGATATATACAATGTTTTTTCTTCTGAAAGTAGTGTTTAGTGCTTTCTTGGTCTTACCATGTCTGCTTGTGTGCTTCATTTGTCCCTTTATTGGTACGAAAGCATGGAGCTGTGAGATATTCAGAATTCAGCTTGTTTCTCTTTTCTCTCGACTCAATGAGATTAAGTCTCTCATTCATGTATTGAATGTTTCGCATTAAATAGATCAACCCCTTTTGTGAAAGTGGTAGGGTCTGCTCCAATCCGAAAACTACAAAAGCTCAAAGCCCTTCCCCCCAAAAGAACCTGGGGTTGGCTTTAATATGATTGTTTGAGTGTTCATCCTTGTGAAAGGTGATCTTTAAGTTTGATCAGACATTCAGGCTGATATCTGATCAATAATTTATTGAGATGTTTTTTCTAGGCTGAATTCTATTTGTCTATTTGATATACATTGTGGACTTGTGGTGTAGTAGATCAAAAGTTTTAACTAAGGTTTTGGTCGCAGGATCTTATCCAGATTCTTCTTTCAAGTCATGACTGGCTGCGTGCCCTTCGGATGGCTTCCTATGGGTTTTTGTTTTATGGGCCTGGATCTTATGTGTGGTATCAAACCCTAGATCAGTATTTACCTCAGCCAACTGTTATGAACTTGCTGACGAAGGTATTATTCTCTTAAGTGTTGCCATTGTCTTCTATCCTTGTTGCCTTTGTTTCTTCTGCTTTTTGCTTGCTCATTATTGAATGGTTATTGAGGTTTGCACGCATGCTCTTTGATAAATTTCTTCAAAACCTGCACTTGTGTTTTTTGAAGCTGATGATGGAACAACTTTTCAGGTTTTGTTGAATCAAATAATTCTGGGTCCAGCAGTCATTGCTGTTGTCTTTGCATGGAATAATTTATGGCAAGGGAAGCTGTATGAGCTACCAAGAAAATATCAAAAGGATGCCCTTCCCACCTTACTCTTTGGTAAGTATGTCGATGCAATGGTATAATTGCTGTCCTTTTCATTAAGAAGTCAAGATTTCCTGTTCAGCTCACCCTGGAATCTGATGTTTGATATACGTATCTGATTTGCAGGATTTAGATTCTGGATCCCCTATAGTGTACTGAACTTTTGGTACTACTTCTGTCTCTTTCCTTGTGATAACAATGGCTTTGATAGATGGGGAAATCTGTATAATAGATTATTTGATTGCTGTGTTAGTTGGCAAACACTTTTCTGGACCTGTTCATAAATTAGTTTCAGAATATGGCCTTCTGGATGTGGCTTAGCTTACTTTTTAACCGTTCTACTACATCCATATTGAATTTTTTTTCTTTGCTCACCTCTTTAGTATACATATTGATCCTCTATGGGTTATTTGCAGGGTTATACCTCTTCAGGCACGGGTGGCATTCATGTCATTCGGTTCCATCTTTTGGAATTTTATCCTATCTTCAACAGTGAGCAAGTAAAGCTGCATTCAAGGTCATGATCTTGCCATGAGATATATTCCAAGCCATGTGGAATTTTCTATCATGCAGTCCCAGATTAACTGGTGTAAGCTTCGCATATCCTGATGAATTTCCCGTCTTTCAAGCAGATGATCATGCAAATTGTTCTGAAGTAAATTTTGTCCCTGAAAATAGGTACTTGGATAGCTTATGATGAGACAGGTCAAGTAGTTTTAATTTTCGTTAGTTTTAGTTCGATAAATCAGTGCACAGATACTAGCATGAGCCAATTATTGATTTTGGCAGGCCAGGGAGCACACTGCCCGCTTTCTTGTAATATTTATGAACTACAATTTGATTGTGATTGACATGTTATATATTTGCGGACCAGTGTGATGAAAACATACACTGCTGGCTAAAATTTGATACTGTATTCGGCGATGAGTTTGCTTCGACTATATGTTAGGCAAACTTTATTTCATGACTCGAGTAACATCTTTTATGTCTGACATTAATAGTCAGGTTGAGTAATATACTCAGGTCAAAAATTGTTGTTATGTACACTAATTTCATTTTTGAAACAAATGCTGATTAAATTAGTATTGATGTGTAATTGAATGTCTCAGATGCTTCCACTTGAGTTTTCCAAAGCCGAAGATTGCAGGAATGATAAGACTACTAAATAGGGTCTTTGACGTGAAATTATGATGTATTCATAATTGTGTATTTGATATAATTTTTTATCTTTCTTATTTGACTGAAGTTGATAGATTGGTAGAGTCTTAGAATTATAATGGTGATCCAATCAATTCCAAGACTCCCCTCCCCCGTCCCTTGCTAGTGTAAGGTCTTGTGGTTATCAGTTTAGGCTTATGATAAGTGTGTTTCTAACGCACTTTATGAGCTATTTTTAGCTTGGTTTGATCCTCTTTCCTCCCTTTTCTTCCCTTTTTAGCTATGAGATAACCTCGATGTTGGATCATTGTCATACTTGGCATATGGAGGACATGGTGGAGCAAGCAAAACTATTGCTAAGGTGCTCGAATGTGGTATATTTTGGCCTTCATTGCAAAAAGATGCTCGTGAGTTTGTTATGAGCTGTGATAGATGTCAAAGAAGTGGTGGCATTACGAAAAGACATGAAATGTCTCAACAAAACATTCTCGAGGTTGAGCCGTTTGATGTATATGGAGTTAACTTCATGGGTCCATTTGTCCCTTCTTTGGGCAACATGTACACCCGTAACTAAGTAGGTTAAAGTTATTGCCTTCCCCCCCCCCCCCAATGACCACAAGGTTGTAACCAAACTACTTAAGAAAATCATCTTCCCAAGGTTTGGAGTGCCCTGAGTATTGATAAGTGATGGCAGGCCCTACTTCGCCAAGAAGCAATTAGAGGCCCTTTCGAAGAAGTAGGGGGTGAATCACAAAGACGGTCTTTCCTATCATCCCCAAATCCAATGCCAAGTTGAAGTCTCCAATCGAGAAGTGAAGAATGCCCTTGAGAGAGTGGTTAATAAGACAATGACATAATGGTCTTTGAAGCTTGATGATGCTCTTTGGGCTCTTCGCACGACTTTCAAGACGCTTATAGGAACCACTCCCTACCGTCTCGTGTATGGCAAAACCTGTCATTTGCCTACTGAGCTCGAGCACAAAGCTTGGTGGGCAATAAAAGAGCTCAACATGGATCTTCATTTGACGGGAGACGCGAGAAAAGAAAACCTAGTTAAGCTTGAGGAACTCCGGTTTGATGCGTACGAGAATTCGAGATTGTACAAAGAGCAAACAAAGAAATGGCACGATCACCAGATTCAACAAAGACAATTTTGGGTTGGAGACAAAGTATTGTTGTTTAACTCAAGGCTATAGCTTTCCCCGGAAAATTAAAGTCCAAGTGGTTGGGGCCCTTCCAAGTGTTGAAAACTACACCATATGGAGCTTATGAGACTTTGGGCGAGAATGGTCCGGGAACGGTCAAAGATTGAAGCCCTACCACGATAATCACGCCATCAGTTCTGTTGGTTGTTTGATCTTTCACTCACTCGAGCACACCCCTTGAAGAACATATCCTTTTAGTCAAGCTAAAGACTAAAAGTAAGCGCTATACGAGAGGCAACATGGTTGTCTTCTTCTTTTCTACCTTTTTTTGTCTTGCTTTTTGGTTTACCAGCTAGCAATGAGAGCTGCATTAAGCTTTACAAGATTTGATGTGAAAAGTCGAATTTCAAACGAAAATTTGCTGGGCAGTTTGTTTGGTGCGCCCGCACCACTCTGCCAACAGAAAAAAAACCAAGTCAGAGACTTTGGTACGTAGGTGCGGGCGCACCGTTTGAAAATTTTTTGGAAAATTTTGAACAGTGCGCCCGCACTCCTAAGAGGTGTGCCACACCAATTTACCCGCATACTTCAGGATCTGGCTGGGAGTTTGGTGCGCATGTAAGAGGTGCGCCCGCACCAAACCCCGACAACACTAAAAATGGCTTATCGTCTTCTATTTTCGGCTCAAAACACCCCTATCTCCTCATATTTTCGAGCTCTCTCTCTCACTCACTCACTTTCTCTCACTTCATCCTCTCTAGATCATGCGACCACCACACTTTTTCGGCGGCCTTCTCGCCGGAAACTTTATCTTCTTCATCTCTAAAACACTCAAGGCTATCAGACTGGGGGTTTTTGCAAGATTTGGATTTCTAGGGTTTCATAATTGGGGATTTTCATCTCCAAGTTGGTAATCTCTTTTCACACTCTTATTTTTCATTTATAAACTTGTTATTTGGAGTACAAGTTTTTTTTTTTGATTGCATGCTTGTTTTTCTTCTAACTTTGAATGGTTCATGAATTTTTGCCCGATATTGTGATTGGTGTTGTGATAAACTAGTGTAATTTTATGTTCTTTGTGGAAATCTTATAGTCTATGGGATTTTTGTGAATTATATTGCACTACTTGAGTGATTTGTTCAGAAAATATTGATATTGATGTTGTTTTGACTGTGGATTGTGTGAATTGAAGAATTTTGTGAGTTTGGTAGAAATTTTGGAGTAGTTTCAAGTTCATGATTGTTAGTAACTTTGTTGCTATCGATTGTGTAATGTTTTTGCTGGTAGATTTTCTTTTTAGGTTTTTCTTTTTATCTTTTTTGTGTGTTTCTTTGTGTGGTGATTTGCTTGTCCAGGGTATTGATTTGTGTCATTGAACAGGGGACATACTTTATTCTTTCCCCGTTTGAAAATAATTTTTTTTTTTCAAATCGTTTTCAAAACACCACCATAGGAAGGAAAAGTGGCGAGGGATCATCCTCCTGGCTAAGTGAGCTAAAACAGGGTCCTCCTCCCATGCACCCTTTTCTAGCTCTAATCCCCCGCCCATCTACCTTCTTAAATTCCCAAATGCAGCACACCTTCAGATTGTTACATGGATTTCAGGTCGTACACTTCGTCCCACAAAGTTCTATGACCATAGTACTTGCAATCAACTTAATATCGACTCGATAGTAAGGCAGATGACAACTAACCCAGGGTTGTCCGACTTCCTTAACGTCCGTGAGCCTACTTATGATCATCTGACTCTTGAGTTCTTGAGTATGCTGAAAATAAGTCGGGAGCCGGAATCCGGTGCTCTGACTATCCAAGCTCGTCTTTTAAATCAAGTCAGAACACTATCTTTTGACAAGGTATATGACGCATTTGAGATGGACTCTAGTGCCCCTTGTGATGCCCCCTTATGATCAATTTGGCAGGGATACAATGAGCAGGAGTGGTGGGTAAATATTACTGATAGCACCACTCCATTTCGGCCAAACTAGTCCAAAGCATCGGAGATAATCAATCCGCTCTCCGCTACTTTCATAGGATGTTGGTTTATGCCATCTTTCCTAAGCAGGAAGTCGGCCAATTGAGAAAGAAAGAGCTTTTGGTTATCTTGTTGGCCACTAATGGGGCCCACCATGGAGCCAAAATTAATTTTGCCACTCTCTTCCTTAACCGATTGCAAGAGATTCGGGGGGGGGGGGGGGTACTCGAGTTGGACGAGAACTTGACCCGCTTAGAAGAAAGCGTGCCTTCTATTGGTCAGTCCAACTTATTGGATGGTGCGGCCCTACAATAGATGAAATTTCTGCGTCGTTTTATGACGACTTGCTGCATTTGGCTTGTGGGGGGGGGGGACCCTATTATTAGATGAACAATGAGCTCATCTGGAACCCCTGCTGACTGTGATAATCGATGGCGGGTCCCCCTACCCCTATCGACCATCAGGACTGCTCTAATATGACCTACCTACAGTCCACCACTATGGAGATGGTACCGAGGGTCCCGAGGCCCGACTATCGCATTCATGTGAGTGAGGTGGCCGAAACTTCCTCCTCCCAGTCCTTTGAAATGGCCTCCGTCATAGCGGCCATAGCCCAAATTCAGGCTACTCAAGAGGCCAATCACCATGCGGTCATTGTTACCCTTGACAATATCTACACCGACCTTGACCATGTGTATAGGGTGGCTTGGCGAACTCATCTCGTCAATGTCCGCTCCAGACATGAGCCACCCTTCCATAACCACCCATACTACCCTCCTACCTTCGACCCTCGTGAAGGGCCATTTCAGGAGTCTCCTTTCTGCCCCTACCACAACTACCTTTCTTACTTCCCAAGCGGATATTCAGGTGCGTTTTTCCTCCTAATCCCCCTCTAGATGGGGGGCGATGGTGGGGAACTACTAGGTGCTATTCATGATCCCCATCTCTCTCCCTCCTTTGCAACTCCGAGCACGAAGTTTCGCTTAAGCTTGGGGCCTTGCATGTATGCCTATGTTTTTGGGAGTTTGGGGTCATAGGTGGTTAGTGATGTGGGGTTTTATTGGTCTTGGGTACAAGTTGGTGATTGGTTATATCTTCTTGGTTTTTTTCCCCATCCATGTTTCTTCCAAATCACCCTTGTATAGCTTATTTTTGGTAGTTTGTTTGTAGCTTATTCTTGGTAGTTTGTTTTTGGTAGGTTTGTATTGCATAAAAAAAAACACAATGTTTTTCCTTTTTCTGCATTTAGGATAGCTTGGTTGCATGTATTATTTATGGCTTAGAGTGTTCATAACTTGATTAGAAGACCTTTCCTATATTCGACTTGAAGGTTTTGGAAGCCTTGGTTTGACTTTAGGTGATCTTTGAAAACGATAACTTTTGGTAGTCTTTTTGAAACTACGCGAGTTAGTTGATTCGATTGCCTTGTCCCTTGTGCGGTGAACCCCGAAGGAGGGCTAAGAACCTCGTAAGACTCATTTACAACCCTCACCATTGATTGCCTCACTTGTGACTTGCAGTTTAGCTCCCCAAGATTGCATAGGACCGAGCCTATAGAAGAATGATTTAGGGCGTTTAATTTTGCTAGGAATAGGAGCTCAAAAGCCAAAAAGCTTTTATACCAGCATAATCATCCACTTCTCAACCCATATTTGAGCCTTTTTATCCTATATTTTCTTAACCCTCATAATAAGTCATGGCCGAACTTTTCCCAAAGTGGAGTACATGTCTAGTTTGTGTTGAGTTGAGTTGTTTTGATAAAGTCTTTGGTTGAAAGTGAATTAATGTGCGTATATAATTGTAAAAGTTGAGGCAATTTGTGAGAGAGGAAATGCAAAAGAAATGAAAGAAAGCTCTTATTATTTCATTTGGATTTCTATTGAAATGAAAAGAAAGAAGAGCAAATTGTTCAGAAAAATGAAAGGAAAACAATGTGCTCAAAAAGTGAAAATCAAAGTTGTGTGAGATTTCGATTTGAGTTGGTGTTTAGACTATCGTGGGGGAGACTTACCCCCTAGTTTGTACTCCACTTTACCCTTTTTGCACCACATTCCTAAATTGTTATCCACACCTTTAACCTAGCCCCGTTACAACCTTAATAAAGTCCTTTTTGACTTCTATATTGGACTTGGTCAATTTAGTAGTATCGTGAGATTTTGTGCAAGTCATGATGAGGGTCATCAAAATATGGTAGAGACGAGCTATTATGGTTGAGCATCCCTAGGGAGGAGTCAAACTTGGGACATGGAAGTGGAGAGGAGTGTGAAATCACACTTAGAAAGCCTATTTTTCAAGGAGACTCGGTTGATCGGTGGATTGAATCTCCTGAGTCACTCTTGTGCTTCCTAGTCATCATCTTCCCTTTTGTGTTTAGTTGGTCTCCTAAATCTTGTTATGTACTCAGTTAGCTTGTATGTCATGTTTGTAGCTTCGCATATATAACATTTAGGCTAGTTTGTTGCATGTTCTTTTTTCTTTTTATTCTTCTTTTTCTCCTCTTCTCTTTCTTCTTTCTCATTCTTGCTTTACTTGAGGACAAACAAAATGCTAAGCTTGGGAGAGTTTGATAAGAGCGTTTCTAACAAACTTTATGAGCACTTTTTAGCTGGTTTGATCCTCTTTCCTCCCTTTTCATCCCTCTTTCTTTCTTATTTCCTTCTCTATTCTTTCACTTATAGCTTGATCATTGTTGATCATAATGACATTTTTCTAGATTTTCGGTCAATTTTGACTGGATTTCTAGCACATTCGCTTTCACCGTGTTTTCCCGTGCTTTGATTGCATGTATGACCTTTTTCGAGGTCGAGGGTTGGGAGATATGGCATAAGAAACGAATTAGAGAGGCCGAACATGGACTCATATGCACTCGCACCACTCTATAGGTGCTCGCACAAGTTGGTGCGCTCGTACGTTAAAATGGTGCGTCCCCACCAGTCAAGTAGTGCGCCCGCACCTAATAGCGATGGAGGCATGTTGGAGAACAAAAGAAATGGTGCACCCGCACCTGATTTTGGTGCACCTGCACCATCTAAATTTGCAAAAAAAGAAGAAGCATTGATCTTGGTGTTTTGAGGCCTTAGGATAGATAATGATCACATTTATGCTTTGGTATTTTAATTTCAAATGTTCTTAATCGAATTTTGAACTCTTTTATTATCCCCATGAATCAACTTAATTTCTAAGCCAAGATATTGGGTAGAAATTAAGGGGATGTGCTATTAGGGGTTCTCCGAATTCATTGAATCTCTTAATCAATTGACTAAAGACCATTCGAGAGAGGATTTCGTTGATTGATTAAGTGATTATTCTTGAGGACCATTCGAGAGAGGACTCGAGTATATTAGAGGAAAACTAAACCTCGCATAATTGTTGCCTTTGAATCACAATTGCATTAATTATCGTTGTCCACTTTAATCCATACTAGTAACCTTAACTCTAGTGTCTTTCTATTTGATATTTCATCTCGTGTTATTTGCTAGTTCTTTGATAATAGTTAGTTTTAGTTGTTACCAAATCATTTTTAAACCCCCAAAAAAACCCTCAATTAGGTAATCTAGACTTGATTGATTTTGATCAAATTCATTTTCCATGTTGATCGACCCTTGACTTGTCTTTACTACGTTCTTAGTAATTGCTTGTCAGGTTTTATAAATTTTGTTTGAAAAGGGATTTTTGGTGCCTTAATGACACACTAAACACCTCTTATCAGCTTCCCCTCCCCTTTCTCCTGTTAGTGTACGATGTTGTGGTTGTCAGTTTGGGCTTCTCCTTCCCCTTCCCTGTTAGTGTTGCGTACCCCTTTAGGTTCCTGGTGGTTGTGAGTTTACTCCTCCTTCAGTTCAGTTATTTGCAACTTGTTGTTTAGTTCTTGGTTGTGTTAGTATGGCTTAATTTTTTGTCAACTTGTGTTGCTTGATACTTTTGTTCATTGCTGGAGGTAATCTTGATCTTCAAGAGGTTGGATTTTTATGTAGTTGGTTAGGGTTTGTGTGGCAAGAGATTTCATGGATGGGGTTTGTTTTGTCCGATTTTGAAAATCGGATGGTTCTTCGAGATCTAACCATGGTTGGATTTCAGTCTCGCTTGGTAATGATTTCATCAATCATTGCCTTGACAAAACAATATCTGAAGGCGGCTCCTCAATGCGTCAATTAGCTAGGTTTATAACGCGTCAACTAATTTGAGCTTCTCATCAAAGAAGAAGCCTGAAATACCCTTCGAAAGGGGTATTGAGTTACACATGAGTGTGACTCTTCCAGGAAACCTGGTCTTAGAATCCCATGTGAAAGAAGGTCTGTTGCGAGTTCCTATACCCGCTGTTACTTTGTTGCCCCGCTTGTGAAATTAGACATCTCCTCCCACTTCTTTCGTCAAGGTTCTGGCATCATCACCGACCGGCAGCAGTGTTGCACTACAATTATCTATCAACTGAGACCTCCAGATCGAGCAATTTTATCCTAGTTTAAGCTATTTATGTTTTTGTAATTGTTCTGTAAGAGCGATTGTCGCGCAGTTTAGTTTCTTTGTATTTGGTTGTAATAGCGTTAGGCCGTACTTATGTTTTTAATTAAATGCACATTTTCCCCGTTGTCAAAAAAATGAAAAGAAAATGCTCAATTGGTACTACAAATATGATTTGATAATATTATGTTTGACAATACTAATTAAAATTATATTAATTGTATCATTTTCATAATTTTTGTATTGGTATTAGGAAGTGTTTAGTTAAATATTATAATTTGTTAATTTCCTATTAGAAAGCATATCAATAATACTAATCTATTAAAAAAGTACAAAATGTACTGAAAAAAAACCTAGCCTCTATTCTCTCTAGCTTCTTGTTCCTCTCATAATAATATTGGACTTTAGGGGACCCCAACAACAGTTTTGTTGATGGTCGAAAAGTCCCCTTAATTGGTGTTCAAATTACTTTTTCTTAGTTTACATTGTTTATAAATATTTTATCCGCATGTGATTTTTTATCCCATTAGTTTTTTTTCTTCCTTATACTCATGTGCCCTTCTAATTTTTTTGTTAGTTTCTTTTTAGTCTTTTTGCATTCGAAAAGATTTGGTTCATCACTTAAGTTTTCTCCATCGAAACAATTATAATATAAGTTGTAGAGGCATTAATTTTGAAAAAAACTACAAATAATAGATTTTTCATGACAAAATTCGAGTATAACTTTAGTTAATTACTTTAATCTAATTTTTTGTTTCTTTTATTGTAGATCTTAAAAGTTGCATGTCTAACTTATTAGGGATGTCGAAGATGTTATATCAATGATATTACTCCCTTCGTTTTCTAAAGTTCTTCCTATTTTGATCGATTTCCTCGCACATAAAGATTCAAAATAGGAACAACAAAACAAAACAAAATAAAACAAAACAGAACGGAGGAGTGGAGAGAATAATAGTAGGGAACTTTTGAAGTTTTTCTCTCGCGAGGTTTCTAGCGATTGCTGGTTGCCATGGGGAAAACTCGAGGGACAAAGAGTTCCAAAGGAATTTTGAAGGGGAAAGAGAAGATGACTGGCCCATCTTATTAATTCCAATGCACGGAAAACGAGATCCCTGGATGAATTGATTGGATCCGGAAGATTGGAGATTCGAAAATTGGAGAATAGCGAGGAAGAAGGTGAGATTTTATCTCCAAAATCTTCTTTAATTGAGTTACGAAAATAATCTGTAGATAAAAATACTTTCTCACAATGGTTAGAAGTATTGAATAGTGGGTCTAAAATTGATAAGCGAGCTTCATGGATGTAGAAATTGAAGGAAATGTTGATAATCTTTAAATTACTCATGAATTGCCTGCAATTGTTAATACTGTTAATGTAGAACCCCCTGATAATGGGAAAATAGATGATGTGATTCCTGAAATTTAATGGGATGACATTCAAAAAGAGGTAAATTTCCAGAAGCCCTCTATTGTTTGTTATGTTCTTGGGGCCAATCTGCCTTCAAATATTGTCGAAGGGTTCATACGAAGGATTTGGGGAAGAAAAAAAATTGATAGAATTCTTCCAGTTGGGCATGGGTTATTCATTGTGAGATTTCAGAGTCTGGAGGTTAACAATGAAGTTCTATCAGGAGGGTTTCAATTCTTTTATGGGAAACCTCTTACCATGCAAGCTTGGTGCCCTGAAATGGAGTGGAAGAAGAAGAATGTGGACATTTTGCCCATATGGATTGAAATTAATGGGCTGGATTTAAAGTATTGATTGGAATGAGAAGAGTTTGACAAAAATCGTGAGTCCAATTGGGAAGTATTTGCAAGTTGATCATGCCACTCCGAATAGAGAGAGATCAATGTTTGCAATAGTTCTTGTGGAAGTTAAGATGTATCAAAGCTTCCCAGACACCCTATGTTTCAGAAATGAGCGGAAAGAAATGGTGGAGCAGAAGGTGTTCTCTACCTGGAAGCCAGTTCAATGCAAGAAGTGTAATGAGTATGGGCACTTAGGGACTGATTGTGTGAAGAAACATAGAGAGTGAAGAAGATTTGGGTGTAGAAGACTACTACTATGAGCACTAATCCTGATCAGAGGCAGGTTGTTCAGGTGGATAGGCCAACTGTAGTTCAAGAGACTGAGAAGGGTCAGGGTGGGGGAGTAGTTGTTGTCACAATCAAGGACTCAACTGGTGTAGTCTGTCACACCAACTAGGAATCAGTTTTTAGGTGTTAGATCATACTACAACAGAAGAACTTCTGTATGATATTGAACAACACAAGGAGAATGAAGTGCAAGAGTGGAAATCCCTTGACAACCATGGATAATATTATGGTTTGGAATGTCAGGGGACTGAATAAGGTACAAAAGCAAATTGAGGTTAGAAAATTTATTTCTACTCATAATATAGAAAATTTATTTCTACTCATAATATCAAGCTATTATGTATCTAGAAACTAAAGTAAAGATTCCTAAGACGGGGAATCTTTACAATAACATGTGCGCTGGCTCGTGTTTCATAACTATAGTTGTGTGATTGATAGGGGAAGGATTGTTGTTGGTTGGCTTGCAGATTATTTTACTGTTTGACATCCTTAGGGATCTTTGATCAAGCAATACATTGCAAGATCACCCATGTAGAGTCTATTGATGGTTTTTTGTGCTCTTTCATATATGGGTCCAATGATAGAAATAAGAGAGAAAGATTGTGGCTGGATTTGAATCAGATGCAGACTAGTAGTCCTTGGATAGCTATAGGAGATTTCAGCACTGTCTTAAACTTAGATGAAAGAGTAGGGTCTGTTTTCAAGATGCATGAAATTCAACCCTTCGGAGACTGTGTGCTTGGATGTGGCTTAATCGACATTAAAAGCTCTAGGAGATTTTACACATGGTCCAATAAACAGGAGGAGGAGCACAAGGTGTTCTCTAGGATTGACAGAGCTATGGGTAATGGGCAATGGATTGATAGATTTAAAGGTGCTAAAATTGCTTATTTTTCAGACGGGGACTTTGATCATAGTCCAGGAGTGTTGTGTGTGTATGATGGTAGGAATTAGGGTAAAAAACTTCTAGGTTTTTTTAATATATGGGCTTAGTCTCCCACTTTTCTTGAAACTGTAAAAAAGGTGTGGGAGAGACCTGTGTATGGGTTTCTTATGCACAAATCTAGGGAGAAGTTGAAGCATCTGAAGATGAATCTTAAGCAAATTAATAGGGAGGATTTTTTAAAGGTCCAGGTGAAGGCTACTCAAGCCTATTAAAACTTGGTTAGGGTGCATAACCTTGTACATCAACAACCTAATAATGTTGAGTACACTAGAGAGAAGAAAGAAGCAGGTTGTGTTTATAGACAGGCACAAGAGATTTACCTTAGCTTTCTAAGGCTAAATAGATTGATCAAGGTGATGATAGCTCAAGGCTTTTTCACCAATCCATTAAGGCAAGAAGAAATGCAAATAAGATCCATGCCATTCAAGATGTTGCAGGGACTTGGGTAAATAAATATGATAAAGTCAAGGATGCTTTTGTGCATTTCTACCAGGATCTCCTGAATAAAACCATGGAAGATAAATGTGATGTCAAGGGTAGAATAATTGACGAGGGGCCTAAGTTATCTACTCAACAACAACACTTGCTGAATTGTAATTTTATTGAGGTTGATGTGAAGAGAGTTATGCATTCTGTCCATGATAATAAAGCTCCAGATAGGTACAATAGCTTTTTCTTTAAAAAATGCTGGGAGATTATTGGGGGGAGAGGTTTCCGTTGCTGTCCTTGATTTTTTCAACATTTGAAAGTCACTAAAATCTATAAATGTCACTTCTATTACCTTGATTCCTAAGGTAAAGAGCCTTGTGAGTGTTAGTGAGTATAGACCCATATCTTGTTGCTCTGTCATTTATAAGTGTATCACCAAGTTGTGTGAGAAATTAAAGTTAGTTTTTACCTAGTGTGGTTTCAGAGACCCATGGCCTATTGCGGCGGTTTTGACTGCGCAATAATATTTTAACATATTGCTGCGATTTCTAGCGAAAATCGCAGTAATATATTCATTTTATATTAGAATAATTCAGTATATTGCTGCGATTTTACAGAAAAACCGCAGCAATATACTCTATTTTATAATAAATAATAAGCATATTGCTGCGGTTTTTACCAGAAACCGCAGCAATAGGTACAGGTGTAGGTAAAAAAAAATTTTTTTGTGCATTTCTCATTAATTTGAGTGCAAAATTCATTATTCGAGTGTATTTGTGCATTTGTCATTAATTCCATTGAAAATTTCAGGCATGTAATTATTTGTATTACTTTCCATTAATACAGAAGGCAAAATCTCGTTAGTTTCAGGCATGTTTTGTATTACTCTTTAGTTTGAGGCATGTTTTGTCATTAATCAAATACAAAATCTCGAGATTTGATGCCGGCGAGCCGAATTTTTTTTTTTTAAAAAAAAACAGAAGTACAAACAAAACAGAAGTACAAAATTAATAAAAAAATCAAAAAAATAAAGAAAAAGGTAAACAACAAAACAGATCTTGAAACTAAAGAGTGAATGATGACAAACGACCGCGAACAATGACCGACGACCGCGAACAACGAAGGAGCGAACGACTTGGTGAATTACGAAGAAGACAACGTTAGTTAGAGGGTTTGAAGGAGACGACGTCGGTGAGAGGTGAAGAAGATGACGTTGGTGAGAGTATGAGAGGTGGAGACGACGACGTTGGTGAGAGCTTGGGAGGTGAAGACGCTGACTTCGGTGGGAGGTGAACGACGACGACGTTGGTGGGAGGTGAACGACGACGACGTTGGTGAGGGTTTGAAAAGCGAACGAAGAGGGAAGAGGTGAGAGGTGAGAGGATGAGAGGAGAAAGAGGGTTTGAAAAATGGTTGAGGGTTTGCAAATAGATGAGAGAGAACTGAAGAGGGGAGAGGTGTGTAAGGTTGAGAGAGGGATAGTGGGAAAAAAAAACCCTAACAGATGGGTTTTATATTCTTTTTTAATGATATTGCTGCGTGTTTGGGCAACAACCGCAACAATATATTAAAATATTATTTTAATATATTGTTGCGGTTCTTGACAAAAACCTCAACAATATGTATAGTCAGATATTCAATTTTTTTTCAAAATTTTTTCTGTTGATACCATATTGCTGCGGTTTTAGGTCGAAACTGCAGCAATATCTTTATTTTATATTTTTTCTTTCTTTTTACGTGATATATTGCTACGTATGGGTAAAACCACAACAATACCAGCGCAGCAATAATCAATTATTCTACTAGTGGCCAGGGGGCTTTTATTGTTGGCAGGAGCGAGCATTTTGCACAATGTTCTATTATGTCAGGACATAGTGAGAATGTATAAGAGTGGGCAAAAGTAGAAATGTTATATGATGAAGGTTAACATCCAAAAAGCCTATGACAAAGTCTGTTGGGAGTTTGTGAAGGACATGATGAAAGCCTTAAACTTCCCTAATCAGTTTATTCATCTAGTGATGGTGTGTATGACAAGTCTAACCTTTACACTTATGATAAATGGTATTCCCAGAGGGTTTTTCACTTCTAAGAGAGGATTAAGACAAGGTAATCATATGTCTCCCCTCTTATTTGTGTTATGAATGGAGTACCTAACTAGGATCATGTCTTATATTAGGAAGCAACCTCACTTTGAATTTCATCCTAGGTGGAAAACCCTTGGACTAAATCATTTGTGCTTTGTTGATGATTTAGTTTTATTCTGTAAAGGTGACTATAGATCAGTGCAGATGATTTTGCAAGGTTTGAATCTTTTTACTGCTATAACTTGTCTCAAAGCTAGCCCTGCTAAGTCCAATGTGTATGGGTGTGGAATGAGTGACCAGGAGATGTAGAAAATTGTGGATAATGCAAGTTTTAAGATTAGAAGCCTTCCTTTTAGGTACCTTGGGGTACCTATTGGTGTCAAAAAACTCACTACAAATGATTGTGAGAAGCTTATTAAGAAGATGGTAGGTAGGATCAGGGTGTGGAGCACCAGACACATCTCTTTTGCTAGCTGGAGACAATTGATTAACTCGATCTGTTCTTTTGAGTATTAGTGTGTATTGGGAACAAATCTTTCTCATTTTTAGAGGAGTTATCAATCAGATCAATGCTATTTGTAGAGCATTTCTTTGGACTATGACCTACCAATATTCCTAAGCCTGGCTATGTGAACTGGAAAAATGTCTGTAGGCCAAAAGCTAATGGTGGTCTTAGTTTTAGGTCTTTGATGCACTAGAAATTAGCTATGGTAGGTAAGTAGGTATGGAACATTTCAAAAAAAGATAATAATCTTTGGGTGAGGTGGGTACATGTTATTTACATTAAAGAGCGGGACTAATATCAATTTACAGCCCCTTCCTCTGTCAGTTAGGCTGTGAAGTTTATTTGCAAAAGTAAACAAGAGATCAGTGTTCAGATTGGTACTAACTGGTTGACAGATGGATCATATAATACTTCTGATTTGTACAAGAAGTTGCATGCTGCTGGTGAGAAACTACCTTGGTGTATTTAATCATCATAATATTCCCAAACACAACTTCATATGTTGGTTGGCAATGCATAAGAGACTTCAAACAAGAGAGAAGCTAGATTCCATTGGTGTGGTTGATAATGACAGGTATTTTATAAGTCATATTTATATATAGTTTTTAAGTGCATTTAGGTTGCATTTTAGAGCACTTAGTTTCATATTTAGGTTCAAAAATGTATTATATTCTTAAGTTATGCTTTTCTACTCCTATTTGGTATGTTTTTTGTTTTTAATAAATTCCAAGCATTGAGGACGTATTTGGAGTATGATTAGCTAAAATCGAGGATTAGGAGCACTTGGAATGAAGCTACAATGCATAAGGATCGTTTGCATATTTCATAGTACGAGTTTGAGCGAAACAAAGCGGAAAATCATTAAAAGAAATGTGAAAAAAGAGTCACGTTTACTCTTCTGATTATAAATTTTGATGTGCTAATTGAAATCGAGTAATTCCAGTAGATATGGAAACTATACTTGAACAGCTTTCCAACGATAGGTGGCACTGGCACGCCCCGAGAAAACTTCTATTCAAGCAGTTATGCCTTCCGAAAAATTGCACCGTTTCCGTTGGAATCTGCCACGCCTACGCGCGGATCACTATTCCGCCCATTTAACGATATATTCAAGACTTTCCTTATCTTGTAAATTACTTTCCTAGCCATATTAGGTTATTGAATATTATTTAGATTAGGTTTTCATTCTCTCTCTCCTCCCTCACACGTTATTTCTTTGTTTTTGTTTTAGTTTAGTTTTCTCCTCTATTTCTCTCTAGTCTTTAGTTGTATACCCTAGTTGTCATTCTTCTTGATTAATTTATGAGTTTAATTCAGTTTATTTTCTTGATTTCTTTGATTATACTTTTCTTTGTAGATTTAGATTTCTTTATTTATTTCATGATAGAGTATTTTTTATTTCTAGGGTTCGGGAATTCATGTTTATATGATATATTATTGATTGATATTTATTCATGGTTTGGTTAGTTATTGATTTCTATAATTGAATAGTGTTTTGATTGTTAATCTTGCAATCTGATCAATTGTTTGCTAATATTGAGTCATAGATCGAGATATAGTCTTACCTACAAGTAGCGAATCTGATTATGTTGAGCTACTGTACTAGCATATGTTGATTTGACAGCGTTAAGACCCGACCATAGGATTAAGTTGTGCTCTAGATATTTGATTAATTGAACTACTGATGATATTTTGGTAGATTATAAGTATAAACATGGTTAACCATTGTCCTAGATCTTTTTACTTTGATTTTCTTTATTTATTAGTTTAGAACCTTAATTCACATATTTATGATCTTATTTAGATTTCCCATAATTTAGAAGCTAGATTAAATCGACCATCTCTCTGTGGATTCAACCCTACTTACCCTACTATATTGTTAGAAGGTTTTGGAAGAATTATTATTGACAGGTGTACGACAACCTATCAAATTTTGGCGCCATTTCCGGAGAGACGGTATAATTTTATTGATTTTTTATTGTTGGTGAGACTAAATTGTGTATATATATATATATATATATATATATATTTCCTTTTGTGAATTTTTATATTATTTTTTAAAACTTTTTTTTTTTTGTATCATGGAGTCATGGTATTTTGATGATGAGGATAATTCTTTTGCTAGGCAACATAGTAATAATTCTTGGGATTCTCATGTTTACAGTTTTGATGCATCATATCAAAATCCTCCCAATTTTTGCATGAGTTCTCCTGAATTACCCCATATGTTTTGTGAACCCCGTGTACATGTTAGTAATTCTAGAGCAATGTTTTCTTTTTCGCAGTATGAGAATGAAGCATTTTGGAAGTAGTATCATAGGCTTGGTGATTTTGTTGGTCCTAATCATGAAATTGAATTGTGGGATATGTGCCTAGTGGTTTATGAAGGGTTAAATGCAGAGACTAGGATGATGGTAGAATCAACGTCTAATGGGGGATTTCTATTCCAATCACCTGATTATTGTTAGGATTTAATTGTGTGGTTGGTTAGGGATACTTATGAATGAGAGATTTCTTCATTTGCTCTTTCACCCCAAACTTACATGACACCACCCCCTTATTGCTCTAATTGTCGGTCTACTTCTCATGATTTTTCTTCGTGTGATGTGAAATTAGTAAATGGTTTTGACCCCTCTTCCTAATTTCAATGTCAATCTGCTTAGAATTCTATCCCCAACCCGTTTATTTATGATGATAGTGAGGGGTGGATAATAAATGAGAGTTATTGGGATGATGTAAAGATTGAAAGAACGACTAATGTGATGAATGTTTTGTAGGAGGAATAAGCCATAGTTGAAATTTCCTCTTCGGAGGAAAGTCAAGTTGACCATGAGGTATTTATGAGTCTTTATCGGTACCACCTACTGTTTTTGAGTCTCATGTTCCATTCTCTCAAAAACTTGATTTTATTCCTTCTTCACCTATATTAATATTATATCCTCCATCTTTCTATTTTTCTCCCCATTTGAATGACACTTATGATCATGTAACTAATGTAAACTTAATTTCTTTTCCTACTTTTGAGTCATGTAAAAATACTAACATTTTCTCTTCTTTCTATTGTAAATATAATTTTTCCTTTGATTTTTCTTTTTGTAGTTTAATAATTTTAAAGAAATAATTTTTTCAATCATCCTTTCCACCGTTACATAATATGCTCTGAGATATTTGCAGGAGCACATCATAAGCTTCTTAGAGCATTGAACTATTATGAGTGATCTACTAATCTTAATAACTTTTTGATTAATTGAATTCACTCGACTTTAGTTCTTTTAGGTTAGTTATTTTATTTTTATTTCTTATTTTTGTGAATTCACTTGAATTCTCATTTTCTTATTTTAGTTAGTTGATTTTCGTAATTTATTCTTTGTCTTTGGATTCACTTGAATTCGTTTTTTTATTAATTTATTTTAGTCCCCTAACGAGCTAACAAAATTTGTGAGTTGTATAGTCAAGGTTTGAAAGCATATATAGGTTGAAATTGCGTGTTTCGACAAATTAGGCGTAATAACAAACTTGTCTAGAGCCCGCTTCCCACCCGTCGCCCCATGGGTCTCACACGCTGCACGAACTACATCTCTCTACCCATCCCGCTGGTTCGTCAGCGTTCGTTGGCCCACCCACTGCTCGACACTCCTTCTTCTTCGTCACACAATTCTTGTTCCTCAAGCACCCTCTTCACCATCCTTTCTCTCCTCCCATGCGACGCACATCCCGCCATTGCTGACACCTTCGCAATTCCACTCTAGCTCGCCAAATCCCACCACCCAACCAGCTCCGTCATCACTTGTACATCTCCACCAACGATCACCGCCACAACTTAACGACAGTCCATCAACCTTTTCTTAGCTTCGAAATCCCGCACACTCCTCTCTGCCATCTCCCTCTCGCCACAAAAACTAGCGCCAGCGACCCCCCCTTCGCGGAACCACCATCTCCGGTACCCTTGAAATCAGCAACCACCTTTCCTGGTCCTTGTACCACTAGTCGCCCCCTGTGCGCCACCATATCCTTCTGCCTTGCTGCCGCTGACCACTTTCACATGCACACCACCATTTTACTGCGGTGTCCAGCAGCCGCGCGCCAGACCAAACCCCCTGATTTCTTTTAGTCTCTTCTCGTTTCTTGTTTTGCTTTCTTCACTTTCTCATCTTTTAAATTTGTTTTTTCTCATTATCTTTTTCTTTCTTTTTTTTAATTCCTTTTCTTTTGTTTTTCTTTTTGATTTTCCAATTGTCTTAACACTTCTTTACATTTTGATTGATCGTTGTTATAGGATTGTGCAACTTGACAACATAATAATTCAAGTTGGTCTTTAAAGAGTGGTGCTATGTAATTGTAGAGCTTATTCGACTCTTTTTTGGGTTGTAAATCTTTTTATTTTATATTGTTTATACTCTATCTTGATAAGAATTTTAAGTTTTTGCTTGGATTTTTGTTTTAATGTCATCTTGTTGAGAATCTTTGAACACATCTATTAAATTTTTGGAGTGTCTGAGTTCATGTGTGGTTTTTGTGGTGTTGCAGCTTTTGGTGGGCGACCTTGGTGATTTGGTGATCTAGGGGTTGGTTTTGGTTCCTTCTCTGAACTCGTTTTTGTAGTGAGGACACTGCATATTCTAGCTTGGGGGAGGAATATTATATATCTTTTATTGTTTTCTAATGTAGATTTCATTGCTTTAGTAGGATGTTGCACGAATTGTACTACTTATTAGAAGTGGGAGTTTACGTGTCAACAAAAAAGTTATACTGTTTTCTTAGTTGCATTAGCATATATATTTCATCTAATATTAGATTTCATCTCATTTTAGTTACATCTATCGGACTACTGCTCTCACTTTTTGAGAATCTTGTTGATATTTTACTACGATTCGTAAGCGTCATTGATCATCTCGTTCATGATTTTTCATAGAACGATTGTTTCGCAATTGATTGTTTGTGGTAAGATTGATTGATCTATCTCTGGTTCGATTTAGCTTTACTGTGCAGACACCTTAACCTAAGTGAGCTTTTGTGCCTATAAACTGACGTATCTGTGTCAATTCTGTTCTTTTGATCTTAACTTTGACTTGTTACTCCTTGATATTTGACAGTGCATACATTTTGATATGATTGAAGCGTTTCATTTGATGATCTTAACTCCATAGTTATTCTTGTTTTCATATTATCCTTCCTCTAGCCCGCTGAGCCTTTTCTGACTTTGTTTGATTGATACCTACATTACAAGCCATTGGCCTCGTTTGATTCTTGTTCCACGCCTAGCTTGGGGGAGCGAGTATTAGTTTTGGTTGAGTTTGTATTGAATTGAAGTGATTTATTTGTGGTTTAGAAGGATGGAAAAATATGTTTAGTGAGCTTTGAAATTGAATTGAAAGTTCAAAAAAGAAAAGAAAAAAAAGTTAAAAATGAAATGAAAAAGAAGCTAAGTGAAGAAAAAAAGTTGTGAATAAAGTAAAATAAAAAGGGTTATGATTGAATTTCTTGAGTGAAAAAGGTTGTTATTATATTTGGAGATTGTTGGTTGTTGCAGGAGTTGTTGTGACTTTCTTGGTCATGTTTTCAGTTATATGATGCTCCCCTTCTCGTTTTTTCCACACAATTCCCAAATTATTTTCCATACCTTTAACCTAGCCCCATTACAACCCTTAAAAGTCCTCTTGATCATTATGTATTGTATTGTTAGTATTAAGTGAGTCAAAAAGTCAAAGTTAAAGAGTATATTGCTTCATCTGAGTCGACTTGTCTAGGTTGAGTTTGATTATTTATCCTTTAAACACATGAATGATTTGAGTATACATAATTATAGTGAGGTCTGTTAGGTTTTGTTAAATCCGGCTTGGGGGAGATGGTTTGTGGTATGATTGGAAAGTCGATTGTGATACATGACATACTATGCGGCTTTGTTCGAGATTGTTTCGACGCTTGGTTTATGTAGTGATTATATCTCTTGTGTTCTCAATTAAGTGTTTAGCCTTGTTTTAGTCCCATATTGTAAGTTGTCTAACTTTTCCGATGTCTATGTCTAATTGCTTGAAGACAAACAATGGTTTAGCTTGTGGGAGCCTGATAAGTCATATTTATATATAGTTTTTAGGTTCATTTAGGTTGCATTTTAGAGCATTTAGTTTCATATTTAGGTTCATTGTTGCATTATATTTTTAGTTATGTTTTTCTACTCCTATTCGGTATTTTTTTTTTTTGTTGATGAATTTCAGGCATCGAGGACGTATTTAGAATATGATTAGCTAAACTTGAAGATTAGGAGCACTTGGAAAGAAACTACAATGCATAAGGATCATTTGCATATTTTATAGTACGAGTTTGAGCAAAAACAAAGCGAAAAATCATTAAAAGAAATGTTAAAAAAAAGTCACGTCTACTTTTCTAATCATAACTTTTTATGTGCTAATTTAAATCCAAAAATTCCAGTAGATTTGGAAACTAGAGTTGAACAGCTTTCCAACGATAGGTGGCACGACCCGAGGAGTCTTCTATTCAAGGAGTTATGCCTTCCGGAAGATTGCACTATTTCTGCTGGAATCTGCCACACGTACGCGCGGATCACTATTCCTCCCATTTAATGATATATTCAAGACTTTTCTTATCTCTTGTAAATTACTTTCCTAACCATATTAGGTTATTGAATATTATTTAGATCAGGTTTTCATCCTCTCTCTCCTCCCTCACACGTTATTTCTTAGTTTTAGTTTTAGTTTAGTTTTCTAATCTCTTTCTCTTTAGTTTTTAGTTGTAAACCCTATTTTTTATTCTTCTTGATTAATTTATGAGTTTTGTTTAGTTTCTTTGCTTGATTTCTTTAATTATGCTTTCCTTTGTAGATTTAGATTTCTTTATTTATTTCATGATAGAGTAGTTTTTATTTCTAGGGTTTTGGGAAATGGGAATCCATGTTTATATGACATGATTATTGATTTTTATATATTCTTGGTTTGATTAGTTATTGATTTCTATAATTGAATAGTATTTTGATTGTTAATCTTGCAATCTGATCAATTGTTTGCTAATATTGAATCATAGATCGAGAGATAGTTTTACCTACAATTAGCGAATCTGATTATGTTGAGATACTGTAATACTATATGTTGATTTGACAAGACCCGACCATAGGATTAAGTTGTGCTCTAGATATCTGATTAATTGAACTATTGATGATATTTTGGTAGATTATAAGTATAAACATTGTGAACCATTGTCCTAGATCTTTTTACTTTGATTTTCTTTATTTATTAGTTTAGAACCTTAATTCACATATTTCTGATCTTATTTAGTTTTCCCATAATTTAGAAGCTAAATTAAAATGACCATCTATGTGTGGATTCAACCCTACTTATCCTACCACATCGTTAGAAGGTTTTGCAGGACTTGTTAGAAGGTTTTGCAGGAATTATTTTTGACAGGTGTACGACAGCCTATCAGTGTTTAATATGCGATGCCATCAACATTTATTTTCTGATTGTACTTACAGCAGACAATGCTTGAATTTGGTGAAGAAGTGGCCGGGTTTATCCACTATCGCTTGAGACCTCACAAAACTTTTGGACTGGACAAAGAGAAGATGTAAGGGGAGCAAGTTCAGGAAGCAAGTGATTAGAGCAGGTATCATTGCCACTATTTATATCATTTGGCAAGAACGTAATAATGCTCTTTGGAATATGCAAGTAAAATCTGTAGCTTAGGTTGTAAAGCATATACAATATACGGTCGAACAAAAAAGTAGGAAATATATCGCACAAAAAATGGAGGATAGGAATATTAAATGGCTTCAGAATTTGTGATGGTTCCGTGCTCTAGTGCCTATTACCAGTCGCATTCGTATAGTTGTTGGTTGAGGTTGACCTGGTGATAAGTTGTAATGCTTCATTGAGCTTATACAATACTTGATTATCAAAAAAACAAAAGAAAACGGAAGGAGTATTATTCTTTACTGGCATCAATCTAGAGGTGGGCATGGGCCGAGCCGGCGGCCCCGCCCGTTGTCCGCTACGTTGCCGCGGGCCTGTCACGGTCAAGAAATTTTATTTCCGGCCCGCACCGGCACGAGCCCCCGTGGGCCGGCCCGCGGGACGAACGCTCCTTTCCTTTGTTTTTTTTACCTTAAAACTATCAAAAATACAACATAAAACATGGCCCGGCCCGCGGGAAGCACGAGCCTGTCTCGCGAGAAGCACGATCCCGGCCCGCGGGCCCGTGGACTAATTTTTAAATTTTCAAGCCCGACCTGGCACGGCCCGCCGATCATGGGCCCGGCCCCAGCCCGGCCCACCAATTACTCAAGCCCGCGGGCGGGCCCGTGAACAGGCCCGACCCGGTCCATGCACACCTCTACTTGATCAATCTGTATACAACAAAAACAATATGCAACTACAACCGCAAAAACGCCTGTCATGACCCCCACCAGGCACCAGGAATTGGATTCTTTCTTTAATATCCATCAAAGTCATTTTCTGTCATACCCATTACAGGGTATCTTCAACAGGCAAAGAATAAAGCTTTTAATCAGAATAAACTCATAAAGTAGCCTACTAGCCTAGTAAGGCAAAAAATGCGTTACTATCCGCATATTACCGCAATTATTTAGGACAAGCGGAGGTGTAAGACACTCGAGGAAAAAAAAAAAAAGAGAGAAAAGAAAAACCAAGTTGCAAAACTATAAGAATCCTTTGCATTTGCACTTAAGAGCAACCATATACATTATCTCCATTGCTTGACCACCTGAAGAAAAGACAAGAGAGAAGGCACAATGATGAGGGGATACAGAGACTCTCTATCACATGGAGATGGGCAACTCAGATGGGATCATCCTTTTGTTTCTCAAGATGTAAGGCTAGTAGTTGGTATTTCAATTATGTTTTCAAGTGTTAAAAATCTTTTTCTCACATAGTTTGATGTTATAATATGACTGCAGAATCCAAGATATGGCGCACCGATTGGATATAGGCCATTAGAAGAAAGATCTGTTTTAAGACCCTTTGGCCTCACTAGGTGATTTTTGTTTACCTGATTTCATATTTTCATTTACGTTAGAGATTTTTGGTAGCATAATACGTACTCTCTCAGTTCAAAATTAGTAGCCTTGGTGTTATTTCAGGATTTTTGAAATAAGGTGTCATCTTGCATATATAACTAATATAAGTAATAGTATCAGATTTTCCAAAAATTTCACTGCCTAAATCTAGTGTTAGGTAGATTATAGAAATGACCAACTATTAAAAGTATATGGGACGATTAATTCTGTATAGGAGAGCTCTTCAAAAATATTTCATTCATATCTTACTCTTTTAGCCGGTCCAAACAATGTAAAATAATGGAAAAATATTTCTGAAGAAACGATTACCACCAAAGCAAAAAAATCCCAAGTATTTTCTTATAAGTTACTCACAGTATTACCTAATTCCCTAATTCACCCGCGAATCGCGAATTGAGAAAAGCGAATTATGGTTGGTTTTGGTTCATTTTGGGCGAATTGGCGAATTCAAAAGGTGAATTAGATAGGGAATTAGGTAACACTGGTTACTCAAAATAGGGCCATGTTTAAAACTCTGGATTAACATATTAAAACAAAAAAATGTTTTCTTGAACAAAAAGTGTGTAAGATCCTGAGTTCTTGATACAAGTTGTTAGTACGAAAGTATCGACATTTTTGCACCATTGCAGTATTCCCATGGATCCTTACGCAGCAACAAGAATGATGATGCTGAGCAACAACACAGGTCACGGAGTAAGCCCTAGACTTCCACAAATACAATATTCACAGCAGCTAATACCCAGATACATTGGCCAAGAAACTGATGGCTCAAAGCTAATAACAAGAGAAGAGCAAGAGATTGTTCTTAAGAAACTCAAGAAACAAATTTATAATCCTATGCCTAAGATTCTGGCAAGAAGAGTGAGCCTATACTATAGAGATCTTAATAGAGACCCTAATAGTAAGGCGATGGAAAAGCATAGAGATGAAGAAAAGAAAAGTTGTGCTATTTGTTTAGAGGATTTTGAGCCTAGAGAAGAAGTGATGCTGACTCCTTGCACTCATATGTTTCATGAAGAATGCATTGTACCTTGGGTGAAGGAACATGGGAAGTGTCCTGTTTGTAGGGCCAATTTTTTTGAGAGAAGAGAGAATGGCTCGGCGTCGAACATCGATAGCAGACAGGTGGTTCATCAGCCTGCTGCTGATCACCGTCTTCTGTTTTCTGACGAGCTTCTCTCTGTTATTCAAGCTATGGATGAAGCTTTTTCTTGGAGATTTTAATTAGCTCTTTTGGACATTTTTAGGGGGGCATCAAACGAATGTTGTTATGTAATTATGTTATAGTGTTAAAGGAGAAAACTCCAAGATATTTGAAAATACTTGCAACCAACGTGCTCCAAATCAATTACCATTTTTGAATTGCCGAATTTTCAATTCAGCAATCAGTAGACAAACAATACCTCCCTTCTTTTTTGCCTCTTATCATCCTTAGAAAGCCCAGATCAGTTTAAATTGTAAGGTAATAGTACTGTCTTTTTATTTATCTTTTTGCACTGTGTAGATGCATTTTATTGCTATATTCCCCTCTTTCCCTCTATACTGTTAGTCTATTGCACACTCTCTCCCCCCCCCCCCCTTATGTTGGTTATTGTTTTCTTAGAAAAATGTAATTTCCAGTTCTTAAAAATGATAGGTTTAGTATAAATATGACTAAGTTTAAGTTTATTATAACCCTTAGTTATATCATATGATATCTACAAGTTGTTGATTTCATTTTTTTTCAATAAAAATTGTCCGCTGGTTAATGATCTTTTTAGGCCCAAAAGTTCAAATGTAGATGCTAGTACGCTACTTTAATAATGCTTATTTAATCACAAAATGGTTGCAAAAAGTTTGAAACTACTCATTATTAGTTGCTAAAATAAGTGCCTTAGTTGTGTTAGAGACTTAAGCAACTGATAGTCAGTAGTGGTCGCAAAATCATTTTAGCGATTGATTTGGTCTTTTGCGACTTGTTAGGCGGTTGCTAATTTTTTTTTTCCTTGTAGTGAGGTTTGTCTATACTATATTGCTCTAATAAAGCAACAAAATGAGAATGGAACAATCTTTGAAGGCATGGAAGGAGCATAATTCTATCACTTTATGAATTATAGAAAATAAATTATTACGTGGCCAAATATAAATATGAAAGTTAAACATATATTTTTAGTAGGATTGATTCATCAATCCGGTGGATAATCGACTAACTAGACATAAATAATTAAATCATTATTTTATGTTGCATCATTGACTTCCACAAAGTATTAGTATCTACCTCTATTAGGTTAATTATTCACTAAATAAATAAATTTTAGTCCATATTAATAATATATCCACAATATAAATAAAGTTTTCCTGACTAGTACAAGTATTTATTATTTTTTGACACAATCACAACATAATCACATGGTGAGCCTCCACTCATTTTATTTGCACACGTTATCATTTCAGAATTTAATTTGTTGCAAATAATATAAAACCATCTAACCCTAATTGACGAGTCCATTATTTCCCACCAATATTGAATACTTATCTTTTCTTGTCAAGGCAGTACATTTATACCCTAATGCCTTACCAATAACATCTTGAACATAATTAGCCACTTCAAATTTGGTTCTCCCACCACTCCCACAAGTACAAGCTTCAGGCAACTTGTCAAGGAATTGCACATAATAGGAAGGCCATGGATTCATCATCAAGCAGAAAGGATCAAAGGCCTTCATCCCACTAGCTGTTGTCCCATAGAACATGCTAACATTAAGTTGAAGAGCAACAGGAATAATATCATCACTAATCTCTGCAAAAAAGGGACTAAACCTCAGTAAATAAGGCTCTCTACATGTTGTCCCTTCAGGGCACATCACAATATTTCTTCCTTGTCTCAACACTTTGTGCATGATTGCGGCATCTTTCTCCCTATTCCTTGTTAAGGCAATTGTGTTAAGCGGACTCAGAAATGCGGACAATTTGCTTATGCCATAGAAAAGCAGACTGCAATTCATCCTACAGATGTATGAGATGTAGATAGAGTCGAGTACGGTTTTGTGATTGCATACATAAATCATGCCCTTTGGAATTTTATTTATACTACTAGTAGTATGTTGCATATGGATGTGTTTTAAAGAAAGAGGCATTGATGTAGGGTATCTTAGTCCAATAAAAGCTAAGATTGGAAGGGATAGTTGGTAAGGTAATAGTATTGTAATGAGTACTCTTGAGATGCTTAGGATAAACCCAAATGGTAGCCAAATAAACATAACTAGGGTGTCTCCTGGTGTGGGCATAAACGCGAGTCTACCATCATGAAATATCAAGGTTTTCGGGTACTTGTCTCTTGGAAGATTGTTCCACCTCTTCTTATCATCCTTGCTCACATAATAAATGTCCTGACAAAGATTACATACATACAAGTTATTATTGGTACCTAAAATATACCATTTTATTATATGATGAGATATTGGCGGATTTGGGTATGAGACCATAGCATTAATATTTTAGCATTTGATGCGAAATTACGGAAATATTTCTACATTGGAGTGGCTCCTAGTTCAGTTTTAGAAATTAAGGTAATATTTTACATGTCACAATATAATTTAGCTAGTTGTATAATTGAGATAGTGTCACCAAAACTTACTCAAAATCCTACTAATACCCGTAAATTTCTTTACCAGGGTTCTCCTCAAAATTCTCAAATTTGGGCCGTTCACTCATATTTAAAGTAAGGATTTTTTTATCCCAAACTATTTTGCAAGTAACTATCATATAAAAATTTTATGGTCCCAAACTACCTTATTTTTACCATTTTATTGTTGACAACTACCTAATATCGGTTTTTGGCATTGACTTTTTCTTTTAAGTTCAAAATTGTGGGAGAAAGCAAAGTTACCATTTTGAAAATTGCTTGAAATGGAGGAGATTGAGAGGGTGATTGTTTCAATTTTAGTTTAAGTAGAAGAAAATTTAATGATGGATTGGTAGTACATAGTGTCGACATAGATATGAGAGAGAGAGAGAGAGAGAGAGCGCACAAGGAAATGGGGAAAATGAAAAAGGGTTTAAAGAGGTTAAGCAAGTGAGAATCCTAGGTTTAAATATGATCCAAGATGTAAGGGGCTGCAACTGACTCATCTGGTGTTTGCAGATGATGTGATTTTGTGTATTGGGGGTGTGTTTTCTTCTATCTATCTCCAGTTACAGGCTTTTATGCTGTTTTTGATGTCTTCTAGGCTGTATATAAATGATCATAAGTCAGAGTTTTATACAGTTGGCATGTCTTCTACTGAGGTGCAGAGAGTGAAGGATGTGTCTGGCTTCTCTCATAATACTCTCCCCTTCAAGTACTTGGGAGTTCCCATATGCTCCAAGAGATTGTCTGTGACTGACTGCAGTGTTTTGGTTGAGAAAATGTGTGCAGGATCAGGATTTGGACTAGCAAGCAGCTGTCATATGCAGGTATGCTACAGCTAATTAACTATGTTCTTTTAAGAATTCATATATACTGGGCACATGTTTTTGTGCTTCCTAAAAGTGTCTTGCAATGTATTATAAAAGTGTGCAGAGCTTTCCTTTGGCACGGCTCTTACGCTATAGTGGGAAACCAAGAAGAGTAAAGTGGGAGGATGTGTGTAAGTAAGCCTAAGACTAAAGGTGGCCTTGGCTAGATATGTATGGGCCTTAGCTACAAAGCTAAATAGCCTGTAAATCAAGTGGGTTCACTCTATCTATATTAAAGATCAGAATTGGTGGGACTGTAAACCACCTTAGGGTTGTAGCTGGTATTGGAAGCAGATTTGCTTGGTAAAGGAGGAGATAAAGCATAAGATCACTTTGCAAAATCTCACAGGTATGTGAAAATTCAGTTAGAAAAGCATATATGCCAAGATGGCTAATGAAGGTAGTTCTTTCTACTGGGACAAATTTGTATGGAACAAAATTTCATTCCCCAAGCACAAACTTATTACTTGGCTTGTATTGTTATATAGCTAAGTACTGCTGATAGGATGTTAAAACTTGGGATAATGGATGATGATAATTGTCTACTGTGCTTAAATGGTAGAGAATCACATGAACACATTTTCTTTCAATGTGATTACTCTAGAACTTGTATAGATAATTTGAGAGATTGGCTGGGTATGGATAGTCATCAGTATATGTTTCAGAGAGTTGTTGTGTTCGGGAGAAAATGGAAAATTTCAAGTTTCAAGAAGATGTTTGCTGATGTAATAGAGGCATGGGTTTATTCATTTGGTGGGAAAGGAATGAGGTCATCTGGAATCATAGTGTTTGGATTCCTTCTCAGGTGATGAAGGAAGTGAAAAGCCTCATTATTATATTGAGGGTTAGTGCTATGCTTCCCAAGAAAATTTCTGCGAAAGATAGGGAATGGTTTGATTTGTTAAAATCTAGATGATTTTTTTTTGTTGGATGTTGTTGATGTTGTATGGAAAAAACTTGGTTAACCCACCGGGTAGACAACCCACCCCATAATATAAGATTGTGGTAATTATGATAGTGAAATCCAACTAGACTTAAATACTAATATTTTAATTGTCTATTAATAGCGGGTAGTCTACCCGGTGGGTTACTCAAGCAATGTCCATGTTGTATTAGTTTGCCTTTTTAGGTTGTTTCCTTTCCTTGAGAGTTAGGGGTCCAATCTAGTTGGTTTGTCTCCCTCTTGGAATTGGTTTAGGTTGTAATGGTTTTTTGGTTTTTTTTTTATATATATTCTTATAATCTTACTTAGTAAAGAAAGAGGTTAAGTTATATTACGTGATATTAAGAAAAAATAAAAATAAAAATAAAGAGTCAATGCTAGAGTAGCGGTCAATAACAAAATGTTAAAAATAAGGTAGTTCAAGATAATAATTTTTTTTATAAGGTAGTTTCTCGCAAAAATTTAAAAATTAAAGGTAGTTTGGGACAAAATATCATTAAAGTAAATACGGAAATTTTTTTAACCACAACTTCAGTAAAGTATATAAAAATATTGGCAATTACAATATAAACATAAAAGAAAAAAAAAAACAGATGAAATGACTTAAAATGTGTTGCTCATTATCGATCATCAATTTTTTCCTCAATCTAAAAAACTGTATATCATATTACCAAAGCTTGTAATTTTTCTTTTATAAATTCTAGATCTGTGTTGAATATAGGAAACTGGTAGAAATAATAGATCTTTAGTTCGAATTTTAACGTCACCATCATCAATTTCATGAAAAATAAAAGATTAAACCGTTAAAATTTAGAAATAAAATAACAATGTCAACCACCTTCACAACTTCTATCAGAAGTATGTCATATATCTCTGTTATATAAGTCAAGAGGTGAGCTACGTGTCCTCCTGTAAGGTTACTTTTCTACCCTTCACTTAGTAAAAAATGCTAATTATAAAATATTCAATTCCTTCTTGACCTATATTTATGTGTAATAACTAATAAGAAAACTTAAGATTGCCGAACTTATAATAAAATGTAATGTACACACATAACATTTTCCAAAAAGATATGCTTAAAAAGAGATATATGTGATTGAAAATTAAACTAATCTAACTAAAGTAATTCCAAATAATTAAAAAGTAATAAGAACTTACAAAGTTTCTTTCTAACTAAACTTTCAATTGCGAGCAATTACAATTTCTAAAAACATACATTAACATAAACATACCAAAAACAAAAAAGGGACAATCTCATCTTTTTATTTTTGCCTTTTATAATTGTCTTATGTGTCAATTAGGATAATTTATCATTTTATTTATTTAAAGGCTCATAGTTGTCGTTTATGTTAGTTGGGATAATCCATCTCATCATTATTTAAATATATATTCATAATTCAAATATATCAAAGAAATATACTTATACCATCCAATTTCTCAATGAAATGTTACGCAGTGAATTACACATATATTAAAGAGATTAGCATATATCATTTTATAATATCAACTTATAGTACATTCTGGTACACGTTTATTTATCACAGTGGAAAAAGTTGTGAATGATCAAATTAAAAAACAATAAAATAGTATAAGTTCATTTAGTGTTTTATTGTCAATATTAATGTTAATATGTTTTCGCACGTATCGCGTGCATATGAAACTAGTTAATGAATATGTTTTGAGGTAATGATATTAATGGAATTTTGATAAATAAAATTTGTGATAGAACCAAATTAAAATTAAAGGATTCAGTTTTGGAATTTGGAAGAAGGGAGGAATGAATATAGTTCCTCCGTACATAATGATTACAATAAATGAATATTTTACATTTTACAAATAATATTCATTTGTTGTTGTTACTATGATACAGAGGAAGTAGAAAACTTAGGGTAAAAAAGAGATAAAAAAAAAAAGAATGAGTTGGTAGTATGAGATACTGCTAGTGTCTACTTTTAATTTAAAACTAGATAACGGCCTAAAGCCAATAATAATAATAAGAGAAGTAGTTATTAGACCCGGGCTACACCCCAGATAAGAAAAATTTTCATTCATTAATATTATACTTTAAGATAATAATAGTAAAAGTTATTTGGTCTAGTGGTTAAAACTTTATTATATGTTCTTGAGGTCCCGGGATCAAACACTATACTATGCAATTTCTAGTTTTGTTTATTGTTGTGAATTACATCGAGTAAAACGCCCTTAGGGAGAGCGCCACATGGCACCGTTTCTTGTTTAGGCACGCCTTTTAATATATTAGTATAGATATACCACTTTCCTAAATATAAGGACTACTTTAGTTTATTGAGTGATCATTTTTAATCTAATAATCTATTTTGAGATCAGTTTAATGCATTAGGTATTTACCTCCTTTAATTTACTTAGTGACTAGTTTAATCCATTAAGTCACTGGTTGAATTTGTTCGGTAGGACTAGCAAGTTAATTTTGTAAAAAATATGTGCTATACTTAAACAAAGGAAGGAGAAGGAGCGACTATATTGGTGTGAAATATTTAGAGATAGTACTAGATTAGATTGAAATGGAATGAACTTACTAAGATTATATAGACTTAGATTGAGATGGAATTAACTAAACTAGATTGGTTTTATTATTTGTAAGATGTATTTTATTTTTGATTGACTTAGTTATGGTCCAACATATTTCAAAATAATGTAGGACCAGAGGTAAAGCTAAGTTTAAAATAACACATGATGCATGAACATCTAAATTATTATTTGTGGTCCAACAATATTTATTGTACGATCTATTTAATTTCAATCCTTGACTCTCGTTTGACATGTGTTTGATAAAATGCAACAAAATACGATATAGTTTTTCAATATTTTAATGCTTGCAAAAGTCTTAAATTATTCATCTATTAACTTTGTCTATAACCTTTTTATGTTATATAAAATAAGAATGCTCTTAGTTAAGATGTTGTTGGAAAGGTTTCTATATTTATTTTTATAATTTATACTAATTTGTAATTAAAAATATTAATGGTTAAAAATGTTAATTAGCAAACATAAAAATCAAATGATTACAAATATTATAAAATGGAGGGAGTATATTTTATTTACATAGTAGAAGTTTCAAAGGCCTACAAAAAAAAACCTTCTAACAATATACTAGAGTGGGTGGAGTTGATTCCACATAGAGATGGTTAACATTTTGAAAATTAAATTGGTCTACTAGAAATATATGAATAGAGCTATTTGATGTGAATAATATAAACTGTATTATTACTTGTGCAATATAATATATGAGGGTTTACTAACGAGTAAATATTCCAATTTCCAAGTTTATTATTTTGGAGAAAATTATGAAATAAAAATTAAATTAAAAGAAAATCATTTATTTCAACATGTTTTGAAATTTAAAAAGTTCAGAAATAGTAATTTTTTGAGTTTTCTGGTAATATAACATTATCAGGATGTCATCGTGTTAGTGAGCTCCATAAAATTTTGTATGACACAAAAGTAAAGTTCTTATTATTTATTGCAAATTGTTTAATTTGTTGAATTATATATGCATATACCAATGAAATTTTATATTACTTTCAGCTAATTTTTCATCATTTATTTTCCGAGAGGAGGATATCACTAGTTACCTTGCAGTAGGTGAACGGAGGTGTCTGGAAACATTTGTTGATGCAACAAATCCCAACTTTTTGACTCTGAGACATTATATGTGCAAAGATCATCTCTTGCTCGTCATTTACTACACCCACATCCAACAAACCGGTGTAATATCCACCTAAAACTTTAATCTCTCTCCCAACAATGTCTTCAATACCCAAGTAATCCATGAGGAATCCTTCAACCATAATCCTAGGCAAATTAGTGACTCCCACTTTTCTACCAAACCTCATTACCACTTCAAGGCTTCCATCACCAACATTTTCTAAGAAGAACTTAGGCAAAACCGTTCTCCCTATAGTAAATCTTGCTTTTTTGATGCCAAAAAAGCAAATAAAAATCATGGCTTTTAACCTCATTTCCTCTTTCAAAATGCACATAAATGGGTATACAATGAGCAAGACTAGGGCTCTAAGTGGCCCTCCACCTTCAAAAGCCACCAACATGAAGTAAGGAAACATTGAAAAGGATTTCAATAGTGTCTCTTCTACATTAAACAACAAGGTCTTGTTTTGAAGCACTTGATTATCTATTTTGGTAAGAGAAGCGTACTTGTGATATTTTTGTTGCATGGTTAAGAATTCAACCTCGTGACCGGTAGTAATTTGGGTTTTTTGATATATGAAGCAAGGACAAGGAATATAATCACATAAGTAGGATTTAATATGAAATTGAAAACCCCCTACTCATCACCTCATTTTTATAATGGAGCCATGTTTTTAACTTTGCAAGTACAATGAGTAAACAGTATATATAGTAGGACCCAGAAACAAGTAGTTAGGTTTTAGATTATTTTTTTTTATTGGGAAATTAAGCCAACCCAAGGGCTAACCCCTACCAAGGCTACTAGCCTTGTAGGAACTACCAGCACATTGGCTGGTAAAGCATGCTAAGGAAATACCCCAACATAATGTTGGGGGTAAGGATCCAACACCTGACCTCAGAGATCAGAGCGGAGTGCTCTACCACATGAGCTAGCTCCTCATCCTTGTAGTTAGGTTTTAGATGGTCAAGGGAATTGTTTAGCGTAAAAAAAAAACATCAGCAAGCCAGTCACTTGGAGTAGGCAAGCTAAGAAGTAGTGATTTTGGAGCGGCCACTCCTAGAGTCCTAGTAATTAGTAAAGGAGAGCATTCGAGTCTTCTTCGTGCCAGATGAATAATCTTGCAGATTGGTTTATTGCTCTTTCATTCTGGAACTTCCTAGTTTAGTCTTTTTTTTACAGGAAGAAAAAGGATTTTATTAATCATAAGGCCAAACGTCACTTACAAAAATTTCTGAAAAATTTAAAAAACTAACAGACATACATGAATCTTCATAATTGACTACATCACTGGTTTGATAAAATTTAGCCTTAAAAAATTCGCTTCATATGAAGCAATATAATTCTGTGAGTTCGTTCTGTTTCGACATTCTATCTGTTGATGCATGATTAATCTGGTGAACATACATCTGCAGTCTTCGCAACTCTGGCAAAAATCATGAAACCCTGTATCTTCTACACACCAATTAATACCTGTAAAATCAAGAGATTTATTTATGCACATGGGTATTAAAATCACACAAAAGCACAAAAAAAATAAAGGAACACACCAAAACAATTAAATCCTCCATCTTAGAATAGACTACACAGCCATATACCCTGCCAAACGCAAGATCAGATCCTTCCCTGATCGGACATGGATAGCGGCACCGGAACCTAACCCTTAAGCCCAAAAATTGATAGAATCCAACCAAGGTTTCGCAACCAAAATACCCAAGCCCAGAAGACCCGCACCAGGGTATCGATCTGCGGACTGCACGAAGGATTCCAATCCCACACAAGACGGACGTTGATCTTAGCATAGCAAGAAGGAGGAGAAGATGGGTGGCCCGTCGGCAAGGGATGGTTAGGGCCCGATCCCGGCCGACAGGCCCCCTTTCGGCCAACCACCAAAACCGGGAAAAAAGAAGAATAGAAAGAAAAGGAGAGAGAGATGAGAGAAAGAGGCCCGATCTTGGGGCAAAACCTTCAAAAGAGAAGAAAAAAACTCTCCCAAGAGATGAACCCTAGAGGGAACATTCTCCCTCTAAAAAATTAGAGAGAGAACTAGTTTTAGTTTAGGCAAGTTAAAATTCTTATAGAGCAAGATAAATGTTAAATCTGAAAATTTGCATAAGGACGAAGCAAACTGATGAGAAGTTGACAACCAGATTGATTCGTTGGGATGAGATGAAACAAAGGGGGAACAGGCAAAAAGACACAAGGAAGTGTTGATGCGGAAAGACCTAATAATGATGGGTAAAAAACTACTGGTGGCTATGATTCCAAATAGTCACCAATCCACTAGTGCAACTGTTGCAAATGAAGGAGGACAATCAATACAATCTAAGAAAATTAACTAAGTACAATGTTATGAGTAGAATGTTTGTAACTAATGATGAATGATAGGGTTTTAACGATAAAGAATAACAATGGTTGCTTTGAATGCTCTGAGTTTGCTTCAAATTATGTGAGTGAGTAACCTGTTTTCTCTAGGTCAAATATGCTTACATATAGGTAGCTCAACACGTCCAAGTTGTTCCCACAATATAGCAGGAAATAACGGCAACTAGTTGATCTTCCAATGAAACAGGTAATTTCGCCGTTGAATTCCTTATCAATTCACTTTGTTATCTCTGAATTATGGGTCCTCGCCGCTGTAGCACTAGATTAATCACTACTTCTATAACAGATAGGGCTAAATCAAAGAAAAAAGCAATGACACTGAAATAGTTTACAACGGTCAGTCACTGGTCACTTAATTAATCTGACTTAAGAAAATATTTAATTTCACAACGCTTTTCAGTTTTGTAGCACATTACGATTAGAACAATCATTCACGAAGAGCGTCTTGAGGACTGTCCCGAAGACTAGGGAGTCTTGTATGAGTATTCTTTTAAAAACTTGGTTTAGATTACCTTTCTCCGCTCTAATCAGAGATCTACTAGAGATTTACAATGTTAGCCTAGGACAAATCATACCCCAGGTTTCGAGGGTATTGAGTGTGGTTGAGATAATAATGTCTTGTGACAATCCAATTACACTCCAAGATCTGATGTATAGCTACGAGGTTAGGGTTAAGAAGCATAGGCTATCTCTTCATGTTAACGCAGGAATGACCATGTTGGTCTAAGGGACAAATGTAAACGACACGGGTTGGAAGAATCATTACATTTTTGTGAAGGAATCGTCGTTGGGATATCTAGGAGATTTCCTAAGAGGAGGATCGAATTTGGAAGGTTGGGTACCGATTTAGTCTTGATTTTTGTACTTTGCGTCATTAACTTGGTGCTCACATCTTGATCTATGCAGATATAGAACCGCGTTTGGTGGACTGTCATGAAGATTCAAGGCACAAAAATGACTAATTAGTTTCAAGAAAATGATCCCAATCAACCAAGGATCTTGCTCGTCAATGGCATCTGGTACATGTTCGATTTCTGACTTTTGGTTTGTTTTCTGACGTCTTTGCTAGTCGACTAACATAATGAGTCATCTGATAGGTGTTTACGCTGAATTTCGCCTTCGCGACGTGAGGGATTATCAGGGAAACGACACAAAGGAGTGTTGACGCGGAAAACCCCAATGAAGGTGGGTAGAAACTGCGGCCACCAATCCACTATATGCAATTGTCACTCACAGTGAATGACAATCAATACAATCTATGCTATTTGATCGAAGTACAAAGATTACTTATTCGAATGAAAGTAAATAAAGTATTGTGCAGTGTAAAGTAATTTTCAAACGAGGGTTGTAATGTGTGCCTTTTTGAATAATCCTTATCTCCACTTGCCTTACAGCTTAAATACTCTTTACGAAGTCATGACGTAGTTGCAGCGAACCTCCAAGGATCTCAGAGGTAGCTCTCTGCACGATCTCTGCAGAATCTCAACTGAATTCCTATCTTGGTGCCTCCTTCTTTTGGCTTTATTTCCATTGGTGACATGGCAAACAATAATCGATGCGCATACCTTATTCTTCGGACAATCAGTTTGATCCTTGACTCCGTCAGAACGTCAACGTTGGACCTGGAAGAGTGTCAACCTGGAATTTCAGACATAACAGTTTGCCCCCAATTGTTGAAATAAGGAAATACCAACAGTCATGAAATAATTGTTAGTCAAAATACTTCCAGCGTAATAAGAACACCGATCACAGCTCATTATCATCTTGTTAGGAGATTTGTCAATAGATAAAGAAAAAGTTATCACAATTATATAATTTGTTAATTTTGCCAAAGATAACCCAAAATCCACCGGAGAAAGATAAAAATCATAAGAAAAGATAACTCAAAAATCCACATTTAATATATATTTGTTGCATGCTGATTATTATTGTTGATACTATAAGAAAAATATGCCAGAACCGCTTCCCTGTTGCCAGGTAATCTCCGTGCTCTTTATCTCCAAATTTCAATTTCTGTCAATTCCACTTTCTGAACTCATGGCTCCAAGTAGGCATAACATTATAAACTTTGTTAAGAACCAAGAAAAAACCAAAGCAGAAGAGAAAATTGTAGAAAAAAGGATGAAATTGACGAAGAGAAATCACTATGTCGCAAGAAGATCTAATAAAATTCCTAGACTTAGGAAACATACCTATTGATACTGTCTTGAGGAACGCTGAATCTCGCGAACGACCGGAAATGTGTCCATATGGCTGGGTGATACTTAATGAATATCCCTTCAGGCTAGGTCTTAGGCTACCCTTTCGCCCATAGTCATAGAATCAATGTAAGTTTACCAAATTAGCCCTGGACAAATCATGCCCCAGTTATGGAGGATTCTAAGCATAGTTGATAGAGTAACAGCGTCTTCGGAGGAGCCTTTTACTCTTCATGATTTGTTTCTTTGCTACAAAATTAGGGTTAGAGCCAAAAATAGGTTAGCCCTACATGCTAGGACAAGACATGACGCATTGGTTGGAGGAGTTCAATCGAACGACAGAGGTTGGAAGAAACATTATGTTTTTGTCAAGAAGTCATCTTTGGGAGACGTAGGAAAACATTTAATCGGAAGCTGGAACGTAGAAGGGTTGTGAACTTTTTTTATAAATTGCTCACATGTCATGACGTTAAAGTTATTATTACGTCGCTTCTTTTGCAGATCTAGACCAAAATTTGTTGACACACTGCGAAGAATCTGAACAGTTGTGCGAGAAGTTTTAAAGAGTAAAAGAAGAAGAAAGGTACGTCATGAGAGTAACTGTCGTTAGCTAAGACAATTGCTCTTCAATGGCTTCGGGTAAGCGTTTCCCTTCATTGTTTTTAATTCCATCGTCACTGCAGTCTATTTTCTGACTTAATGATCAATTTGCAACAGAGTCTTCTCAATCACGACCAAGAGGGTCGATGGAGGACAACTAGTCTCTGAGACGCTTCGTAAGGAAAAGGGAATGGGAGCTATCTATCGTGTCGGCGTTTGCTTATTTTGACAAGTAGCAGCATGCAGACGTCATTCATGTTAAGGACGATGATTATGACGTCGCCCAAAAAATACGCAAAACTGACTTCATTGGCCCTCTTAACGAAGGAGGTCCGTCGTACACTATGACAGTTCCCAATGACTTCATGTCATTAGATAAGATGATTTGGCTGGAAGCAGAAAGACTTCTATTCTCTTGCGCTAAAGATCGTTTACAAGAACTTACCTCGCCCACGCTTATGTCAGATAGCTTAGAACTCGTCTTCCAGGTATGCTAATCAAGATTATTTTCTTTTTTCCTTTTTTGTTTTAAATACATCGGACGGGGTCGCTTATCTTTCATCTGTTGTTTTGCAGGCTTCACAACATTTCCTCATGGTGAAAAATGAAATGTCGTTGTTGTTCAAAGCACACCAGGCGATGAAGTCTAGAGCTAACAAAAGCGAGTTAGCTTTGAAGGGTAAAGAGGTAGAATTGAGGAAAACTTAGCTGGAGATGGTCAAGATGGGGGAGAAGCTGAAGAAGAATGGTGAAGAACTGAACAAGAAGGCAGATGAAGTTGAGGAGGCATCGCGTCTAGAAATCGAAGCCCTTCAGGCACAAGTCACTGCTAAAAAGAATGAACTCGACCTGCTAGAAGCTGAGGTGATCACACAAGTGAGGGCGAAGCTGATGTACCAGTTTATGATGAAGCGAACAACATCATAGGAGCCATAAAAGAAAATCGATTTGTACCTCGATTGCTTAAGAGGTATGAAGGATTTGATGGACCCCGAGGACCTCAAGGTGACGGTTGATTATTCATCAAACATTGATCAGCCAGAGTGTGGAGTTTTCACCTCATGTGCTGCTTTTACAATGTTGGACATCCTTCTAGAAGCTAACGCACTGAAGGGAGTCGTGTCGGAGGTTCTGTCGTCGGCTACGCCAGCTGGAAGGGGATCCGATGACACTCGTAGCATCTAGCCATCATGCGTTGATTTTCATTTGGAAAATTGACTAAAAGAATACCAACTGATTGGTCCGCTCAAAATAATCCGAACTTTGGGTTATCCTGGAATAATCCAAACTATTTGAGGCACCTTCCAAAAATAATCCAAACTTTAATTTTTCTTGCATTCAATGATCCCTTTTGGGTCTATTATATATAGAAATAATTAAAATTTTGGATTATTTTGAGAAAGTACTCCGAATAGTTTGGATTATTCTAGAATAACTCATAGTTGGGATTATTTTGAGCTGAATAGTGATAGTTTGGATTATTCTTGTCAATTTTTCCTTTTCATTTAGTCTTTGGAAACATTTTAAATCTTTTGTTGTTTTGAAACAATTTATCTCTTTGGATCACCCATCATGGGAGTGTCCACAACTAAAGTACTTTTGGGCTAGTCATGGGAGTGGTCATAACGTTTGTTTGCATTTGGTCATTTGCATGAATGACGTAATGTTATGATACTATGATTGTTGTAATGTTATGTCGATTGTCTGACGTCTAAGTATGTTGGTCAGGCGATTTGGGAGCCTTTCTTTGTCGTATAGGATAGACCTTGTCGTCGTAAAAATTAAATATGCGCAAAATATGTTTACTTACTTGATGTGAACATGTCGGGTGTTTACAACGCGATGCACATTTATGATACTAAAGTCGGCCTTATAACGTTTATGAAAACTCAAGATGCTCTAGTGTCTTTATTGGCATTCTCTGGAACACTTTGTCATTCTAGTTGACTTATTATGCAAACGGTAACTGCTGGTCGCTTCGTATGAACGTCGCGATCTTTATTGAAAAACATGAGGAATCCTGTAAAAGAAACACACAATAATGTTCCGTCGTTGGTGTTTCTACGAGTCTGCGATGACATGTTCATCACTTATTGAATACAATATAAATAACTTAAAATATACTTAGGACTTAGCTAGAAAAAACATCTTTTGAGAAGGAGAGCTTCCAACTTCGAGGGACCATGGCGTCGTTGCGTCGGACTAGCTGGTAGTCACCGTTGCAAACGACTTTTCTCATTTGATAAGGACCTTCCCATTTTGGATCTAGCTTTCATGCACTGGGCGCCTGTGTATTCTGAAAGACCTTCCTTCACAAGTAGAAAAAGGATGATTTGCGTTGCCCCATTTACGTCGCATGAAAGGAAAAACGACGCAAAAGCCTAATTTGCGTCGCATGCTGTAAAGACTACGTCGCAAAACATCATTGCATAAGCACTAGATACGATCCATATGCGTCGTACCCTATGATGTGCGACGCATATAACTCATGTGCGTCGGACTTTGAGGCCCATCCGACGCACATCGCTGCATCCAAGTGACAAAATTTGAAGCCCTATTTGTGTCGCACTTGACTAATATGTGTTGCAAAGGATAATGTGCGTCGGATGCCTTGGCCCATCCGACGCAGATCATCCCAAAAGCCTAACTTAAGTTTTTTAAACCCTAGCGCCTCACTCAATTCCCTCGCACGTGTTCTTTTTTTCTAGCGCCTCTCTCTCTCTCTCGCATGTCTCTCTCAACTCTTGAGCATTTCTCATCCTCTCCTCTAAACCCTAAAATCACTCTTCTTCCCATCTAAAATCGCCATTGAAGAAATTGATAATGGCATAACACGATTTTTTTTGGCGAGAACACGATTTTTTTTTGGCGAGAACGCAATTGATAATTGAAGAAATCGCCATTGACGAAATTGATAATGGCAAAACACAATTTTTTTTGGCAAGAACACAATTGATAATTGAAGAAATCGCCATTGAAGAAATTTATAATGGCAGAACTCGCAATCGCTGAACTCGCAATTTGCGACTACACAAGTTCGAATTTTTTTCCATTTTCGATCTGATTCGTTTAGGGTTTCATTTTTTTCATTTTTTTCATTTTTTAGATCTGATTTTCGGTTTTAATTTTCAGATCTAAAAATTCGTTTTTTCATTTTTAGATATAAAAACTAAAATTTTCATGTTTACTAAAACACAAGCAGCAGGTGAGGAGGAAGATTGGAAAGACAACGCAAGCAACAACATAGTAGCGATAGCGGTGGCAGTAGCAGCACCGGCGACAGTAGTACAGCTCCGCAAAACAGAGAAGTAGCAGCAGCACTAACAGAGATTTCGGCGAGAAGGGAAACAGACATCGGTAAATACAACTTATGTTTGGTGGTCACGAAACAGAGCAACGGGAGGGATGCGAGTGATTCAATGTTAGGTTTTAGATTTTTTGGAATACAACTTCTGTTTGCAATACATACTCATTTTGTTTTCAATACATACTGCAATAAACTTATGTTTGCAATACATGCGAGTGATTCAATGTTAGTTTTAGATCTTGATGTTTGAAGGACGCATACAATTTTTTATAATAAAAAAGGCATGATTTGCATCGCATATAGTGACAAATGCGACGAAAATTCATTTTTTCAACAAAAAAATACAAGATTTACATCGCACATAGTGATTCATGCGACGCAAAAAGCTAAAAAAATGGTTGGGGTTCACAGGTCATGTGTGTCGAACATCGCTTAAGTCCGACGCAAATAGCTCTTCAGGTACGTCGTTTCCTCATCGGACGCATATCATGTATCTCGATTTGCATCGAGACCTGTGCCGTCGAACCATTGTCCGACGTAAATGATGGTCCTAGGTCCGACGCAAATCGATAATTCTGTACTAGTGCTTAACACCAAGTCACCTTCAACGAATGATTTGGCTTGTACGTTCTTGTTGAAGCTCCTTGCGACAATCTTCTGATGTGCCACCTTGGGAATCAGCGTTGCATCTCGCAATTCTTATATGGTATCTCGATCACTGAGTAGTTCGTTATGATTTTTGCTACTTTGTCATCAGGCCATACCTGGCAATTGTAATACTTATCTTAGCTGGTAGGACTGCCTCACTACCATAAACTAGTGAAAAGGGGGTTTGTCCAGTCGCAATATGTGGCGTTGTGCGATTCGCCCATAAGATAGCTGGCAACGCTTTTTGCCCATTTTCCTTTATTAGCGGTGAGAGGCTTCTTCAGTGTGTCTCTGACAGTCTTGTTGATGGACTCAACTTGTCTATTGGCTTGAGGATATCTAGGTGTTGATGTCAGCAACGTGATGCTCCACTCGTCGCATAAGTGCTTTGTTTTATCGCTGATAAATTGTGTCCCATTGTTGCATATAAATTCTGACGGGATACCAAACTTGCAAATAATGTTAGTATGTATGAAAGAAATTACTCCTTGTCGTGTACTCGTTGGAAATAATATGCCTCTATCCACTTAGAAAAGTAATCTGTTAATACTAACATAAAGACAATATGTCCTAGGGCTAGAGGTAGTTTCCCAACTATGTCCATCCCCCACTTCATAAAAGGCCAAGGAGTTAAAGAAGGGTGTAAAATTTCACAAGGTTTGTGCGTCATACTTGCATGTCGCTGACAACTATCACATCTTGTGACATACCTTGATGGAGTCTTGCTCCAGAATGGTTTCTACATGTCCCTTCGTGTATATATTTTAAGACTTGCTTCCATTGACGTTTTTCTAAGCAACGCAAACAAGGCCCAGCGACGAACTTTTTGAATAACTCCTTGGATAATGACGTATCTAGATGCTTTGAAGCGGAGCCGTCGTGCTTCTGCACTATTTGCTGGGAGTATATTGTTAGTTAATTAATCGTAAAAAGGTTTTGTCCAACTAATACTTACCTCCTCGTTGGCAGGAATGTCATCGTTAGTCGTGTCAACTTTGTTGTTTACTGGTTTGACGTCATTTGTTGTGAGATCATCATCGTCATTTTCCTGGTTGGTGCTTCTAATTGCTGCGACGATGTCTATAACGTCCTTGCATTTACTTATTGCTGACGCTGTAAGAGGGACGATGGGGACGGATGTGAACGACGCGTATCTCAAGGACGATCCTGCTTGCGTCAGGTATCTTGGTATCTGCATAATATAAAAAGGGTTAAACATTTTACTTTTACCTTGCGCGACTTCCATGTAGAGTGCCATTTTGGAATCCTTCGCAGCGGATTCGCCTTTGAGCTGACTAACTATTAGCAATAAAAATAGAGTTCTAAGTAGATTTAAATAAACATAATAAGTTTTGGATAAAGAGAACTCTTTTACAAAAATAGAGTTCTACATAGATTTAAATACGTATAAGGAGTTCTAGATAATCTAAAATTAGACTTTGATTTTGCATGAACAACCTAAATTATTATATTATATAAATTGTGTATAACTTTTGCTACATAATTTGGAATATTATAATTTTTGTTACATTGAGTATTGCTCGAAATATGCTCCGAAATAAGATCCATTTACAATATAGTTCTACAACTTATGAAAATAGATGAATGGTAAGACATTACTTAGTCTTTCTTTTAGATATATACAATAATAGTTATAATTATAGTGTACAGTATGTGACTCTAATATTTTATCATAAGTTTAACTTACATGATTAAACATATTATCTTTCAAAACCTCAGTCTTTCGAGTTTGGATCCTCTAGAGTTTTAATAAAATTCTACAAGGTAGAGTTGTATACGAACCACACATTTTGAAATCAAGAGCGTGTATTGGTGAAAGGGGGGGAAAATGTGGTGGATTTTGATGCGAAAAAATACAGTGGGTTTTGGGAAGATAATATATGAGCTATTGATTTTGTATTCAATGTTGATATTGCTCAGACCGTACATTGTAGAGTTCTTTTAGAACTCTAGAAGATCCAAAAAACACCAGCCTTACTCAACTAAATCAAAACAATTTAGTATTTCAACAAAAAATATTAAGGAAATTTTGTTATTACAACAAAAATTAAAATTTATAGCAATATGATGAAAAAATTAGAGTATGATTTTACAAAAACAACTTTAGAATATTATATAGAACTCCACCCAAACATGACATGTCATTCTTTTTAAATTTTTTTTTAAAAAAAATAGTATCTAGCATAGATATAATTATATATAAGGTGTTTTTAATAAATAAGGATTACACTCTGATTTTGAATAAACAACCTAAATTATTCAACTATGTAAATTGGATATAACTTTTGCTACATAATTTGTAATATTATATTTTTTTTACCATCGAGAGTGTTTGAAATATGTTTCAAAATAAGTTCCCTATACAATATAATTTAACAACTTACGAAAATATATTTATTTAGATGAACAATAACATATTATTTATTATTTATTTTAAATACATTAAAATTAACTATAAAAATAGTGTATTATATGTAACAATAACAATTATGCTTTTCAAAATGATACTTTTAAAATTTGAGTTATATAAAGATAAAAAATAGAAACATATAGTTTTAAACCTATAGCATACTCTGATGACATTACATGAATGAAATTTTGTCAACGACATTGCAGAGGTATTATGCAATTAACTAATTATTTTATTCCCGGAAGATTTATTGTATAAATAATTATTTATGTTTTTATTTTTCATATATCTATATGTTAGATCTTATTCTTTTCTCAATGAACTTAATTCTACTTAAACTAATTGGGAAATTAAGGTTCGCGTTTCTAGACTAGTTGAGGTCGCAAATCATAAAAAAGAGGAAGTTTGCTAAGTCTTGATATGGTCATGATTGATGAATATATTTTTTCTCTTAGATTGTATTTTCGATAATTAATAGAGGTTAGTTTGATATTTAATCTAATTTATTCATGATACCATCATTATGATCTTCTTTTTTGCTTTCCCATCTTCTATCGTATATGCGTTTGTGTTTAGTGTTTAGTGTTTAGTTGTGGCTGACACTCATATATTTTTATTTACTCTTTCTGTCCTACATCTATTAAATTTTTATCTTCTACTTTCTTAAATCATCATTCGAGTATTTTTTATGTTAAATATGTTAGCTATTGTTAGGCGTACAATTATTGGGATAATATTTAATAATAGACTAAACTACAATATTCAACTAAACATTAAAAATAAAAAATTTATATATCACAATAACAAATCTAGAAATTAAAATATAATGACAAATACTTTTTCTTTCTTTTTCTACTGAAACAATGACTTTGGGCATGGTTTGTAAGAAAATAAAAAGGGTAGTTTAGCATCCAGGGTTAAACTAGAGTAGGGGATAAGTAAATCTTTAATAAAGTACTGCAACTTACTCCCTCCGTTTCCTAAAGATCTCCCCTCTTTCCGTTTAAGTGTGTTTCCAAAAGATCTTCCCTCTTTTACTTATTCCTTATTTGGAATTTTTTTCCCTTTTTACGCTCTCATGTCCCTATCATATGGTCCACCATTACATTATTAATTCAATTTTATTCCCTTTCTCTCTCCTACTTTAACCCCTTTTATCTGTTTATTTATCTTAACCCCTTTCTCTCTCCTACTTTACCCATCCCACACCCTACACAAGTGGATTCTCCTTGGTATATGTAGGAACAGTAACAAATAAGATCTTTAGGAAACGGAGGGAGTATGAGGCAATTTGATTAGTTAATGATGGTTTTATTAACATAAAGTAAAGGCGATGTTGTCAACTATAGTTGCTTTTTTTACCAAAAGTAAAGTGATTTGAATAGATGAAACTACTCAAAGTGGTAATTGTTGCAATAGAAAAAGAATGGAGAAATTATATAGCAATTGTTTTGAAAAATCTCATTTCATATCAACAAAAAACCAACAATGTTAACAAAAAATTTACAAAATAAAATAAACAATAACCCGTGCAAAGCACGGGCTTCAAAACTAATATTAATCCTAATAATTAAAGGTTGAAGTTGTGGCTGACACTAATATTTTTTCTTTATTTTTTCTGTCCTGGATCTATTAAATTTTACCTTTACTTTCTTAAAGTATCATTCGGGTATTTTTCATGTTAAAAATATGTTAGCTATTGTTAGTCATACCAATTATTGGGATACTATTTAATAATAGACTTAACTACAATATTCAACAAAAATGTCCTCACTTATGCTATAGTCTAACATAGTACTAATTTGCTTGAGAAGGTGATTAGTTATAGCATATAGTTCACTTCATCACATCCACACCTCAATTAACTAGCTCTCCATTGACTATCTCATATGAACTTAGATTGGAGCCTCATCCCTAAGACCTATTTTCATCATATTGTACTCTCTTTATAACTTAATTGTGTGACCTAGTTTAATACAACCCTCAATCCTAGTTGTAACCGAGACTCATCCTCTAATAGTCCGAAATTTGTGTTCACTGTCGGTTCTCCCTTGGGTTCGATCCCTTACTTGCCTTTGCTACTTGTTAGTGAATGTGTTGAGGTGTTTTATAAATTGTAATTTGGAGGGGATCCTTAGGCCTTACGACATCCCGAGTGTCAAGATCCTGCCCTGCCACCCCTGGGTCGGACCAATTAAGATCGCGGTATGTTTTATCATTGGATCCATAAATGGAAAGACATTATCATGTGTCTATAGCCACATTAAACTTACTTATGTCATTTTCTTTTGTTTTTCACTTTTAAGATTTATTTATGTTTCCAATTAATAGATTTTGCAAGTCCTAACATAATGATTATGTTGGAAGGTAAAGAAAGACCATGTTTAGATCTCTAACTCTTACAATTTCTAGTCTAGCATTTGGAAATCAGATGTTTAAACGTAGGGGGTAAGATAAGGGAACCTCATCTCCAAACTGAAAACACCGTACTTGACAAAATTTCGAAATCTAAGATTTTTAAGATCTAGCCATCTAGGTAAAAACCTTATCAAATTACCAAGTACGGCTTAGTTTGACATAGGAATGATTGGGTTATTCGAATCTATTCTGGGCGTAAGATATTTCTGAAGTTTTGGAGATTAAGATATTATAGATATTTTGTACCAACTGTATTTATGTTGTCTACTGCCTTGTGTCAATTTTCTCGGATTCTTTTAGGCATTAATTAAGGGGCCAGTTGGGTGATTTCATGTAATATGATAAGAGCCTCCTTCATTAGACATCAATCCCTTAATTATTTTTGCCAAAAAACAAAAATGCCTTGATGGTCAAATTTTACAGCTGTTACATGTTTTGGCTTTTGATAGGTCAGATATATCTCAGTATTCCCTACGTTTGAAATAACTCTTCTGATCATATGTTTCATGTTGATTTTGCTTTCCTGTTATGCCCAAGTACATTACTTACTTATTAATCTATATAATATATTTAAAGGCATTTTTATCATAGAAATGGTGTCACATAACATTCTCTAATATATGTGACGTTTTGAAATGCAACGTGAGATATTAACCACCAATCAACAATTTCAATGTTGATGTTTCAAAGTAAAACATAATAAAGTCTTAAAATTATATATAACTATAAAGACAGACACACATTTTGATCTCTATCACTTTTATTAAGGTAATAACATTCTCTTACCCTTATCGGAAGGATAATCCCTCAGGTAAGTCTACTCTTATAAATGTGTATGCTAGGATGTCCTCTAGTGATTCTATTGCCTGAAGTCAACGTCCCCTTAGTATTGTTCAATGTAGCTATGTCTTCAAAATTACATGGCACCTCCCTATCACTCCAAATTGAAAGGCTTTTCTATGGAAAATAGTTCAGAATAGGCTTCATACGTGAGAAAACCTTCACAAACGTGGTGTTATCGGATACTCAATTCTATGAGCGAATGTGCTTATTACATTGAAACTCATAATCATATTTTCAGAGATTGTACTGTTACTTCATCTTTCCGCAACCAAAATAATCTTTTGAGTCCAACAATTGCATATGATCTAACTGTTCAAACTCATTGGGTGATGGGTCATTAGTCATATTTTGCTATTTACAAGCGAGGATAGCCTGGATATATAGTGATAGGATGATAAAATTCACTATTTTCCTCTCAAGTCTTTGGGTGCATAGAAATCAAAAGTTCTTTCAAGGATCAGCCACCAGGATGAATCACTCAAAAAATGCATAATTTTAGTCAATTTCATATCAAATAGAACACTCGACAACACATCTCTAGATTAAGTTTTTTTCACCTTCCTGAACAAGAGTATGCGAATCCTCCGGGATTTTTTGGGCTAATCTAGGGAGAGTGCGTTAGGGCACTACTCTAAGGGGCTTGTTCTCTTAAGTTTAAAGTAATGGGGGCTGGTTAGTGTCCCAAGAAAAGAAGTAATCTTTGAGCCACTCCTTATTCACTTGGAGGCACTTATGGCACAACAAACTCAGCTATGAAGGCAGAAGCTATTTTTTGCCTTCATGCTATGACTTGGGCAATCCAGAATCAATTCACTCATGTCTGCTTCTTCACAGATTCTATTAACTCAGTCTCCCTTTTGCATGATAAATCAGTTTTTAATATTAATCTCTTTTGGACCATTGCAAAAATCAAAGACATTGTGCAAGAATTCAATTTGCGTATCAAAGTTCCAAGGAAAATGGTTGCGGAAGCTGACAGAGTTGCTAGAAGATGTTTAGCAACCATGACAACCTTTTAAATATAGTTTAGTATGCTTGCTTTATTTTATTCATCCAGTGTCAAAACAAAAGCATTTTCTTGCCTCAATTTCATTGAAATTATTACTTTTATCCCCAATTTCTTAAAAGTTATTTTAAACAACTTATCATGTCATACGTTCATTTTTCAATTATTGACTAGACCAATGAACGTATGACATGATAAGTTGTTTAAAATAACTTTTAAGAAATTGGGGATAAAAGTAATAATTTCAATGAAATTGAGGCAAGAAAATGCTTTTGTTTTGACACTGGATGAATAAAATAAAGCAAGCATACTAAACTATATTTAAAAGGTTGTCATGGTTATATATATTTGTAACTGATTAGCTGCGTCATCCGGATCAAAATACTAGTTCTTGGTAGAAGCTCGTGATATACATGCAAGGGTTGTTGTGCTAAAATTAGAGAATTGATCAATGAATAGCAAGTTTTGTGTGCACTTGATACACACTAATATTAACCTCGACAAAAGCAATTTATGTGACGTAGTGACCCTTATTTTTCTTATAATCACCTTTTACAATATAGAATAGTTCTTGTCCCGGAGGATATGCCCCATATTATTTACCAAAGTGCATTTGAAGTCTTCAAAACTAGAAATAGTATCTTGTCTTTAAATGATTTTTTCCCTCACAAAGACAAACATGAGTATGCTAGTGTCGTTGGTTACTGCATTAGCATATCAAATGAGAGGTCATGGATTTGAGTCTTGCAACAAACAATTTTATTGCTTAATGCCTCATTTGATTTTGTGGATGAGGGCAAAGTACATGTGACAGCATGACATTTGTTTGTCTTGGACTATATATATATATATATATATATATATATATATATATATATATATATATATATATATATATATATATATATATATATATATATATATATATATATATATATACACACACCTAACATAGTGATAGTTTATTTCCATACAGTGGCTCTTTATTACATTAATTTATTACAAAAAAATTACACTTTTTAACATAATAACTTATTTTCACACCGGTCCTCATAGACCGATAAGAATCGTCATGGTCAATGCATTCATTAAAGAACCGTTGACTTTGTAATACCGGTTTTATCAGGATACCTTAACGGTACTCCTCCTTGGGCCATTCTCATATAGGCCTGGGCTTGATCCAGTTACTATCTAAATGTGCCTATGGACCTAAAGATAAGTATTGAAAGAGGATAGAACTCAAGGACTCTTGTCGGCCCCTATAAATACCTTGTTGATCTAAGTCAAAAGGTACATTCACAATCATTATTATACTTCACTTGAGAGCTTCCGGTTTATCCTTTACTGACTTAGGCATCGGAGGGGCGTTCCTCGGATAACCCTCGAGGTTAGTTTACGTGTTCTATTTTGCAGGACATCAAACTGACTTACATACATTCACGCCCTACCACTTATTCCATACTGGAACAATTGGCGCTAGAAGGAGGGGTGTTCCTCGGATCAACCCCCCGAGGTTAGTTTACGTGTTCTATTTTGAAGGACATCAAATCGGCTTACATACAAAGAGGATACCGGTTCACACCCTACCACTTATTCTATACCGGAACAATTGGGGCTAGAAGGAGGGGCGTTCCTCGGACCAACCCCCGAGGTTAGTTTACGTGTTCTATTTTGCAGGACATTAAACCGGATTACATACAAACGGGATACCAGTTCACACCCTACCACTTATTCCATACCGGAACAACTGGCGCTAGAAGGAGGGGTAAACTATACCTTTGAGTCTCAAGCCAAAATTTTGCTAACGTAACCACTCTCATGGATCCTATTCAGAACTTTGGGATATAGGAAACTGATGAGAACAATGTCCCACTAGGTAAAGCACCACCAGGGTTCTCAACCCCGCTACCCGTGGTAGGATCGTCCAAACCACCAACTGATATGAGGAAGAAAGTCACTGAGACCCCTTAACCAAATATCTTTGAAGCACTCCAACACATGTTCACTCCAGAACAGCTCCGGAGTGCAGCGGAGGTTTTTCAGGCCATGGCTAGCCAGACACCACCGACCGGTCAAACCGGCAAGCGTCCTCAAGCAGACCCCATAGTCCAGTGAGAAAGATGCGCTCACTAGCGACGGGTCGCTAGGGTGAACAAGACCCCCACTGAGCAGGTGGGAGGAGAGTACAAGGAGGGGGTCAAGAGACCGAGATCCAACAGTCAACCCAGCCCAGAAGGGAAAGAAAATACCGATGAACGGTGTCGGTATCTCTAAGAAACTCCCCCTTCTCTATTGCCATCCTCCAGGAGCCCATGGAGAAGATCAAAATGCCGACATGCAAATATGACGCCAAGAGAGACCCGGAGGATCACATATTGGCATACGAAGGCCATATGCTACTGTACACTGATACGGACTCAGTATGGTGTAAGGTATTTCCTTCTAAGTTGATTGGGCTTCATCAGACATGGATCAAGAGCATACCACCGGCAACTGTCTTCCATTTCCGCCAACTCACTTCCATGTTCGTTACGCATCTGTAACAAACGCAGGGAGAAAACTACCGGCAAGCTGATGTCTATCAAGCAGGGAGACTCAGAGAGCTTGAATGACTATGTGGGGCGCTTCAATGCAGAAGCCGTCACCATCCCTAGTCTGCAGCAGGAGGTAGCGGTCTTAGCCCTGATGATACGCTTAAAAAAGAAGGGACTACTTTCAGAAGCTACCTGGTCGCAAAAAGCTGATAAGCCTAACAGAAGTCTTGGGAAGGCGAATGACTTCATCCAAGGAGAAGATTTCCACAAGGTGGCAACTGCTAAAAGGCCAGAAAAAGATGGAAAGGAGAAGGAGAAAGACAAGTTTCGGAAGGACAAGAAGCCGGACAATTCCGGCAGGAGGGAGGAAAATAATTCGGTAAAGAAGGGTCAGCAAGGGCAATCTGACCGTTATCGCAATTAAACACCTCTGACAATGTCCCGGGCAGAGATCTACGAGCTCCACAAGAAAGACGATAAGTGGCAACGGCGCGAAAGATGTACTATAAGGGCCGAGATAAATTGAAGTGGTGCGAGTTCCATAGGGATTACGGCCATGTCACGGATGACTGTAAGTACCTGAAAGCGAAGGGGTTCCATCACGCAGTACCAAGCAAGAATTGATCAAAAATCCCCGTTGAGAGAAGATGAAAACGGCAACCGAAAGTCTATGAGAGATCGGATTACTGAAATCCATGTCATCTCAGGAGGACCAGTGCATGGGAGAAACATACATGGTGCCAAAGCTAGCCTAAAGGAGGTTAGGTACCAAGTCAATTATCACAACGCTAGACAGTGGCCGGCACCCCCAAGCATGTCGTTCGTCGCCTTTACGTCACAGGATGCTAAGGGAATCATCTACCCTCACGATGACCCCTTGGTAGTATCTCTGCAAATCTTAACGACGATGGTCCAACGCATACTGTCAGATGGTAGCAGTTCCGCTAACATCCTGTATAAAGACACGTTCGAAAAGATGGGCATCGAAGTGTCATGTCTAAAGCCGGTCTCGTATCCCGTGATCGGATTTATAGGGGCATCAGTCGTCTCAGGATAGACCGTCAAGCTATCGGTGAAGATCGGGGAGGGATCCCGGTCTAGGGATATGATGGTTGAATTCCTCGTCGTCGACGTCCCGGCTACCTACAACGCCATCATTAGGCGACCTCTGATCCATGATGCGCAGGCAGTAGTGTCCACCTATCATTTGATGATGATTTACACGTTAAACAAGGGGAAGCCGGAGAAAATGAAGGGGAATCGATCAGGAGTCAGCCAGGGCTGGTTACCTGACGGCTCTCAAGAATTCCGATCACAAGCGGCTGGTAGAGACACTGCGATCAGAAAGAAAAAGGCGCCGGATAGAGAATAAAGCTAAACGAGATCTATCAATGGAGAACTTTGCGGAATGGCCGACAGACATGTCGAGACCTAGCCCGAAAAGCGAGACAAAAGAAATTAGCCTAGAGCTAGACAGGCCGGAAAGAACGGTGAAGATTGGGGCCAACATGGCGGCTGACGTCAAGATCAACTTGATACGCCTCTTGTGAAATCACCTTGACGTCTTTGCTTTCTCTGTAAACTAGATGCTGGGAATTGACCCATCATTTATGGTCCACCGGTTGAACGTCAATGAAGACGTAAGACCGGTAAAACAAAAAAAGAGGAACTTCTCCTCAGAAAAAAACGCAGCCATCATTGAAGAGGTCGATAAAACTACTAGTGGTAGATTTCATTGAACCGTGTGACTATCTGGAGTGGTTAGCCAATGTGGTAATGGTCAAGAAGGACAATGGGTCATGGGCGGATGTGTGTAGACTTCACTAACCTCAACAAAGCCTGCCCCAAAGACTGTTGCCCATCTCCCAGGATTGACCAAATGGTAGACTCCACAAGTGGCCACGCTCTGCTAAGCTTCATGGACGCCTTCTCTGGGTACCATCAGATCACCCTGCTAGAGTCTGATAGAAGCAAAGCGGCTTTCATCACTGATGTAGGGGTATATGCTTACAAAGTCATGTCATTTGGTCTCAAGAATGCTGGTGCTACCTATTGTTTATGCTAAAATTTATCGATTATGACGAAATTAAAGTTTGGGACGATTTAACCAGATTATGTTTAAGACAATGCAATAAACGAGTGCAATGGGGATCAAAGGGGATGAACACACAAAAATGGTGACGCGGAAAACCCCAAAGATGGGTAAAAACCGCGGGTGGATGGAGATCCACCAATCTACTAAGGTTGACTGTCTTTCTTAGCAAGTGACAATCGTTACAAAAATATCTTTCCCCTTGGCTTACTTCTACCAATGTTGCGTAAAAAATGACTAATGATCCCCCTCTCTCTTTTGTATGCCTCTTTTTTCCCTTGGCTTTTTCTCAACGAATACATAATAAATTCTCTAATTATTACATTAACTTCGATCCTTCAATCATGGGAGATCTTTCTCATTTATGCTCCAATGTCACAATCGACGCTCCTCAACGGCTGATTTTATGCCTCATTATGCTCCTTCCTTATTTAGTAAAACCGTTACTGCTTAATGCTTAGCTCTAATCTTGCGTTCTCTGCTGCGTCTTCAAGTCATAGTCACTACGTCACCATGTCAGATGGCATAATGTCATCGCGTCATCATGCCGTCGCGTCAATGTCATCCTGTGAAAAAATTCAGCCATAACAGTTTGCCCCCAATTGTTGAATCGGGGTAACACAAAATCCATGAGACAATTGTTAAAAGAAATCAATAAATCAAATGAAATTCCTTCTAAGTTATCAAAATCACAGGAAGAATCTCGCTTTTGTCAATTATAGAAAAAATTCTCCAAAGAAACACAAGGAAGGAAGGAAAATCCATTTAGGCGGTTATACTAGGTAGCCCAATGGTCTCGAAATATAAAAGGTAGTTTTCTTTTTAAATAGCCGTTTTAATTCTAACCATTGGCACAATGTCATGATGGCTCTTGATGACATAAATAACTTGGGCGGTTAAGGATTCTAACTTTTATTCCAACTTTATCAAATCTTTCTCTCTCCTTAAGTAAGATAGTTTCCATAACTCTTCTTATTCTCTCCGCCGGGAAAACCGATCAGTAATACCAGGTAATTTTCATACTTTTCCGCTCATCAATTCCTTTAACTCGTAGTGCTTTTCTTCCTTGCTTGCACTCATGGCTCCTAGTAGACACAATATTAGAACGTTCATAAAGAACCAAGAAAAATCGAGAGGGAAAGAGAGAGTCGTAGAACAGAGGGTTGAGAATGAAGACGAACTGTCAACGATGTCAGAAGAGGACATGTTTAGGTTTTTAGATTTAGGGAATTTGCCCGAAAGTACTGTCATTAGGAATGCTGAGTCTAACGAACCACCAGAGTCATGTCCCCCCAAATGGGTGGTGCTCTACGAGTACCCTTTCAAAATAGGCCTGAGACTTCCCTTCACCCCCCTAGCAAGGGACCTTATGCAAATTTACCAGATCAGCCCTGGGCAAATTATGCCCCAAGTCTGTCGGATTCTGAGCGTCATCGACAGGGTGACGGCGTCATGGGAAGAAGCCTTCACCCTCCATGACCTATTGTTGTACTATGAATTAGGGTCAAGGCAAAAAATAGAATAGCCCTACATGCAAAGGCGAGGTTAGAACCTCTGGTCGGGGGAATCCAGTCCAATGACAAGGGTAGGAAAAACAGATTTGTATTTGTGAAGAGGTCGTCGCTAGGGGAAGCTGGGACATCTTTGGTTAGCGGCTGGAATACCGAAGGTGTGTTTATTTTCAGTCTTTTTACATTCATGTCAGGTCGTTAACGCTACTCTTACATCGTTTCTACTTCAGGTCTTAACCCTAAACTACTGTCGAATCGCGATGAGTCTCAGAGTCTTTGCGGCAAATTTTTGAAAGTACCAGAAGAAGACAGGCAATTCAGAAGAATTCTATTTGCTTCTCAAGACAGTTGTTCATCTATGGCATCTGGTTAGTCTATCTATTCTCTCTGATTTTTTTATTTTGGGTAGGACTTTACCAGGATGAGTTTCACGTTACTGACTCAAACACTACTGGGCAGGTTCATCACAATCGCGCCCTAGGGGGAGTCTGGACGGCCAAGCATTAGCTGAGATACTGCGCAAACGTAAGAGGGAGTCCTCTGCTGACAGTGCGTCCCTGTCGACAGCGTCGACAAAGAAGGACATAGCGGTCGTTGTCCACTTGGACGACGAGCATGACGTCGCGTCTAAGACGCGCATAACTGATTTCCTGGCCCCTCCGGACAAGAACGGGCCTTCGTATATTGTGACCGTCCCGAACGACTTCATGTCGTTGCAGAGGTCCATATGGCCTGAGGCTGATAGGTTCCTTTTTCCCAGCGCTATGGAAAGGATCAAGGACCATACTCTTCCTCGCATGATGTCAGATGGACTAGAGCTCCTATTCCAGGTATAGACACTCGCTTTACTTTTGAGACACTTTGCTATTATGACAATGACTTATGACTTTCAAATGACACGCATCCTCTCTTTTCTATGCAGTCCTCTCAACATCTCCTAATAGCGAAGAGGGAGATGTAATCTCTGCTGAAGGGTCATCTGACCATGAAGCAGAGAATGGAGAAGGCTGAATCGGACGTGAAGTCCAAAGGCGCTGAAGTGGGTTCTTGCAAGAAGACTATGGAGGATATTGGGGAAACTCTGAAGAAGAATGGACAAGAGCTGGAAGAGATTAGGAAAAAGGCGACTAAGCTGGAAGAATCCTCGCGTCGGAAGATCGAGACTCTCCAGGCGAGCGTTGACGCACAGAAGAATGAGCTGGATCTTCTTGAGGCTAAAGTGACGACCAGGGTCAGGGCTAAGCTAATGTACCAGTTCCTAATGAAAAAGACGGCGTCATGGACGCCACAAAAGGACATTGACCTGTTCCTCCAGTACATGGGGTCAATGAAGGATCTGATGGACGAAGAAGACTTGGCTGCGACGGCGGATTCTTCATCAAAAATTGATGAAAACGCCCCGTCTTGTGCCGGGTTCATAGCGTCAGATGTGCCACCTGACCCTGAAACTTAAAAGGAAGTTCAACCCACTGTCTTGCTAGCTGTAGCGTCAAAGGAGAAGGAAGCTGAGGATGCCCCTGACGTTTAACTTTTAATCATTCTATATTACGCCCCTTTCACTTGAACTTTAATCAAACTTTGTTCTAGGTCACTCAAGGGAGTGACTGTTTGTATTGTACTTTTGGGTCACCTATGGGGGTGATCATAACTTTTATCGTTTGAGCTTTTGGGTCGCCTATGGGCATGACCATTACTTTGATGCTTTTGAATTTTAACAAAGTTAATCTTATGTCTTCACTTTGTGTCATATGCATGTGTCTCAGTCGCTATTCTGACGTTTCTAAAGGATGGTCAGGCGCTTAGTAAGCCATCTTTGGTCGTTCAGACGTAACGTTTGGACTTAGTAAAAGTCATTTTTGGTCGTTCAGACGTAACGTTTAGATTAAATAACTTTAGATACACATAGGAAATACATAGATACATACGTGTGTTTGTCAGAAAGATAGATGAAATGTCGTAAGCAGTTGTGGCTTTAAAATGACTGTGCCCCTGTTGTAGCGTCAGCTGGGGTAATAGAGGACCAAAAGACTTTATATGGTAGTAAAATGCAAGTCTGCCTGTTGTCTTGTAAAAATCGTCGCAACGTTATTAAGATGGACGGGAGCGACTTCCCTGAAATTCAACAACACCCAGTGAGAGAACACTATGGTCGCTAACAACTAGCGACACAGATACAATAGTATTATCGTCTACTTCTTACATAATGAAGGGAAAACAAAACGCATTACTTAGCCTAAAAGAAGTATCGTTTGAGGTGTGTAGCGTTCCAGCTACGTGGTACGGAGCTTCCGTCACGTCGGACCAATTAGTAGGCTCCATTGCCTACCAGCTTACTATATTGGTATGGTCCTTCCCATTTAGGCCCCAGCTTACCAGTGTTACCCTCTTGTGTGTTCTGAAATACTTTTCTTAGGACCCAATCACCTTCTACGAAGGACCTTGCTTGGACTTTTTTGTTGAAACTCCTTGCGACCATTTGCTGCTGAGCCGCCATGCGTACCAATGCTGCGTCGCGCAACTCTTCAATGGTGTCTAAGTCGTTCACGAGCGCTAGACCACATCTCGCAGTCGGGACGTTCACTTCTGAAGGCAGGACTGCTTCACACCCATATACTAGTGAGAACGGTGTTTGTCCAGTCGCGGTGCGCGGTGTCGTGCGATTAGCCCATAAGATGGAAGGCAACGCCTCCGCTCATTTACCCTTCTTGGTTGTGAGTCGTTTCTTCAAGGTGTCAATGATCGTCTTATTACTGGACTCAGCTTGTCCATTGGCTTGCGGATATCTTGGTGTTGACGTGAACAACGTTATGCTCCATTCGTCACAGAAACGTCTTGTCTCATTGCTAATGAATTGTGACCCATTGTCGCATACTATCTCGGACGGGACACCAAACCTGCAAATAATGTTAGTATATATAAAAGAAATCACTTCCTTGTCGCGTACCTGTTGAAAAGAACCTGCTTAAATCCACTTAGAAAAGTAGTCAGTTAGCGCCAACATAAAGAACTTCTGGCCTGGGGCTGGAGGTAACTTGCCAACTATGTCCATGCCCCATTTCATGAAAGGCCAAGGTGTTAGAGTAGGATGCAAAACCTCACAAGGTTTATGCGTCATACCTTCATGTCGTTGACAGCTATCGCACTTGGCGACATACCTTATTGCATCTTTCTTCATTGTGAGCCAATAGTATCCCATGCGTAACACTCTATTGGATAAGATGCGTCCTCCTGAATGATCTCCACAAGTGCCTTCATGCATGTCCTTCAGGACTTGCCCCCACTGATCCTTTTCCAAACAACACAGGTAGGGGCCTGCGACAATTTTTTTGAACAGTACTCCTTGAATGAGTATTTACCGCGACGCTTTAAACCGAAGTCTACGCGCCTCTACCTTATCTGTTGGAAGTACATCGTTAGCAAGAAAATCATAAAGCGGTTTTGTACAACTGACACTTACCTCCTCGACGTCAGGGTCGCTCGCAGCTGCGAGGTTACCGATGTTACTAACGACCTCATGGTTGTCTTGAAGCCGTTCGGTCGTCATCGCGACAACATCCCCAACATTCCTAGCGACAGCGTGATTCGCCAGATGAACTATAGGGACGAAAGTAAATGAAATGTCCCTTAAAGAAGATCCGAGATTGGCCAATGCATCCGCCTGCGTATTCTGGTCCCTTGGTATCTGCAAAATGTCAAACGAATTAAACACTTTACTTTTACGCTGAACTATTTTTAAGTACATGGCCATTTTAGAGTCTTTTGCCGCAAATTCGCAGCAATGAATCGCTGAAGACTTTCAATGCTTTTGCTCCCATGTCTTCTGCTAACGCCATTCCTGCTATGAGCGCCTCGTGTTCGGCTTTGTTATTCGTCACTCTAAATTCACAGCAAATGGCTCGTACTATCTTGCCCCCTTCTGGCGACTTTAGCACAATGCCAAGACCTGCACCATGAAAATTGGAAGGCCCATCAACAAATAATATCCAAGAATCATCGTTTACTTGATTAATCTTTGCGACTTCATCATCTGCAAGCTTTTCTAACTCTGGGCTAAAGTCTGCCACAAAATCTGTCAAAGCTTGTGACTTGATAGCTATTCTTGGATGAAACTGGATGTCGTACGCACTGATGCTATTGCCCACTTGCTCATGCGTCTTGTTATGTCGGGGTGTCGCAAGACAGACTTGACAGGATAGTTAGTCATAACAATAACTGTATGTGTTTCAAAATAGTGCCTAAGCTTTTTAACAGCTACGACTATGGCTAAAATGAGTTTCTCCAATGAAGAATACCTGGTCTCCGCGTCTAGCAGAGACTTACTGACATAATAGATTGGTAGCTGCTGGCTTTCTGCTTCCAGCGTGAGGACATCACTGACAGACACGTTGCTTACCGCGAGATAAAGCTGCAACGTCTCTCCGATGCTTGGCTTCGACAGCAACGGCGGCGACGCTAAGTAGCTTTTGAGTTTCTGCAGCGCGTCTTCATGTTGCTGCGACCAGTCGAAGTCCTTATTCTTCCTTAGGACGTCATAAAATAGATGGCAATTTTTTCAGACGACCGGGATATGAAGCGATTCAGCGCGGCTACACGACCGGTCAACTTTTGCACCTCCTTGACGCTCCGTGGAGATTGGATATTGATAATAGCTTTTATTTGATCCGGGATGGCTTCAATTCCTCGTTGCATAACGACATACCCTAAGAACTTTCCTACAGACACTCCAAATGTGCATTTAGTGGGATTTAATTTCATGCCATACCTTCGCAGGACATCGAAAGCCTCCGACAAATGTTGGATGTGATCGCTTGCTTGCTTGGATTTGACGAGCATATCATCTATATATACTTCCATGGTGTCGCCCAGTTGATCTTTAAACATTTGGTTGACCAATCATTGATAGGTGGCACCTGCATATTTCAAACCAAAAGGCATAACCTTATAGCAATATATACCCTGTATCAGTGACAAACGCGGTCTTTTCCTGATCGTCTGGATGCATCAATATTTGGTTGTACCCAGAATATGCGTCCATGAACGTTAAAAGCTCGTGGCCTGCTGTCACGTCGACCATTGCGTCTATATGAGGGAGAGGGAACGGATCCTTGGGACATGCTTTATTCAAGTATGTGAAGTCGATGCAGACTCTCCACTTCCCGTTCTTTTTGCTAACCACCACGACATTGGCTAGCCAATCTGGATACTTTACCTCACGGATCTTTCCGGTGTCGATCAGCTTTTGAACCTTGTCATTGATGACTTGATTCCTTTCAGGTGCGAATTTGCGTCTTTTTTGCTTTACGGGCTTGTGACTGGGATCGACGTTGAGTTTATGCGTGATGACGTCAGGACTTATTCCTGTCATATCCTCATGGGACCATGCAAAAAAATCTTGGTTAGCTTTCAAAAAATCGACTAACTGACCTCGTATTTCTTGCGACAGCGTCGTTCCGATTGGAACGACATGATCGAGGATGGATGGATCGAGCATCACTTCATCCACGTCCTGCTTGTTGGGCGCGTCGGGCGCTGACCCATCCTTTAATTGCTAGATGGACGCCTTTGGGGGCTTGAGCGACGAACTATAGCATTCTCTTGCAGATTTCTGCTCGCCCTTTATTTCTTGGACGCCCCACTTAGTTGGAAACTTCAGCGACTGGTGATAGGTTGAGGGGACGGCCTTCATCTTGTGTATCCATGGAGTGCCGAGAATGATGTTATACGCGGACGGGCAATCCACAACGTTGAATCTGGTCGGCAGGTTGACGCCTTTGGCTAACGTTGGCAATGTGACCTCTCCGACAGTATGTTGGGCCTCTCCACTGAATCCTACCAAAACAATAGATTTTTCACTAGTAGAATAAATGTCATTTGCTGCAGTGATATTGCTGCAGTTTTACCCATACGCAGCAATATATCACGTAAAAAAAACATAAAATATAAAATAAAGATATTACTGCGATTTCTACCAAAAATCGCAGCAATATGATATCAACAGAAATTTTTTTTGAAAAAAATTTGACCATTTGACCGAAATATTGCTGCGGTTTTTGTAAAGAACCGTATCAATATATTAAAATAAAATTAAAAAATAATATTTTAATATATTGTTGCGGTTCTTGTCAGAAACCGCAGCAATATCATTTAAAAAAAATATAAAAGACAACAATTAGGGTTTTTTTCCTCTTCATCTCTCAAACTCACGCAGCTCCCTTCTCAACTCTCTTCTCTCACGCAGCTTTCTTCTCTCTCTCTCTCTTCTCTCTCTTCTCTCTCATCTCTCTTCTCACTTCTCTCTTCTCACTTCTCTCTTATTGGCTTTCTGGAGATTGTTCTTCGCACACCACCTACGACGCGTGCCACACATTGGATGATCGTCGTCGCCGCTTTCTTTCTGGAGCCTCCGACGAAGTCACAACCTTACACCCTCACACCGCGAAGATCGCCGTCGCCGCTTTCTTTCTAGAGCCTCCGACGAAGTCACAACCTCACACACTCACACCGCGAAGATCACCGTCACACCCTCACAAGTCACAACCTCACATGTCACACCGACGAAGCCGACGCGACCGGTGTGTTCGATGAAGCCTCCGACGAGTTCCTGCGGTTTTTTTTCGTTTTTGCTTTTTGTTTCTTTTTTTCGTTTTTTTTTTCACTTTTTAGATTTGTTGGTAGATTTTTTTAGATCTGATTTTCTTTTCATTTTTCTCGTCTTTCACCAAGCCAGCGCCATCGCCATAGCTGTCTACCTTACCGGCGCCGTCGTCGGCCGTACCGGCGCCGTCGTTGTTGCTATGTAAACAGAAAAGAGATTTCAAAGTTTTTCCTAAATAGTAAGGCTTTAAATTGAATCTCAAAATAATTGAAAAGAGATCCGGGTGTATGCCTATAAGACATTTTCATCCTCTGTAAATATGAGATCATTTAAATTAATTCAGAGAGGGTTTTAAGCTTCAGCTACTCGAGAATTATTACAAAAGAGTTTAGTCAGATTTTCTTAGTACTTCTGTATTTTTTTTAATTCCTCTTTTATTTATGTTATTATTATGTAATTTTGCAGAATCGTTGTTGTTGTTATGTAGCAGAAATTTTATGTTAGTTTATATAATTTTATTGTTTGTTTTTTCATGTTCTAGTTATTTTTTTTGGATTACAAGTTATCTACTCATTTGCTGTTGAGTATAAGATGTTATTTTATCTTGGATCGATGGCTTAGTTTTAATATTTCAAATTTGATTACAAAATACAAAAGAAAAAAAAAAATACTGTAGTATGACGTATTGCTGCGGTTCTTGTCAAAAACCGCAGCAATAAACCTATTTTTTTATTATTAACTACAACATATTGCTGCGGTTTTACCTAAAAACCGCAGCAATATGCTTTGGACATCTGATATAAAATAAATATATTGCTGCAGTTTTACTCAGAAACCGCAGCAATATGTTCAAATATTGTTGCGGTTTAAAACCGCAGCAATATAATTAATACCTATTGCTGCGCCCTTAATTGCTGCGCGCCCAAAACCGCAGCAATAGGCCACTTTTTAACCGCAGCAAATAGCATTTATTCTACTAGTGTTTAGTAATATCTTTATCGCACAAACCCATACCTTCGAGGGCGCTTTTGAATATAATGTTGGCTGAGCTGCCCCCATCGACTAACACCCGCTTCAAGAAGCAATTAGTGACAGTCAGGGATATGACTAGTCCATCGTGATGTTCTACGTCGCAGACGTCGTCGTCATCAAAGGTTATTGCCATTGCTTCGAGCTTGCGTTCTTCCGCTGACCTGCAAGATTTAAAAACGGCGGACGAGAGAGTGCCCTTTCTTACTAGCCTTTTGGCTGCGGAATACGTTAGTCCACAAACATCAGACCCACCAGAAATAACATTGATTATCTTTACGTGTGTGGGCGACGCAGGGGGGTCAGACTACGCGGTATTTCTCTTGAAGGACGCTTTACCTTTGTCGCTTAAGAGGTCTTTAAGGTGCCCCTTATTAAGCATGAACGCGACCTCTCGTCGCAACGCAATGCATTCTTCCGTCTTATGGCCATGGTCATGATGGAACTGACACCACCTTGTTTGATCTTTTTGCGCTTCCGGTCGGTCGCTCTTCTTTAGCCAACGGACGGGTGCTCCGATTTTGGATAAGGCATTTACGACGCCTCCGACATCGACGGAAAATCCGTAAGAGTCTAGATCTGGGAAGGTCAACGACTCTGTCCTTGCGTCACTACCTGCATTCTCGACAATGTTAGTAACATTGTTTACCTGATTTGAGCAACCATATGGGTGGCTTGGCCAATTATTCTTCTTGGGGACGAAAGCCTTCTGGTCAGCAGGGGTCTCTGGTGCACGTCGTGTTGATATGGTGTTAAGGATGGCATCGTCATCCTCCAGTCTCATCTGTGCTAGTGCTCGCGACTAGACTTCCTCGAACGTCTGGCATGGATACTTTGTCAGACGGTTGTAGAGCTTTGATTGCAAGGTTAATCCTTTCCTAAAACATTCAATAGCAGTCTTAGTATCAATAGCGAACAGATTCTTTAGGCCCTTGGACGACGCCATATAGGTCACTCGTCTGCTTTTCCAGGCTACGACTGCCTTCAAACTTCTCATAGAACTTATTGACTAGGGTGGAAAAATTGTCAATGCTCCCTGGCCTGAGGTATCCGAGCCATTTGAGAGCGGGACCGGTGAGCGTGGCTCCAAAAGACTTGCACATGCAGGCCTCTACCAAATGCCAAGGAATTGACGCTTGCCACATCCGCTGCTTGTATTGGGCGACATGCTCGCCTGGATCGGTTGAACCATCATAATTAACAGCGAGGGTAGGCAGATTGAGATTCTTGGAAAGCACAGCCCTCGCGATCCTTTCGATGAATGGTGACTCTGCATAACCGTCTGGATGCTCCACGATGCCTGGCGTCGGAGCCCCGGGGAGCTGGTACATGAGCTTGATTAAGCGCTTATTCTACTTTTCGATCTGGACCATGCGCTTTGCCATAAGATTCGCTTCTCCTTCGCCTTGGTCGTTCTCTTCATTGTTTAAGGGCTCTTCGTCCTCGGGCTCTTCGTCATTTTCAGGCTCCTCACTACCAGACTCAGAAAAGTTCCCCATGAAAGGGATGTCGTTTAGATTAGCGCGACATCGGACCTTCGAATATTTGGACGATGCTAACTCTTCCTGTAATTTCTGGATTCTCTCCTACGATGTCGTGAAGTCGATAGCTAGCCGCTCATTGGCTTGCTTCATTTCGAGCAATTCTGCTCTCATCTGTTCATATTGTCTCTCCATTTCCTCGAGGTTAGGTGTTTCTCCCATTTGATGGATTTTGAACAATAGATGGTCTGGTTATGCCCCACAGTGGGCGCCAAATTATTTATGCTAAAATTTATCGCTTACGACGAAATTAAAGTTTGGGACGATTTAACCAGATTATGTTTAAGACAATGCAATAAACGTGTGCAATGGGGATCAAAGGGGATCAACACGCAAAATTGGTGACGCGAAAAACCCCAATGAAGATGGTTAAAAACCGCGGGTGGATGGAGATCCACCAATCTACTAAGGTTGACTGTCTTTCTTAGCAAGTGACAATCGTTACGGAAATATCTTTCTCCTTGGCTTACTTCTAACAATGTAGCGTAAAAAATGACTAATGATCCCCCTCTCTCTTTTGTATGCCTCTTTTTTCCCTTGGTTTTTTCTCAACGAATACATAATAAATTCTCTAATTATTACATTAACTTCGGTCCTTCAATCATGGGAGATCTTTCTCATTTATGCTCCAACGTCACAATCCACACTCCTCAACGGCTGATTTTATGCCTCATTATGCTCCTTCCTTATTTAGCAAAACCGTTACTGCTTAATGCTTAGCTCCAATCTTGCGTTCTCTGCTGCGTCTTCAAGTCATAGTCACTATGTCACCATGTCAGATGGCATCATGTCATCACGTCATCATGCCGTCGCGTCAATGTCATCCTGTGAAAAAATTCAGGCATAACACCTATCAAAAGCTGGTGGATAAGATCTTTGATCATCAGAAAGGCCGGAATGTGGAGGTATACGTTGATGACAGCATCGTGAAAAGCCTCACGGAAGAGACTCATGTCGTCGATCTAGGCAAGTTTGGTGTTAGGTCCGATAACTTTCTGGGCTTCATGGTAAGCGAGAGGGGAATAGACGCCAACCCCGACAAGATCATGGCCATCAGCGAGCTGCTGGAGCCAAATAGCATGGCGGTCATAACCAGGTTTGTCCCAAATCGGCAGAAAAAGCCCTGCCATTCTTCAAAGCCCGTAGGGGAATTAAGAAGTTCGAATGGGGGGATGAGCAAAAGCAGGCCTTTGAGCAAGTCAAGAAGCACTTCAAGAAAATGCCAACGATAACCCGGCAGGAACTTGGGGATAACTGTAGCTATATGTCTCGGTATTTGAGAGGACGTTAACTGTGGTACTATTAGTGGAAAAGCAGAGGCAGCAAAGCCCCATATATTTCATAAGCCACGTCCTTGTTGGAGCAGTCACAGGTATGAACTGCTGGAGAAAATGGCATATGTCGTGCTCCCAGCGACAAGAAAGTTGAGGCCATACTTTGACTCCCATACCATCCAGATTCTCACCTACCAGCCTTTAGAAAAGGCTCTACATAAGCTCGATACGACCGGTAGACTGCTCAAGGGGGCAATAGAGATGTCAGAGTTTGACATTGAGTACCGGCCTCGCACGACTATTAAAGCCCAAGCATTGGCGAACTTCATTGTCGAAACAACATATGCAGATGCATCTTAACTTGTCGGCATCTGGCAAATAGCAGTTGACGGCTTAGCCGCACAAACAGGAGCAGGGGCATGCGTAGTAATGACGTCCCAAAACGGAGAGATTTTCGAGTACGTCGTCCGTTTTGGTTTCAAGGCTTCCAATAACGAGGCAGAATACGAAGCAGCCTTGGCTGGTATAAGCCTGAGCATTACAGCAGGTGCCAAGAAGATTCTGATGATGACGGACTCCCAGCTGGTGTTAAGTCATATAGAAGGCAAGTACAAAGCTCGAGTGCCCGTTATGCAAAAATACCTGAGTAACGTCAAGAGCATGACGGCAGGGTTGCAGAGCTTCGAAGTAAAGCTGGTACCAACAGAGAACATGGCGGTTGACGCCCTGTCCAAATTGGCAAGCTCAAGCATAAGCGACATGAAGCGGACTGTCATGGTCAAGATATTGTCAGAGAAAAGTGTTGACACTTCCCCATCTACATTCAACAGCGTCAGTCAGGACACAGAATGGTATGATGGTATATTAGCCTACAAGCTGACTGATACTCTACTAGAAGATAAGATGGCGGCCAAGAAACTCCGAAGGGACTCACCGTGGTATTGCATCTTCCAAGGCTAGTTATACAAGAAAGGCTTCTCACTCCCGCTCCTAAGGTGCGTAACAGCCAACGAGGCCACAAAAAAAAATAGAAGAAATACACGAAGGAGTATGTGGAAACCATGTCGGCAGTAAAACACTGGCATTAAAGGCGCTCAGAGCAAGATTCTACTGGCCCATGATGCTCACAGACGCACAGGCCCACGTGAAGAAGCGCGACAAATGCCAAATCTTTGCACCGATAATTAACCAGTCGGCAAATGATTTACAGCCGATAGTCAACTCAATCCCTTTTGCTCAATAAGGGATGGACATTATAAGGCCATACACCACCGGCCTCCGGGGGAAGGAAATTCCTGATTGTGGGTATAGATTACTTCACAAAATGGATTGAGGAAGAGCCGACGACAAAAATGACGGCCAACCAAGTGAAGAAATTCATCTGGCAGAATGTCTTAAGCCCGTATGGCATCAAATTCGCATACTCATCAGTATGTCATCCTTAGAGCAACGACCAAGCAGAAGCCGCCAACAAGCAGATCTTGAACGCATTGAAGAAGAGACTGGATGATCTGAAGGCTGCATGGGCAGACATGGTTCCAGTAGTACTATGGTCGAATAGGACCACTGAAAAGGAAGCTACCGGTGAAACGCCCTTCAAGCTAGCTTTTGGGGCAGAAGCGGTGTTGCCGCTCGAAGTAGGTCTGCCCAACTGGCGGATCCTGAACTATGACCCAGCGCTGAACGATAAGCTGCACAAAGAAGATCTGGACCTCTTGCCTGAGGTTAGACTCGCCGCAGAACTCAAGTCGGCAGCATACAAGGATCGGATCAGCGGGGCCTATAACAAGCGAGTGCGAAGCCGACCAATAGCGAAAAGAAGATCTGGTACTCAAGCGTACAACGGCTACTGGCAAAGCACATGCTGACGGAAAGCTCACGGCCATTGGGAAGGACCCTACCTTGTGATGGAAGAAATCGTCCCAGGAGCCTACCGGCTAGAGGATATGTGAGGCAAACTGCTGAAAAACAGCTGGAATGCCAGCTTCCTAAAGAAGTATTATGTCTAAGTAAGTCTAGATGTCGGTCAGTTAGCAATAAGGCATTGTTGCCAGTAAGTTTTACTTATTTAGCAATGGCCATATAGCCGGTAGTCGCATGTACAATTCCTGTTATAGGCAATAAATCCGGATAAGCCGGGAAGAGCCGTTTTATTTAATAAAATGAGCATCTTCTATAAAAGTGATTGTCAACAAGTTCTATAATGGTCCATGACCTATGCGGATTTGCTGTTAACAAAATGTTTATATAAGGGAAGGCCTTATAAGTCAATGACCAATTCAGATGTGTCGTCCAAAGATAGTCCAGCGTAAGTCCCCTAACGGTCAATGACCTAAGTGGATCTGCCGTTAGGAGCGACCTTATACATCAAGTAATTAACCGGTTAATGACCCTAGTGGATATCCCGAATTAACTCGATCAGTATTACATTCATAACCGGTCAACGACCTTAGTGGATCTGCCAGATTAATTACTTAAGCGTTGATTGTTAACCAGCCAATAACCTTAGTGGATCTGCCGGATTTAATTCAAAATGCATTAAAATTGTTTAGCCGATCATTGATCTACGCTGATCTGCCAGATTAAGCAAGTACTCTAACAGTTGTTAAGTACGAACAAACAACAAAGCAATTAAATTGACAAAAGTAAAACGACTCGAAATGGATGTATATATTGATCAATGTTTGATGACATCCTAAAGATCTAAAAAACATAATACCAGCCATAGGCTCCCAGATTTACAAAAAGAGACGGGAAGAAAATAAATCCTACTCTTTAGGCTCTTCGTTCTCAGGACCGTCAATGACAACCACCTGATCATTCTGTTCTTCAGCAACAACAACGGTGTTAGCAACATCCTGGCCCTGTTCTTCCTCGAACTCGTAGCGCGGATCGGCATTGGCAATATCAGCCTCAGTAACCCCAAAGTCGAGGACCTCGCCCTCAATCGGAAGTTCTAAATCCCGGCGACCATGAGCTTCCTCCACTTGGGACCAGTCCAAGTCAGGAATAGTATGCTTGACACACCTCATGGCCGCTTCCCAACTGCCGTTATAACGGTTGGCCAAAGGGGTGACGAAGTCCATAGACTTTTGGTACTCCGCCACTATATTACGCTCCCAGTCTGTGGACTCCTTGAGCTGCTCCCTCAGCTTGGTTATCTCGATATCTTTGTTAGATATGATGAGGGAGTGACCTTCAATCTGCTTATTCACAGCCTCCAAGTCTGCCTTGACCTTACTCATGTCAGTTTCAGTTGTCTTCAACTTGGACTCGGCCGACTCCAAATCAGCCTTCCTGTTGGCCAATTGCTCAGTAGAGAGTTGGTGCGCATCCTGCATTAGATAATGTTAGCGTGGTCCTTGCCATTTCTTCCAATTTTCTGCTCTTTCTTTCTATCACTCAATTTTGTTGTGGAGTTCTAGGAGTAGAAAAGTTATGAGACACTTCATGAACACTGCAATACTCATGAAACTAACATTATCTAATGCAGAACCATGATAAGATCATATTGTTGCTAGTTGAATGTCAATCTTATTCTGAACCTATTTCACCAAATTAAAACTTCAAATTTATCAACAATTTTGTTCTTAAACTTTAGAAAAATAGTTCAAGTAAAACAAGAATAATCATCAACCATAACAAATACATAGTAATAACCACTTTCACTTTGTACATGCATAGGTCAACACAAATCCATGTGGGATAGCTCAAAGGGTCTAGAAGTACTTACCACATTCTTTGGCTTAAAGGAAGATATGACATGCTTATTATACTTAGCACATTCATCACAGATCTGGTCTGCTGCAAACTTGATATTTGGCAGCCAATGACCAAGTCTTGAGATCTCAATTTATTCAATAATGATAAACTCACATGACCAGGTCTCTTATGCCATAGCCACTAACAATCCTCAACAACACTAAGAAAAGTTGCATTTTATTTGGGAATTTGACTCAAATATTATGTTATATAAACATTATTGTGTCTAGTTCCCTGACAGACTAGTTTTCTTGTCTCCGTGTTTACTATAAGACAAAGTGTAATACCCTCATGATTGCTTTAGAGGGATTTAACAGGCAACTCATTCCAAGTTCCAACAAGATGCATCTTGCTTTTAGGTAGCCTATTTCCTAAGTTACTCCACAGTTAAGCGTGCTATACCTTATAAAAGAATACAGAGGAAGTATGTTCATTGAAAATTGTGCAACTAATATTGTAGGCGTGTTGTGTCTACAACTATTATTATAAAGAGTCATTAAAATGAAAAAGAATACTAATTATTATCAAGGTAATTTGGTTATAATTATTTAATCTACATCATTTTCAAATAAAAAGAGAATAATTAAGGAAGACATGCATGCATATATATTCAACAAATATTGTCATTGTAAAAATAAATTATGACATATTAGACTATGCAAGCATACTGAACTAGACTTTGAACTTACATGAGAGTAAGCAGGCTAGGTGATAGGGAAGCCTAGACTTTGAACTTACATTTAGAGTAAGAAGGCTAAACCTAAAGATGACTAGACTTTGAACTTACGGATGAGTAAGCAGGGTACATAATAAGGAAGGTTAGACTTTGAACTTACATTATTTAAAGTAAGCAGGTAAACCTAAAGATGATTAGACTTTGAACTTACGTGTGAGTAAGCAAGCTAGGGAATAAGGAACGAAGACTTTGAACTTATATTTAGAATAAGCAGGCTAGACCTAAGGATGACTACAATTTGAACTTACGAGTGAGTAAGTGTAGGCATGAATTTTTCAATTCCTTTAATGCCTACACGCGGTGTGAGAGCGTTTTTTTGACTAAACCATTGTTAAGGTTTTATTTATTGAAAATTGTTTTGAAAGAAGTCGCCAACAATTCTTTAAGGGAAGAATCACAAACCAAATTGGTTATTGAAATGGAAAGGACATCTTAGATACTTATCCAATGTAGACTTCCACATCATGACTCCATAGATGGTCAGGAACCAAAAATTGAGTTTGAGGGCGAGGGTACAACATAGTCAGGAACTATATTACCCATCACTGGGCTTTACTAAATATCAATCCGTAATATATTTTATGCCAAAGAATAATCATATAATATTTTAAACACCCTAAAAATATTTAGACTAAGTTGGTTTAGGAAACACATAAAAAAGACTATATTTTTAGCGACTAGTTATTATGCAATCCAATTACAAGGGTCCTAGCAGGTTGTCCAAAATGAATTAATAAAAACAGTTCTTTAGGTCTTGATTAACAATAATAACAAGTAGGTGATAAAAATCATGCATAGGAAAATCATATAATAACAAGAATATTATGTACAAATATAAGAGAAAAAGTGGTCAAAATATACAAAGAGACGCGATTAGTTTTAAAAAACTACATCATGACAAGAAACGGTTAGTAACTTCAATAAAAAAAATATTATTCAAGGATCCTCACGATTACACCTATGAGGTTTAGATCGGAGGGCGTAACACTAGCGGAAAAAACCCCACCTGATGCGGTCAAAACTGACCTTTCAGATGCGGTTTTGGTCTGCATCAGGTGGGGTCGCAGCAACTCTCTAATAATTTCTGATATGTCCAAAACCGCATCGGAAAACGATAATTCGATGCGGTTTTCCCTATGAATCGCATCAGACTATTGTCTCATGCACGCATCTTATAAAGTACTCAAAATGGTATTATTATATATAATATTTTGACAATGTACTACAAATGAAGTTATAAATAAGTACGAAAACAAAAAATAAACATATATAGTGTAAGTAGCTAGTAACATAATCCTAACAAAGAAGCTCAAAGCCGCGACATCATCCTCACATGCAAATGTCGGTAAGGTAGCGTGCTAGCAAATTCTCGAACCTCGTTTATCTCGGAGGTGGTGAAAGAATCCTCCCTTGGCTTGCCCTTGATGAACCCCTTTTAAAAACAAACATAAGGAAATATACATAAGAAGTCAATAATGAGACTAAGTGCGGGTGGTTAATGAAAGTTGAGCTAAGAAGTCAAAAATCGACCCGAAATGGCCTTCACTTACCCAAATTGGGTTTCAAAGCATGAAAAATGATTTAACTTGACTCTAATGGTGAAATATGTTGTTATTACAGCTATACATGTTCTAACATGTGACTAAATGCGGGAATTAGGGAGAATGAACATGAAAATTTAATATCGGCCTTGAATGACCTTCATTTACCCAAATTGGGTTTCAAAGCATGATGAGTGGTTTTTCTTGACTCTAATGGTTATATATGTTGCTATTAGTACTATATATGTCCTAACATGTGACTAAATATGGCAATTGAGGAGAATGAATATGCAAATCTAATATCGGCCCTAAATGACCTTCATTTACCCAAATTGGGTTTCAAAGCATAAGGATGGTTTTTCTTGACTTTAATGGTTATATATGTTGCTATTAGTACTATATATGTCCTAACATGTGATTAAATGCAGGAATTAGGGAGAATGAACATGAATATCTAATATGGACCCTAAATGACCTTCATTTACCCAAATTGGGTTTCAAAGCATGATGAATGGTTTTTCTTGACTCTAAAGATTTGAGGAGTAAGGATCGTAATTAGGTTTATTGAATTTCCCTTGCTTCTTTCCTTTATTGTTGACCTTCTTACCTTTACCCTTAAACTTATCAGATCCTGATGAAGTAGCATTAGTTTCAACCACGTTAGCTTTGGTAACATTAACAAGAACAGAGTCTTGATTATCCTTGATGCGGTTTGCCTCTTTAATCCTCATATGACTGATTACTTCCTAAAGAGACATAACCTCTTTCCTACGCTTCAGATTGTTACGGAACTCCCTCTAGGAAAGAGGAAATTTTTCCAGCAATACATTCGCTTGAAAAACTTCACAAATCTTCATGTCTTCATTTAAAACATCAGCACCAAGATTTTCATAGACATCAACTTGGTCCATGACAGGTTTGTCATCAACCATTTGGAAAGCCAGCCACTTTCCGACAACATATTTTTGTTTCCCAGCATCATCATCCCCATATTTTTTTCTCAAGGGCCTCCCCAATCAGTTTAGATGACCTATACACCATGAATAAATCAAACAGATTATTTGTCATCAGATTAAGGAGATGGAAACAAAGAGTTTTATTATCGTTTTCATATTTTAAAATTTCGTCCTCATTCTGCTTAATAACAGTAGCAGAAGGAGAAGAGGATGAATCACCTATAGCAGTAATGGTAGCAGGACAGTCCTTGAACAAAACATAGTCGATGTCCAACTGTTCGAAAAACATGAGCAGTTTCTGAGCCCAACGTTTGTAGTTATTTCCGTCAAGAGACTCGAGCTTGGAAAGATGAGCCATGGATTTGGTTGAACTATCAGCCATTGCGAATGAGATAATTGCTTTCGAATTGTTAAAAACTGACAATTGCAATGGCAAGGGGACAATGATTTCAAGGCTGTGCCATGGTAGGAGACCACTAACTTGAAACCAATTACGGCCCGACAACGGTGGTAATCAATCTGGCCGGAAAGCTCCCCAAGGTTAACACAGCAGCCTAAAACTGCCACCACTAGCAGTATAGACTTGGAGAGTAGCACGAATTTAGGAAAAGAAAGAGAAGAGAAGAGAATGTTTTCTGTGTCTTGCACTGATCAGGAAGCACTGCTTTTGTAAAAAGAAACCAGGCCAAAATCAAGCCAAAAAACGGAAGGCGGTAAAAGGGGAGGATATCATGGGATTATTAATCCCGTAACGGTCAAAACGAAACAAATCTTCATCAGTCACACACGCACCCAGCCTGGGTCCAAAAAGTTAGTTAAGTTTAAGGCCCAAGGCCCATGGCCCTGGCCCGATCCGGGCGAGGTGCGTGTGTGATAGCACGCCCAAACATAAACATGACATCCAACCACAAAAGCATCTCAAGTACTAACTCAATAAGAGGAAGGAGGGAGGGAATATATAAAGCATGGAAGTATTCCCTCCCACAAGCAATGTGGGATATTTAATGAATTGAAGACAACAAGGCTTTTCAAGCCTTGATTCCAACACTGCGTATAGATTTGTGTGGGTAAAAATAAGTAAGAATGTATGAGGAGTTTTATTTTTATTTGTGTTTAAAGAACATGCGGGTGATCATCATCTATGATTATGAAAATCAAGTGGTGCTAATTATAGAAAAAGGTGATGATGATGCTTGGTGGTGTATGATGTGTAAATATTGGTGATTAGTGTAATAGCAGCATTAGTGGTGCATAAGATTAATGGTGATGGAGATCAGATGGTGTTGATTAATTATTGTGGTGATGTGGTGCCCTCAGGGCTCATTTGGTTGAAATTGAGAAGTATAACTTTTCATGAATTTACATTTATCATGAAATTTATTTTCTAGGAAGTACATTTTTTGTTTGGTTGAACATGGGAAATTCTATTTCCAATGGAAATTTCTACTTACCTAGGGAGGGCCTAGATAAGTTATTTTCTCCCTTTTGTAGGAAATAGAACTTCCTAAGAAGTTCTATTTCCCATGTTTTTGTCAACCAAACAGCAACACATATATTTACTTTCTAAGAATTCTAATTTCTCATGTATTTGAAGCTAACCAAACCAGCTCTTAGTATGAATTAGGTACGATGAGGATGGAGTCAATGAGATGTAGAAAATAAGTGAGATATAAGATGAATCAATGTGATTAGACGGTGGATTTTCTTTCAGGGAATTATAGGCGTTTTAATAGTGAGGTGAAGGGATTGAGGTGGTATATATGTGTATAGGTGTTTGGGAAGCAATAGGAAACCGAAAACAATAAGCTTTCTAAAATATTTTCTTTTTAAAAGATTTTAGAAAATAGTTTAGATAAAAGATATTTATAAACACTTTTTTTTAGGGGAATATTTATAAACACTTTAACGAAAGATGATTTTTATAAAAGATATTTCTATTAATAAAACTAGTTAATATAATTAATTAATTAAGTTTATAATTAAATTGGGCTAGAAAAGTAGTTTTAGAAATTGGGTTCTCATAAAACCATTTTGAAAAGGTTTTCGAAGATGGACTATTTTAAAATGTTTTGGAAAGTGAGCTTAGTAAAACTATTTATAAAGGAGATTTTCCAAAATTGATTAATAAAAAGAATTAGAAAATGATTTTGGGCTTAAAATATTTTATTTAGACTCATTCTATATCCTTTCCTCGATCTGGACCAATTAGAGCGAGGTATTAGTCATCATAGGGTGCTAAATAGGGAGATATGATTATGTGTCTACAATGCGATACACAGTTCATTTTCGTATCTTTTTTTAATATTTTGCTATAAATTTGATTTTTCGGAGCAATAATACTTTCTTACACTCTATATACTCAAACTCTTCCGATCTCTCAAATTCTCGTACTCCCATATACTCATATTTACGAACACATTAACACATAAACATACACATACTTTGATTGATCTTCACAAGTTTTCATTAAAAGGCTTCACGATTCCCAAAGGTTGTTATTCCCTCATACCCAAGCCACACCAGTATATTATTGAGGGTCCTTAAATATTTATTATTATATTATTGAAGTTACTAACAGTTTCTTTTAATGATGTAGATCCTTAATAAAAATTTGTTCTTTCATACATTATAATCTTTACTCTTTCTTTTTACTTCTTATATATTTTAATTTCATGATTGTCCTGCTTATGCTTTCATGTAATCCCCCACATTTTTAAAGGATTTTCATAAATATATTAAGGTATTTATGTAGTTATATTTAAATCCAAATGAGTTTGGAAAATGATTTGACTTTTAAAAAGGGTTGACTATTTTAAAAGTCAACTAAAAATATTTTTCTTAGCTTAATAAAATTTGTAATATTTTAATTAAGCGTGTTTTAAATAAGAGTTTAATTATTAAAAGTATATTTGAAAAGAAAACTTAATGGAATCGAAAGCCCAAAAGTAATAAAAAGGGAAAGGATAATTTGATGACTAAAGTCCTAATAAGCCCATCTTGTTAGTCATCAAAGTTTTAATTATTGAAATTTCTTTTCCTAAGCCCAAAAGGATTAGCCTATTTAAATATCCTAAAAACCCAAATATTTTGCCCTACACTCTATTTTCTCTCTCCTCCCTTGCACGACTCGACATTTTCTCTCTCCTCTTCCTCTTGAGCGTGAGTTTCATATTTTCCTCTCAAGGATTGTTTCTTCTTCGCTAAGTAACGTTTCTTGTTGAAAAGAAACGTCACAAACCTTGAGTGAACCAGAAAGCTGCTGCCGCACCTCCTTGCTGCTGTCACAGCCGCCGGCCTCTCCTTTCTCCTATTTCGGTTGTTTTCTTTACTTCTCCCTTAAGATTCCATTAAAGTCCTAATTTTTATTGTTATTTTATTACTTTTTACATGTTTATGATTTAAGTTATTATTTATTATGAAGAATATATTTTCGGTTTCATATGTATAAAAGTAAAAAAATTTCATATTTATGATTTTTAGCTTTAATCATGAAAGATATGGTTTTTAGGGTTTTGAATCACTAGAAACCGTATATTTAAAGTATGAATATGAATTTTGATTGGAATACGATTTTATATGCATTTAAAATATTTTCAGAAGGTTTAGAAAATTTTATAAATGCTGGAAATTCAGAAAGTTAGTATTTTAAGGTTTTTAATGATTTTTAATCACTAGAATAGTTGTACTATACTAGGGATTAAAAATAACGAGAGTTTAAATTATAAAAACGATTTTTAAAGACGTTTAAAAGGGTTTGGGACGTTTTTAAAGTTGCTGTATTTTTTTTAGTTCAAGTATTTACTTGATTATTTGATTGTTCTAGGCGGAGAATTCATAGTAGGGGACTTTTAGAGCATAAAAGTGGCCTACCGTTGCGTTTACACAAGGTACGTACATAGTCTACGTGCTATATGGTTTAGAAACATGCCTTGGGATGTTTTTATTTATTAGTATCATGTATAGGACCTTGTTGTTCATGTATATGATTTACTATAATTGCTTTACATGTTATTGCCTGTGTGCTACATGTAAACTGAGAATATGTATGAGTATGACTTGTTTGTATGGAAGTTTGATGCAAGCAATAAGTTCAGTTTTGGTATTAATTCGTAAGTGGATTAATTTAAGTAAGTTGGAATCATGTGTTACATAGATTTCTTGGAGATTATTAATTTATCTTATAAGAACTGTGGATCTTATTTGGTAAGTATGGATTATACCTATGTAAAGGTACGGAGTTTTGTTGGCTAGGTTCAACAAAGGATAAAAAGAAATAAAAGGAGTCTTGATTGATAAGTTGTGAACACTTGTTAATCAAAGATAAAAAGAATGTTGTCTGATTATGTGATTTTTTAATTGTGTATTATATGGTTGTTGTGGTGTCAACACAAGTAATAAAATATATTTAACGTAAAGTGAAATGAGAATAAGTTATAGACTTTAGACTGGTGCACGTCTAGAGTTGGACACTAAGGGTTGGGATACATAGTCCGCCGTGATATGTATTTTCGAGGGTTGGATTGATCACCATTCCTCTTTAGTTCAAAGGTTCCTCGATATCGTAGGTCATTCTGGTTTACGGAGTCATGACCGTATTTCCTATTTTTGGTTGGTCAACTCGTCCAATAACTATTCCATAAAAGTAATAAAAGTTGGGTCAAGTGTAGTTCAGTAAAAGTTATCTGTAGAGTATTATTTACTTATGTTATTATTTATTCCTACAAGTTATGTTTGTAGTATCATGCTTAGGATTATTTGTGTCTGATATGTAGTACTCAGCTTTGCTGATTACGTGCTTGTTTGTGTGTGTGATCATGGCTTTGCCTATTGATCCTGTGATGATCCTTCTGGTGAGCAGAGTCAGTATTGCATTGACATTACAGGTTTGCAGATGCATTGCATTGGGAATCTGGAATGGAGAGGCTTATACTTAGTATAGTTAAGTTGTTTTCGTAGGGACATCTTTAATTAAGTTTGAGGTTTTTAGTTGGTGTGCTTTAGTTTCAAAACAGTTGTCATTTATTTCATAAGTTAATAAAGTTGGTTTTATTTAGTAAATTGTTTTTCCGCTGCAAAATTCTGAGTAAGCCGAAACGTTATCACACGGGCGATAATGCCTGGGTAATTCTCTAGATTTGTTATAAAAGTATTTTCCAGAAAGAGAGAATTATCGGGGTGTTACATTTCATCATCAACATCATTATTATTGCTAATCAAAACCTAAGTAATTGTTCTAATATTAGTCAGATAATTTGAACAACATGTTACGAACACTGTAATTTTGATTGATTAATAATGCGTTATTAAAAATAGTTTTCAGATGTGTTTAATCAACCAACTTAGACTAATATTTTTAGGGGCTCGAAAATATTCTATGGTTACTCTTTTGCATAAAACTTGACATGAATCGATATTTAATAGAGTCCAACAATGGGCAAATGTTGTTTCTGATCGTGTTCGTATCCTCACCCCCAAACTCAATCTATGGTTCATTGATCATTAATGGAGTCATGACAAGAAAGTCTACATTGGATTAGTCCTAAAGTGTCTTTGATTTTTCATATCCAATTAGGTTTATGAGCCTTCCTTTAAAGACTTGTTGACGATTTTTTTATTTCAATACAATTTTCAAAACAAAACCTTTACAATGAGGTAGTCAAATATGTGCTCATCCCATGTAGTGGAATAAAAACACGCCTACAGGTGGTGATGTCAGGCAAATTCTACCAGTTAATCCAAAGGAAATAGGCAAGATATCATTTTCTCGACTATCAATTCTTCTTATATGTGGGATTGTTGCAGGGTTCCCAACTTGACCAAATACATGTGCCTCCAAGTAGGAACATCTGTTGTAGATGTGGAGGAGGTAAATGTAATATCCCGTATTCAAGTAATATTAATTATCGGATTAATTATAAATTAAATCTTTTCAAACTAACAAAAACAAGAATTATAGATATTAAAATGTATATAAGCTATTTCAAGTTCCCTTTATTTAATCTAACTTGTGGACAATAGAACAATTATATACTTAAGCAAAAATAAAAATTACAAAAATGCCCCTATGAGTCTAACTCTAGCCCATCTTCTTCCTTCCTCCATTTTCTTTCTCTGGCAAATTTTTTGAAGTGTTCACACATGAAATCAAACACTTCAATTCAATACTACAACGCTCATGTCAGAAATCTTCTTCATTAGTCAATAAAGCTTGCCACAATATCTCACAAAATCTGGAAGAAGCCTCAAAGTTTGAATTCTCAATCTTCCTCCATTAATGTTTCTTGACCCAAGTTCATTTTTTTCAAAGGTTAAACTGATCAACAGTAGGAGCATAGCTTCCAATAATTTCTATAAATACCGATTGATTTCCAAGATTTGCCAACACAAACAAAACCAAAAATCAGAACTTTGTTAACCAAAAATACCACAAAATACAACTTCCTTGTTCCCTCTGTTTTTGGGCGAGCTCCACCGCGCCACCACCAACGACCACCCTCGCTCACACCTTCCTCTCTCGCTCACCTCACGCTGTATCTTCCCTTTCTCTGTCGTTGCTGCCACCGCAGCACATTTCCGGCGACGCAGCCACGCTGCAACCACGCCGCAACAACCCCTCCGCCAGCCCAGCCACCTTTCTTTCTCTCGCAGCACCCTACTCTCTCCGCGAACCACCTTCGACGAACCACCCTGACACCTTCAAACTCGCCGCTGCAGCCTCCATTTCCGGCGAAGCTTCTCGTCGCCCTTCGCCCCTTCCTTTGTTTCTGCCGCAAGGTATATGAACCATGTTCTGTTTCCTTTCATTTCTCTCTTGATATAATGTTAGAGTTCTGCTTTACTAGTTTAATGATGATTTGTGGGCTCATTTAATATATGAGCCTGATTATTGATATATGGGCCTAAAATATGACAAACATATTAAGATGTAATCTAGATAAGCTAATGCATCCTAAGGTCTAACTATTATATCATAAATCCATGTACAAACTTGTTAAAAGTAATCAACCTATATATATTACTATTCTAATTCTTCAACTCTAACGTTAGTCATAAAAACTTGATCTAATTTATTGTCATGTGAACAAGATAAATTAATTACTATAAAATTTGACTTAATTTACATACATACGGAAACTCGTAACTCATACATATCCACTAAATCATGGGTAAGCATACTTTACTGATAATCAAAATAAGTTCTAATGTGAGTTAGATGTACGAAAATAAAATGATTATTTTAAATGAAGGAGGTTATGATAATAATATGACTTCATGTAATTTCTCAATAAGTAATGTAGGCAAAGACATATAAAAAAAATATATAGGAGATAAGTCTTAAGGTTAAGATAATTATTAATATTGCTTAATTATTGATTAGATTAACAAAAAAAAAAGGGATATTACAAGCCTCCCCCGACTATCAAAGTTACTAAGCAGGATTTGAGGTAACGTCTACTGCTAACACCCGCATTCCCTTTCTAAATATATGTATGTTTTATGTTGATATTTATAATGTTTATGTTAAATGTATGCTTTTATGGATTGCGGGATATGAAATAATTTTTATGAACATGATATTTCATGACGTTACGTAATTTATGATGAATTGCGAAAGATTAAAGAATATGATTTCCATGATGATTGTGAAGTATAATGTGTAAATAAAAAGAAATGGAACATGATAAACAAAAGTGAAAGATGGTTCTTGGCAGTACGATGTTATGTTGGTCGTGCACGTACCGTTCTATTCTATGGCGGAAACGCCACCTTCTGGTTAGGGACAATTGTCCCTGGTGGCACCGCACTATGCATGGCTTTATGCCACCTTCTGGTTAGGGACGCTGTCCGTGGTGGCTATTGCCCTATGATTATGACGATGATGATGATGGGAGACGTCCCTGTATGTTCTACTCGCCAAGATACCAATAAGATAATTATGATGATGATTATGATATGAAGATAATAATGAACTTATGTTTACATAAAATGTTTATGAAATGTTTTTACTCTATTCTCTCTCCTCCCTGTTTGCAACTAAAATGAATTGAAATGAATTTACGATGTTAGAGTAGTATGTTACTGGGCCTCGGCTCATGACGTTTTGCTTTTCTGTTTTAGGTAATGACGGGGATGACGGAATGGCGTAGCAGTGAGGAATAATTACTACTTAAATTATGCAGACTCTTATTAATATGTATTCTAAGCTTGAGAACATTAGTTTATGAACCTTAATTATGTTTCACCTAGCTATTTATGCATTTCTAAGTTAGTTATGAAGCTTAATATTTATAAAGTTACGTTCTTTAACGAACTGAGGTTGCCTTGTATTTTCCAAAAGGAAAGTACGGCAGTAACGCACCGACTAAGTTAAGTCTTCCGCTGCTAAGTAAGAGCTAATTAATGAATTAACAATGCTTAGGAGTCGGGGCGTTACAGTAAAAGGATTTTATGAATGGATATTGCGTGTTGGAGATGGCGAAGGAGGGCCTAATGATGGCAAGGTTGATGTAAACATTTCAAATGATCTTTTCATAGATGAAATGATCCTATATCTACAATAGTAGACAATACATACCCTGACCTACGAGATCACTTATGGGAACTACAATATTTTCTAAAAAGGGCTATTATTGCAGCCACTCATGAGATAGTTGAAACTGTTAATGACCATGTGTTGTCTGAACTATGAGGGGAGGAGAGAGTCTACCTAAGTTCTGATTCAATTTCTAAAGAAGAAAACAACTTCTGTGTTCATTAAATATACTCCACGGAGTTCTTGAATACAATTAAGTGTTTGGCTTGCCTAATCATAGTATAAGACTAAAGGTTGTAGCGCCAGTAATGCTATTAAGGAATATTGACCAATCTTGAGGATTATGCAATGGTACAAGGTCGGTGGTCAAACACTTAGGGGCACGAATCATTGAAGTAATTGTCATATCTGGGAGCAATGTAGGTGTAAATTGTGCGTACCACATATGACACTAACTCTTTGAAATTGAACTAAGTTCTCTATTCAGCTCCAAAGGTGGCAGTTTCCTTTGATAGTTGGTTTTGCAATGACAATAAGCGAAAGCTAATATCAAACTCTTTCCCATGTGGCCTTGTATCTACCGCGACCAGTTTTCAGTCATGGTCAGCTGTATGTGGCTATATTAAGAGTAACAAGCAAAAAGGGGTTGAAAATTCTTATTTGCGATAAAGAGCGCCAAAACCCAAATACAACAACAAATGTCGTGTACAAAGAAATATTCGAGACAATGTGATAGTTTGAAGGTAAACTATATTCAAATATAACTACTATTTATATTTTATTTCATTAATTATTTGAGGTTCAATTATAATTTAATATCATTTATTGTTGTGCAAGATGGGTAAATTGATATTCTTAGCAAAATCAACTTTCGTCACGTGCCTATCATAAGTGTTTTATGATAATGACTACATTTATTTTTGGATATTTTCTTTTACATGTAATCATTCTTTATGCTATACATGAGCGATATTTCGCCGAAAAATGATCTTATATCTACATACAATATAATATATTATATTATTTAGTTTTCCAATGATTTATGATACTTAAATCTTTTAAGCATTTTATTAAAGCAAAAATTATCATGTGCATTGTGCACGTGTTCACAAACTATAATTACTTTATAAAAGTAATTATCTGACATTACTCATCAAATGATTTATGTATCCTATTTCATGCAAAAAGTTATATCATTTATATGTGTAAACCATGCATCACCCGATTAGGAAGATGAAGAGAGAGAAAGTTAGAGAGAGAAAGAGCAAGAAAAAGCGAAAGCGAAAAAGAGTGAAAAGGAAAAAAGTAAGAAAGCCCCTTCAGTTTCCTCTTGAAACCCTAGGTTGCCATCGAAAGTCTCTGATTTTGCTGTCCTTTAATGGTTGTTCCCGTTCTTTTAGTCTAAATTACCAAAGTAAATCCCTCTCTTGTCGAATCAGTTGTGTTAAGAGAGAAGCGTGCTGGCCAAAGTGCCTAGTGGTATTGATTAGATCTACTAAAGTCAGAGTGATTAATAGATATAATTCAAATCTACCCTATGTTCATAGGGTTAATCCGTTCTCAAAGCTTTGGTTCTTAGCCTCTAATGATGATAGCCAGGCTGTAAGTTCTTTCCCTCTTCTGATTCGGCTTTTTTTAGGGTTTCTTGGGAGATTTGGGGCTTTCTATTGGGTGAGAGTATTCAGTGCATTAATTATTTGGCAGAGAAGTGGAGTGATGTGTGAGTTTAGGTTGCCTTTTGTGGTGTTGTCATTCATTTCCATTGGAAGGGTGCTCTTAATTCTCTTCAATTTTTGGCGTGCTGTTCATCAAGTTGGCAGAAGGTTAATCCAGAGTGGCAATCTAGCATTTATGGCGATGGTAAGTAACATTAATCAGCTATTTGAGAAGATTTGTTTGTGTGCTGGTGCTGGTATTATCTACTATATAAACCCTAAGAAGGTGAGTTTGTTAACCATTTCTCTTCCTCATCTTCTTTCTATAGTCTGTTTCTCTAGAATTTCTTTTCTCTGGCTTCTTCTTAATCCTTGTTCAAATTTTCTTCTTTATATGGAAATGAATTTTAAAGCTGCTGTGCTTGATTTAGGCCCTTTGCAGACAATTGAGACCCAGTCTCAAGAGTCTATTAGGGCCTCTGATGAGAGTTTGTCTGTTAAAAATGATTCTTTTGCTGCTCAGACTAAAAATGGTGCGCATGATCCCCCATTTGATGCTGCCTATCCTGAGCCAGTTGTAGTCGATGAACTTGCTCAGGTTCAGGAAGATATCAAAGAGCTTTCTAAGTCTTGCTTGATAGGTAAAATGTTGGGTGAACCTCTGGATGTTCGCACTATTATTTCTCGTACGAAATCTGAGTGGAAATTTGTTAAAGGTGATATTGATTTTTTAGAAATGGGTAATCATTGGATTCTGTTAAAATTTGCTAACCCTAATGATATTGATATTGTATGGGCTGAGAGACCTTGGCATGTTTAGGGAGATTTGTTTGTCCTTCAGGCTTGGAGACCTAATTTTGATCCTTTTCTGGAAGAGATCAAATGGGTTGATCTATGGGTTCGTATTCCTCGTTTCCCAACTGAGTTGCTTAATTATGAATCTTTGGCTAACTTGTTTGCTGCTAACAATGTTGGTGTGTTAGTTAAATTGGATTCCAACTCTCTGTTAAGGAATAAAATAAGGTTTGCTAGGGCTTGTATCCGAGTTGATATAACTGAACCTCTTTTAGAGTATGCTGAATTAACTCGTGCTGGTGGGCAAAAATGTGGCTATGTGATTTGGTATGAAGATTTTAGTGCTGGTTGTTCTTTTTGTGGGATTGAAGATCATTCTATAGATGTATGTTCCTTGTTGAATGCTCCCAAAAAAGAGATCACTGTGTCCCTTTTGAAAAGTCCTAAACAAAAGCATTTAGTTGAGATCCTATCTCTGGCTAATAGGTCAGTTCATCTTGCTACCAGGGTTGTGGAAGCCAATGTGGTGCAAGCTAAACCTAAGTCAGTGTATAGGCATGCTAAAGCTAATGTTCATATGAAGTCTGGTGGTTTTCATAATTCTGCTCCTAAGTATGGTAAGCCTAAGGATATGGGCATTGTGTTTAAAGATCCTGTTGTGAAGAAGGGTAATCCTTCTTATGCTCCTGTTCATGGTAAAGGTAAAGGTAAGTCTCTTGTTTTTGCCTCTGCCCCCCAGTATGGCAGTCTGTCTGACTCTGATGATGATACTGTTCTTGAGGCCTTCCCTCCTATATTACCTTCCTCTGGTGCTTTTCAAGCTGCTATGATTGATCTCCCCTCCAAGGAGACAGGTGAGGGTGTAGGTTGTGAACTTGCTCCACCCACTGCTGCTGAGATTGAACTGTCTCCCATTCCTCTCCAAGTTGTATATCCAGGTGAGTTCTTTGAAGGTAATCAATTTGGCCCTTTGGTGCATTTAGCTGAGCATCAGTTTGGGGGCTATTCAATGTTTGATTCTGATGTGGAGAATGACACTATGATTCTTCCTAATGAGGATAGAATCTGTGATGATATTCCTGCTAATCATGAATCCCCATTCCATTCTGTTGACTCTGCTAGCTCTATAGTGAGACATATTAGCTCTTTGGGTGTTGAGCAGGATCCTCCTATGGAACCCACCTCTCTTTCTAGTGCTTCTAAGAGGAGGAAGGGTAATAGTGAGGATGATTCGGCTTCTTCAGGTCTGAAGAGATACAAAGCATGATTGTTTTATGGTAGTTGGTAATCACTTTTTTGGGATGTCAGTATGTAGGCCATTTGGTGGTCGGGTTTTATGGTCCAGCTGTGGGTTTAAGGTTATGATGGCATTAAAATTGATAAAGTTTTTGTGGTTTGTAAATATTTTTGTCCTTATAATGCTATGGGAATCCTTTCCTCTTAGTCTTGGTAGGTGCTTGAGGAGATGGAGGTTGGGCTTCTCATTTTTTGTATCTTCCCTCGCTGGTATTTGGCAGGATGACATCCAAGATTATGTTTTAATCCAGTTGCAGTGCTGTTTTTGGCCCTTTATAATCGGGCAGGTAGTTATTGTAAGCTTATGTAATCTTTCTATTGCAATCTCAGTAGTTGGTTATAAATCTGTTTATGTTAATGTTAAGATTGGCATTAAAAAATTATTGTATGCTTATTGGGCTCACGGTGAGATCTTCTGTTTAGTTATTATTTTGCTCTTTGTTGTTATTGTAATAAGTTACTCCTATTGTTTCCCTCTTAGTCGCTTCCTCTTGTGTTTGTTTTTAGTTAAGTTTGGTTGGTATTATTATCCTATGAGTAGACTGTATGGTAGTTCTTTCTTCTTGGTTTTTCGACTAGTGATCTTAAGCTTTGTCTTAAGTAAATTTGCTGTTTTTTATTAAAATGAATATTAGTTTTTGGAATATTAGAGGGTGTAGAAGGCATCTAGCAATGGAAGAAGTTAAAGATTTTAGCATAGCTAATAAAGTACAAATTATGATGTTATGTGAAACTAAGGCTCAAATTCCACCGGGGGATGGATGTGTTAGATATTGTGGTTTTCAGCACTATGATTATCTCCCTTCTTTGGGGCTAGCGGGTGGTATTTGGTTGTTTTGGAAAGATAATGCTTCCAATCCTTTTAACCTCTCAGTTATTCATAAAAGTGAAAGATTCTTAGCTTGTAGTATTAGTCTTCTATCTATGGATTATTCTTTTGTAGTGATTTTTCTTTATGCTCCTCCAAATTATATGCAGAAACAAGCTTTCTGGGACGAATTAATTGAGTATATTAAGACATTAGATAGTCCTTTTATTTTATTAGGAGACTTTAATGAACTTAGCTCTCGAGAAGATAAACAAGGGGGAAGTGCCTTTCAATTTTCTCGACTAACATTGATGAACCGATTATTTGACTCTATAGAGTGTGTGGAATTACCTTTTGAAGGTAGTAAGTTCACCTGGAGGAAAAAAGTCCACGGCCCAAATAATATATTAGAAAGATTAGATAAAGGGGTAGTGAGCATAAACTGGTTAAGTGTATTTCCAAATGCCAAATTATTTAATCATAACTTCACCTCCTCCGACCATTGCCAAGTTTCATTAGCGTTAAAGGTAAGACAAGTCAGAAAAGCTCCTCCGTTTAAGTTCAATAAGCTTTGGACTACTCGCAAAGATTTTGATTGTTTGGTTAAAAAAACGTGGTGTACTCGTTTTCAAGGTTCTTTTATGTACTGTCTAACCAAGAAATGTAAGCTTCTCAAAGAAAGGGCAAAATGTTGGTCTACTACGAGATTTGGTAATATTTTTAGGCAACTTAGGAATGTGGAAGCGAGGTTGAAAGTTATCCAAAGTGAGTTAAGCCTTAATGAAGATTGCCCCCACCTTATTTCAATTCAGAGTAAATTTCTAGCAAAACAAGCGAAATTACTCCATTTTCAAGATATTTATTGGAAGGTTAAGGCTAAGTCTAATCATATAAAATTAAGTGATGCCAATACAAAATATTATCATTCATGTGCTACTATTAGGAAAAATAGGAACATTCTTAATTCTATTCAAGACCCTCAAGGAGGAATGGTTTCCCACCCAGTAAGGATCGAAGAATGCTTTACTGCAGCTTTTAAACAACATTTCACGTCAAATAGCCGTTGTACGTTTAATGTTAACACAGATTTTGGCCTTCTAGATGAAATTATCTCCGAGGAAGATAATGTTTATTTATGTAGAGAAGTGACATATGAAGAAGTTAAAGACGCTACTTTTGATCTAGCTCCTGATAAAGCTCCTGGACCCGATGGTTATCCACCCTTCTTTTTTCAGAAATATTGGTCGTTAGTAGGTAATTCGGTTTATAGAGCAATAAAAGCTTTCTTTCATTCAGGAAAGTTGCTAAAAGAAATTAATCATACTTTTATTACTTTGATTCCCAAAATTGATAACCCGTCTAATCCCAATCATTTTAGGCCAATTAGTTTGTGTTCGACTATCTACAAGATCCTTGCTAAAATTCTTGCTAGTAGGTTAAAGGAGGTTCTGGGGAAAATTATCCATCCCCTGCAAGGAGCTTTTGTTCCAGAAAGATTGATTCAAGATAATGTGCTGTTAGCGCATGAAGTTTTCCATTCCTTTAAGAACAAGAAGGGGGTATCGGGGTGGTTAGCTATAAAACTTGATATGGAGAAAGCATATGATCGATTAGAGTGGGACTATATTTTTGCTACTTTAGACAAGTTAGGATTTTGTACTAGGTGGATTGAGTGGTTGAGACAGTGTATTACTACGGTCTCCTTCTCGGTACTAGTCAATGGTATTCCAGGTGAAACGTTTATTCCACAGAGAGGAATACGTCAAGGAGACCCGTTATCGCCGTATATCTTCATTTTATGTGCGGAATTATTGGCAAGGGAATTACAGTCTGCTAGTATGACGGGACCTAAATCACTAGGTGTCACCTTAGGCCATTCAGGAGTTAAAATTCCGTTTTTAACATTTGCCGATGATACGATGATTTTTGCCAAAGCCTCGGAGGATAGCTGTCGCATTATTAGATCTATACTAGATAAATACTGTACAATGTCAGGTCAACTAGTAAATTTTCATAAATCGGCTTTTCAATGTACCCAAAACGTATCTGAGGTTTTTTCTGTCAACTTTGCGGAAATTTTGCAAATGGAGAAGTCTTTTTCTTTGGGTAAGTATCTAGGATGCCCAATTATAGATACTAAAGTCACCAATGCTACCTTTGCTGATCTTCAAGAAAAGGTGTCGTCTCAATTGACGAAGTGGAAAGCGAATTCTTTATCCCAAGCAGGGCGAACAATTTTAATTCAGTCGAATTTGGCTACGAAAGCGAATTATCAAATGCAAAGTTTTTGTTTACCGCCGGCGATTCTGGCATCTCTTGATAAGTGTTACCGCAACTTCTTTTGGAATAAAAGTTCTGACTCTAAGTCCCCAAATTTGATTGGGTGGGATAAGGTTTGTAGTCCTAAAAAATTTGGAGGTTTAGGCCTGCGGAAAGCCAAAATCTCTAATAATGCTCTTCAATTTAAACTTTTATGGAAGATTCTGGATTCGCCGGACAATCTTTGGGTACAGTTAGTTCAAAGAAAATACCTTAAGAATGAAGACCTATTTACTTACAAAACTAAATCGAACGTCTCGTGGCAGTGGCGAAGGCTTATGAATCTTCGAAGTGATTTTAGGAAGGGTTTAAGGTGGATTGTCGGTAATGGGGAGGGTATCTCTTTTTGGTTTGATAATTGGATCTGTAAGAATGCTCTGAGTGATAGTTGTAGTATTCCCAGTGGGTCGGAGGGTTTAAGAGTCAGTTTCTTTATCAACTCTGATAGACAGTGGGATGTTCCGTTGCTAAGGCAATTTGTTCCATTAGAAATCTCAAACTCTATAGCTAAGTATTTTCTCCCGAGTAATGCGTGTCCTGATAAACGAGTGTGGGGCCTTGCTCCTGATGGTAAGTATTCAGTTAAGTCAGGGGTCGAGCTGCTGCAAGGTATTAGTAGACAGCAAGTTCCTCATTCGCCGTACAGTTGGATTTGGAAGTTGAAAATCCCGCCAAAGATTAGTTTTTTCTTATGGAAAATGTGTCATAATGGACTGCCTACTAAGAAAAGATTAGAATTAAGTCATGTTTTTCTTCCTTTGGAGTGTGTTTTCTGTAATCACAATTCGGAAGATGGTGCGCATCTTTTTTCTAGATGTCCGTTTACAATTGATGTGTTTGAGGAGCTTCGTGAATTGATGGCTTGGACTATTCCTCCTTTAATTGAGGATGGTGTTTCCTTTCAGGAATTTTTTCTTTCTTTAAAATCTTCTTTTTCAGCGTCCCAAGTGGAGTGCTTCGCCATTGTTTGGTGGTTTGTGTGGTATGCGCGTAATGGAGTTATTTTTCGCCAGGAATCTTCGTCCCCTAGTAAGGTTAGTATGATGGTCAAAGCTTTTGTTCATAATCTATCTATTTCAGGAGCGGTGGGAGAAAAAGTGGATTCTAGTTTATCTCGCTCGGCTGGGCACAGGGGGAAGAGGTTTGATTCGGGACCAGGTGGCTTGGTCCCCCCCCCCCCCCGGCTGATTATTTTAAGCTAAATTTTGATGGGTCCAAACTAGCAAGTGGGCAAGCGGCTTTTGGGTTCGTTATTCGCGATTCTGAAGGCATTGTTCACTTGAGTGGTGCTGGGAACGTCGATGTCAATGCTTCTATTTTAGAGGCAGAAGCTAGGGGTCTCCGAGAAGGTCTTAGAGGGGCTAGATCTATAGGAATTACCAAACTGATGGTGGAAGGTGATAATTTGACTGTTGTTAATGCTATTAAACAGGTTTGGAAGATCCCGTGGACGATTCACTCCATTATTGTTGACACAGCGAAAGATATGAGCCAGTTTGAAGATGTGCAAGTTTGTCATGTTTTTAGGGAAGCTAATGAGGCAGCTGATTGGATGGCTCATCGTGGGCACTCTACGTTTTCAACAACTTATTGGTTTGATGTTCCTGATTTATCTTTCGCTGTAATCATCCGCAAGGATGCTTTAGGGTGGCCCAAATCTTGGGATCCTCCCTAGTTATTTCCTTTCCTGTTTAAAAAAAAAAAAAAAAAAAATGCATCACCCGATTAGGGATGACAACGGGTGGGATTTGAATCGGGTGAGCCATCACCCTTGTCCACCAATCGGTTAGATTAACTCTCATCCATCCATCCGTCCGCTTTACTCATCACCCGAAATCCATCCATCCATCACAACCGGGTGATTCGGGTGGGTCGGGTGATTAACGGGTGAAAAATCTAAATATCAAATTTAGATTATAACTATTAAAAAAATAATGTACCCAATTTCCACCTACACTTTCCGAAAACATAAATAAATAGAACAATGTTTTTAGCATATATATTGAAGCAAATAAACAACAAAGACAAACAAAGATGATTAGTAAAATATTGGCATTAATAGAAAATCAACAGTAATTCTTCATAAGATAAAAAAGATTACATAAAACCAGGCAAACATCAAAACCACAACCAAATCCAGGTAGTGATCTCAATATTATAAAAAAAATTAAACGGATGGATAATGGGTTGGGTGCTTAGCCGGGTGGTGGATCGGGTGATGGGTGAGAAATGGTCACCCGCATCCTACCCGAATCCGTCACCCGGTTCACCCGTCACCCGATCTTCATCCGTTTATTACGATTTTTCACCCTTTTATTTAAACAGGATGGAGTGGGTTACTGGATATCCACTGGATATTGTCATCACTACACACGATTGCTATACTAATTTTAGCTAAAACTAAAGTGGCATCACAATAGATTTATTGTGTATTCAGTGCGCACAATACTAAATGATGTTATTTTATTGTTTAGAATTATCAAATTTAAGTACCTCAAAAATTAGCTATTAGTCATCACCAATTAATTAAAAAAATGAATAAATAAATTTGGATTATACATCTAATCGGAAAGTTCAAATACCCAAAAAGTCGGTATTCAATTTTTTCGGATCGAATACAAATCGAATTTCTCATAAGTTGAAATATTTAAATATTCAAAATTTATGACTATTTCATCCAAAATGAATAATCTCGATTTCGAGTGTTTCACTAGATAATATTGCCAAAATTTGAAATTACATGTAAAATTTCCCAACTTTTTTCGATGAATCTAATCCTCCAAATGTAATTTTGACCGTGTGTGTACCAAGAAGAATTTGTAGACATGGGTGAGACAACACAATAGATAGAAATCTCAACTTTTAGAACTTAGAAGGGATCATCAGTAACCATTACAAGGATGCCACGTAATCGCTTCCATACCACATCCATTTCCTCTAAAGCCCACTGTTCTCTCCTCTCGTATTCTCACATTTCTTCCTTCGAAAAATCCCACTTTCTCTCTCCTCTCAACACTTCAAGGTACTTCTAATTTTTCCGCTAAATTTGTTTCTGGGTATGCTTTAGTTTTTCGTTTGGCTCATTTTTACTGTTGAATTGTTTCTGGGTATGTTTACTTTTTTGTTTGGCTCATTTATACTGTTGAATTTTCTATGAATTGCGCTTAGTTCAATGAATTCTCTTGAAAGTGTGCAACTTTGTGTATAATTTCACATACCCGCTTCGAGTTGTGCACTTCCCACTATTTATTTCTTTTGATTTTTGGTGATAGTATGCTAATTTTATGAATATAATATCTGGAATTTGCTGTCTGTTCTTCTATTTATGTATTACAAGATGTGAGGAAATGCTAGTGATCTCAGGGCTATCATTTACACCGAAAAAAGTATTTAAGTTAAACATGATTATCACATCAATCCATGGAATTCTGAGGTTTGAGTTATAGTCTTTAATCTGTAGTAGTTTAAGAAAGTTGGTCGAATTTGACTCCCTTTTGAAGTAGTAAAGATTTGATTGAAGTGCCAATATAGATTGATGAACTTTAACACCGCCCCCTCCCCCAGCCCCCCTTACGTGCATGTCCTTAACAATCTCAATTGCATAATGAGTTGTGTACCTATGGGAGCATGTGTATTTGATTTACCTGTTCATGAAGAAAGGAATTAGCTTTCTATCTGTGATAGCACACTCTATAGCTGTTCATATAGTCTAAGCATTGAAACTGTTCTATTTTAGCTTCTTAGAGGTCTTTTTGCAATCGAGGAATAGTTTGTACTTGCATCTTTGGATCGTATGCTAGCCTAGCCCTCATTTTTATCAATCCTCCATAGACGAGGATTCTATGTGATATTCTAGTGGCAGATTTTGTATCTCTTGGGTTTAGCCACTCCAACAGTTCAGTGAAAATGGTAATTGCAATCATCTCCTTCCAGAGCTTTTTAGATTTTAGTGGCTTTCATTTCTAGGAGAGACGGCATTTCTATTGCCTTATCTTTTATCCCCTTTGTTTCCAGTGCTCCTGCTGGAGCTTTTGCACCACCTGCTGTATAATATGAATCCAATTCTTTTCGAGTATGGAAAGTTTTTTAGGGCGTGTGCCATGACATTTGACCTGCCTGTAGAGGAACCCTCCTTTAAAAATGTTAAAGAGGTTGTTAGTAACCCATTTTAGCTTACAAGTTTATTCTTGTATTGTTAGATCAAAAAGGCCCTGCCAAGTGTTTCTCTTGCAAGACCTCTTCCTTTACTTTTAGTCCCTACATAGTAACTTTCAGCAGGCACTTTATACTTGCTTGAGCCTGCAAGATGAGAATTTCATCTTCAATAATGTAAACTTGAAATTGAAGTAATCTTTTGCGTAGCCTGATTTCTTATTAGAAGTAGGTTGACTAGTAACAGGGAACTTCTAGCATTAACTATAACCATGCAACCTTATGATAGATACATTAGATAATATCACTAAGAGCCGGGGAAAAAGCAAGAGTGGTGTTTGTGTTATTGTGGTGCTGCTTTAGCTCTGAGAATGATTTTTGATAATATCTACCACGTAGGATATTGAACTTAACATGCGAAAGATGTTTGAATAAGGGGCTGCATCAGGTGGACATGCTGCAAGGCTTACTGACTCACCAACATGCCAATGTTGTTGGTGAGTTAGATTCCAACTTCCGTTTTTCTGGGGAGCTTCATTGAGAACAGAATATTTTTCAAAATGTTGTGCTGGAGAAATGTTTGTGTCCTCTGGAACATTTTCTCTAGTTGGCTAATTTTCATTCTCTTTCTTCTGGGATGACATCTTTTGTAATTAGTCGCTTTACTTGCTGATCTGAGATGGTTGCTTGGCACTTGTGGAATATTGTTTCATTTAGATGTTAAGAGAACAGAGTATTAACTGTCTCTGGTGTCTCTAGAATTTTGCTTCATTCCCCTTAAATTTTGAATTGCCATCTTGTATCAGATTCAGGACCCAACAAGGACCTTGTGACTTTTAACTTTTGAAATGAAACGAAGTTTCTTAAAGCTTGGAGTGCTTCACTTTATTTCAGAAGAAAAGGTTACCGTTTAAAAAATGAAATAGGAATATTTTCTATAAATGAAACAGAATGCATAAATAAATCAACTTGCACACCTTATGCTTAAAAAATGAAGGTCAGCGTCCACATTTTATGTTTGTACTCTGTCAGTTATCTTCTGTGGTGGCATGGTGCTCAGATTCAAGACTCAAAAGACTCTGATTGTTTGAATAGAAAAAACTTTAGATAGTTTCCTGAGTATATACATGATATCTGAGGGAGATATACGTCTGCTGCATTATAGAAATGGCTAATAGTAATGGAATCAAATTAAATGTGGATCTTTTCAGCTGGATCTTGTTCCACAATTGCTTTGCTTATTTTTGTATCATTTTGTTTCTTAGCTGATTTTTGCTTTTTATTTCTTTTTATCATTTGGCTTCTAGGTTGAGCAACTGCAGTCGATAAAATGGCTGCCTCATCAGCATGTCTTCTGGGACACGGTTCATCAGCCTCTACCTCTAAAACTATTCTAAAAGAGAAACTTTTTCATCGGCACTTATTTGCAACTCAAGGACGTTCGGTGTTGCTAAAGTCACCAAAATCTTTTACTGTGAAAGCATCTTCAGACAAAGCACATAATGATGGAAGAAGAGGCTTCTTAAAATTGTTGCTTGGGAATGCCGGAGTTGCATCAACTCTAGTCAGTAGCAGAAACGCTTATGCTGATGATGAGCAAGGAGTTTCTTCTTCAAGAATGTCTTACTCGAGGTTCTTGGAGTACCTTGACAAGGATAGAGTGAAGAAGGTAGACTTGTTTGAAAATGGAACCATAGCTATTGTGGAGGCCATCTCTCCTGAACTAGGTAACCGTGTGCAACGAGTTCGTGTTCAACTCCCAGGTCTTAGTCAGGAGCTGCTACAGAAACTTAGGGAGAAAAATATAGACTTTGCGGCACATAATGCACAAGAGGATTCTGGCTCTCTACTGTTTAACTTGATAGGAAATCTTGCTTTCCCACTTATCTTAATTGGGGGTCTTTTCCTTCTCTCTAGACGCTCTTCTGGAGGTATGGGAGGTCCAGGTGGTCCTGGATTCCCTCTGACCTTCGGTCAGTCAAAGGCCAAGTTTCAGATGGAGCCTAATACTGGGGTAACTTTTGATGATGTTGCTGGTGTTGATGAAGCAAAGCAGGATTTTATGGAAGTGGTGGAATTTCTAAAAAAGCCTGAGAGGTTCACTGCTGTTGGAGCTCGCATTCCTAAGGGTGTTCTGCTTGTTGGCCCACCAGGGACTGGAAAGACCCTGCTGGCTAAGGCCATTGCTGGGGAAGCTGGTGTTCCATTTTTCTCCATTTCCGGGTCAGAATTTGTTGAAATGTTTGTTGGTGTGGGAGCTTCACGAGTGCGTGACCTTTTCAAGAAAGCAAAGGAAAATGCTCCTTGTATTGTGTTTGTGGATGAAATTGATGCAGTGGGGAGGCAAAGGGGTACTGGGATTGGGGGAGGCAATGATGAAAGGGAACAGACACTGAACCAGCTTCTGACTGAGATGGATGGCTTTGAGGGTAATACTGGTATAATTGTTGTTGCTGCAACTAACCGAGCAGACATTCTTGACTCTGCGCTGTTGAGGCCTGGACGCTTTGACAGACAGGTAAAACTATCCTTTCAGAATCGACCTTTTACTTTGATATTGGTGCTACATTTCTCATATTGTTTACTTGTCCGTTGTGAGATCAACTTTCCAACTTATTCTTTTGTGAAGACCTGAACTCACTAGAGAACATAGTAGCTGAGTGGAAATAAAATCCTAGGGTATTGATTTTCCTTTGCTCTTATACAGGTATCAGTAGATGTTCCTGATGTACGTGGAAGAACAGAGATCTTGAAGGTTCATGCCAGCAATAAGAAGTTTGATGCTGATGTCTCCCTTGATGTGGTAGCAATGCGAACACCTGGTTTCAGTGGAGCTGATCTGGCAAATCTCTTAAATGAGGCAGCTATATTGGCTGGTCGTCGTGGGAAGACAGGAATTTCTTCCAAAGAAATAGATGATTCAATTGATAGGATTGTAGCTGGAATGGAAGGAACTGTAATGACAGATGGTAAAAGCAAAAGTCTTGTGGCATATCATGAAGTTGGACACGCTATCTGTGGGTAAGTGTGGCATACTGACATCCTACTCAATCAATATACTCTGTTTCTGATATCAAACACCTTTATGGGGCGTTTGGTTGGGGGGCTTCATGAAAGGGTAAGGGAAACAAAGCACTTGATTGCCTTGATGTTTGTTTGGTCATTTTAATCATACTCTTTACCGCCACATTTCCCCCCTCATTTCCCCCAAAGCCCTCTATCCATTCCCCACACCCCCTTAGGGTTTCAGTGTTTCACTTACCCTTTCTCCGCTCTACTTCATGGCCTTGACCACTCATTGACCACCGCACTACCACATGAACCCACCACCCAACAGCCAGAACCACCACACCCTGAACTCTACCATCCTCGCCACCAGAACCACCACACCACCACCTGAACTCACCACCCTTGCCACCAGAACCACCACATCGCCACCCGAACTCACCACCCTCGCCACCAGAACCACCACACCGCCACCTGAACCAAACGAAAAACATTCCCCCAACCATCTAACCACCGAAAACACCCAACCACCTACAACCAACACAAATTTCCACCCCTGTCGTGAAATAACCCCACCCGAAAAAACAATTCCACCACCCGGTTAGCCACCCCCTCCCCCTTGAAAACCACCAAACTCACTCAAAAACACCTCATCCACCCCACAACTGTTGTGAAAGAGGGGAGGGAGGAAGAATGCTGGCGCCAAACGTGACAACAACCCCGTACAACCCAACTTAAAAACCCAACTCTAATAATTGATTATGGCTTTAGGTGGTCAAATTCGACCATATAAACTTCAGATCTGAAGTTTTTATGGTCGAATTTGAACTTTGAAACCTCAAATATGGTTTTTAATGGTGGTAGAGAAGGAAAACAAGGAAGGGGGGGATTGTGACGGGCGGCGGTGAGGTGAGGTGGGGAGTGCTGTGCGGTAGTAAGAGGGGAGGTGTTATGAGTGGCAGTGAGAGGGAGCGGTGAGGGGTGGGGGTTGTGGTGGTGGTGGTGGTACTTAGGAGGGATAGGCGAAGAATGTGAGGAAAAATAGTGGGGGGGGGGGAGATAAGTTTTTAAACCAAACGACATTCTTTAACAAAAGGTTTTCTTTTCCTTTTTCCTTGTTTCTCTTTCTTAAACCCTTTCCCCTTCATGAACCAAACACCCCCTTAATGCATATGGAATATGGATATATGGGTGTGATTAATGAGACATAATTTTGGATGTTTGTTTTGATATGGAGTTGTGATTAATTTGTATCAGGTTTTTAGGTGTGAAATATTTGGGCATCTACTTAACTTAAGTTAATATAAAGAAGAGGGATTTTATGAAATCTTTTGCATATCATGAAAGGCTTATGGTATATATTTCAAGGCTTGACTCTGAGGTGGATAATAGCTCACATAAACATATAGATTTATGCTGTGTGTGCTCCTTAAATTTGCACTCATGATCTTTTTTCCTAAATGCATTCTTGCACCATCCTTTTTCTATACGCAACAATAATCAAACTGTAGTGGGGTAGATTTGTGGTGAAAGTGTGTTTAATTCTACTAATAGTTATGCGTTTTTTTTTTTGGATCAAACACTTTTGGTAAACGAATTATTCCTGGCCCTCTCAATGACATTATTTTGAAGAAAACCGTACTTTTTTTGAGATGATATGAAGATGTTTAGAAATGGAAAATTTAGATTATAAAATTACTGGAGTATCAAATTGGCTTAGTATTCCATTCAAATGCCTGCAAGTAAGAGATCCAGTGGTTGACACCGGGAGGGGAGGGGGGGGGGGCGGGTTTATAGAGTTCATTAAATCGTCCTTTTTTCTTAGTGAGAAGTAAAATAGCCATCGAGACTGATGAGTCTAATATATGGAGGTGGCAACATTTTTTTTTTTTTTTGTCTCAGCTAAAGTTTAAAACCAAAAATTTGCTTGGGATATTCTCGAATAGAAATAATGAACTATATGAACATAAATCTTATTTATTCTTTTAAAAAGTCAATTCACTCTTTCTGCTTTGCTTTTCAATATGGGTGGAACTGGGAAGCGGCTACGTCCTAGTTAAGGTTTCTTATTGCTCGTCATCACTTGAAGTAATGTAATGCAGAAAAGCATTGCATTTACTTGACAGCTCATAAAGCAATTGCCTAATTATTTGACTTCGGCACATATTCGATATTGTCTTCTTGTGTATACTGCTTAGTCAACCCTTTGTTGCTTTAACTTGTTTGAGGTGCTGGTTTCATGCTTGTCATCCAATTGCTTACCCTTATGCTGTCATATGTAGCCCGCAAATATGAGTAACTCTCATGTGAACTCTGACGCATGTAGTTTGTGATTGTACTGTTATAATCTGAGATGTCTTTTTGTTCAATAGAAATGTACAGAAAATGAAGTGGTTTCTTCAAGACAAATAGTAATAAGACTAATAACAGTTCTATACCGTTCATGTATTTGCAGAACTCTGACTCCTGGGCATGATGCTGTGCAAAAAGTCACCCTTATACCACGTGGTCAAGCACGAGGACTCACCTGGTTCATTCCTTCTGATGACCCAACCCTCATTTCAAGGCAGCAACTCTTTGCAAGAATTGTTGGTGGTCTAGGTGGCCGAGCTGCTGAGGAAATAATATTTGGTGAGCCCGAAGTCACCACTGGAGCAGCTGGTGATTTACAACAAATCACTGGTTTGGCTAAACAGGTAACTTTACTTTTATCTATTCTTCTCTTGGTAAATATGATTGATATCCATGGTTTGCTAGTTTATCGAAGTCGAATGAAAAGTAAAGAAAAGAGAGGATTGCCTCTGTCAAAGTGCGAAGTGGGCCAAATGGCTAATGTCAAGTGTGCTATATGCTATTATTTGTACTGTTGCCCTTGGTCTGGATAGATTCAGTTTCATGTAACCTTCCCTTTAATGTTACCTTTAAAGGCTTTTCTTGAAAGATCCAGAGGAACTTTTCTTTTCTTGTGGAGAATTGTGATTACTCTGAAACTTGAGATAGTGAAATAAGAGTTAGTCATAAGCATGAAGAACTAAGAACTCGTTCCGCCCAGAAATAATAATCTTATACTATTTCAGGATCCTGAAAAAGGACTTTGTCTATAATTATGAGAGGTTGGACAATGTGACATCCGATCTTGAACTTAGGGGATAATATCTTAGACCAGATGCTCTAATTTTTTTAAAGGGAATTTGCTAATTTATATTGATTTTACAGATGGTGACTACTTTCGGAATGTCTGAGATTGGTCCATGGTCTCTTATGGATTCATCAGCACAAAGTGGGGATGTTATTATGCGTATGATGGCGAGGAATTCAATGTCGGAAAGGCTAGCTGAGGATATCGATGCTGCTGTGAAAAAGCTTACGGATGATGCTTATGAGATTGCCTTGACCCACATAAGAAACAACCGAGAGGCCATTGACAGTATCGTTGACGTTCTTCTAGAAAAGGAAACCATAAATGGGGATGAGTTCCGAGCTCTTCTTTCTGAGTTTGCGGAGATTCCAGTGGAAAATCGTGTGCCTGCAGCAGTAGCTGCTCCTGTAACAGTATAAGCATATATACGTATATACATATCAGGTGTATTCTTCTTGTTCTTGTATACTAAGTTATACCATTTCTCCTATTGGGAGTCTTGACCAAAGTGTTTTCATGTAGCAATTTAGATGCTGTAAAATTGTAATTAATTAAGGGTTGGAAATGAATTCCTGATCTCTCTGTCCTTACAATTCTCTTTGGAGAATTAATTAGTTCTCTTTGTGTCCTATAGTGGGTAATGGCCATAGCATCAGATAAAAAGCGAGAAACTCCTGATTTATATTCGATACATGCAAATTCGCAAGATCTTAGAGGTATTTTTGGTAAGGTTTGCGAAAATAAGCTCTTAAATCATCCTTTAATCTCTATTATATAAGCCAAGGGGAGCTATGGTGTCCTTTGAAAAGACTTTTTAACCCTTCATTCAATAAAAAAAAATATTACTTATTAAGATTTTGAGATTTTCCTCAACCATAGCTTTCCTAATTTAAGATATGTATATCAAAGAAAGTTCAAAGTTGTTAAAATAAACTTTCATAAAAATATATGTATCAAAAGAAAAAGTTTATGATTGAAGAACTAATTAACATAACTAAAGCAGTTTTCAAATCAATTACAAAACCAAAGACATAAAATTTTAATTTTACCAAAAATTTTGAAATGCAATAACAATATACCAACATCCATTAACAAATAATAAAAATACCAATAAAACAACTTCTTCATGAAGTAATTTTTATATTTTGTATTTACACCACATGATATTTAATTAGACCTAATGATGACTGTAAATTACATCCTTCAAAATTACATTTAGATGAAATTTAATAATAATCGCCAAAATAATTCACGCACGCATCGCGTGTAAAGAAGGCTAGTTTATGAGAAACTAGCTCATATGCACATGATGCATGCGAGGTGCGACGAAATTTAACATCAACAGACACTAAAAAGTGCTAGAGACACTAATATTATTTATTGTAGCTTAATTTCATCCTATAACAATTTTTTTCAATGTGATAAACAAACATTTATTGTGTAACATTACATTGAGAAATTGGTTGGTATAAACCTATTTCGTTAATATCGAATTACGAACCTATTTTTAAATAATATACATAATAATCATGTCATATTTCTAAATAAAAATAAAATGATGAGATGAATAATCCCAGTTGACACAAACGACTACTACGAACTTTTAAATAAATAAAATTATAAATTATCCTAATCGACACATACAATATAAAAGCCAAAAAAAAAGATGAGACTATCCTCTTATTCTTCTTAGTATGTTTAGAAATTGTTAATGTATTTTCTTTGAAGTTGTAATTGCAATTGGAAGTTTAGGTAGAAATAAACTTTGTAAGTTTTTACTTTTTTTTAAAAGGAAAGCTCAAATAGTGCATTAATCAATGGACAAATCGTCCGAAAGTACATAGGGATAAATCTCTGGACAATGGTTCTCCCACACTTTTCCACCCTAAATGGCACTATCTTAGCAAGATGGTGAATTACGAAATTCCCACCTCTTTCCACATGAGACCAAACTACTGAACTAAAACAAGAGCTAAAAGATAAAATGTCCTCTAAACCAGTATCAAAATCAGACATATAAACTACAGCTTCGGAGAGACGAAAGACTGGGACTTGGCTATCCGACTCCAAAATGATGTCCTCGTAACCATACCTCTTAGCTAGCTTGATGGGTAAGAGAATAGCCTACTTTTTGCAATCTCCAAAGGCCACCATGTACGTACTCTTTGAGTAGGTGCAAACATTACATCGTCTCTCTCATTCCTTGCCATAGTTCCAATTCCAATCCATCCTTCCACGGCTAAAGAAGCTTCGCCATTTATCATGACCATTCCCGAAGGTGGGACGCTCCAAGAGTTCGCTCTAGGCGGCTGGCGAGGAACATTATTAAATAGACTTGTTTTTTTTTTTTTTTTTTGATTGGGATATTAAGTCAGCCAAGGGTTAACCCCTACCAAGGCTACTAGCCTTGTAGGAACTACCAGCACATTGGCTGGTAATGCATGCAAAGCATGCTAAGGAAATACCCCAACATAATGCTGGGGGTAAGGATCGAACCCCTGACCTCAGTGATCAGAGGGGAGTGCTCTACCACATGAGCTAGCTCCTCATCCTTTATTATATAGACTTGTTGGGTATAAGAATTATACTCCATGACTTGATGCATCACACGAGTAAGTATTACATCATTTGGGGTTGTTCGATCGATAATTTTTTGATTTCTCTCCATCCACAAATTCCACAAGAAGATTGCAACACATTGTCAAACTTTGGCATCACCCTTCGACCAACCCAGTAGCTTTCACTCCAATCTTCTACAGTACTTCGAGCCAACACCTCACAGCCTCACTCGAGGGCAAAGCACTAGCTAGCGCATGAAGGCTAGTCTCCTCGGCATATTCGCACCATGGGCATAATGCAACATCCAACATATGTCGATACTTTAATAAGGTTCTTGTGGGCAAAAATTTGTTAGTAAAGTCTCAAAGTCTCCAAAGAAAATGCTTCACCTTTGGCGATACATCCATGCCCCATATTTCCATCCAATCCCCATGAAAATTTTGAAAGTCGCCTCCCTTGCCTAGCATGTATGCAGTTTTTATAGAGTATAATCCATCCTTCGAATATGCCCAAATGAGAGAGTCATTGGGGGCTCTGCCACTTAGAGGTATAGACAAAATGCGTTGTTGATCTCGTTCATTGAAATGCAAAAGAAGATCAGTTTTCCACTCCATTCTTGAAGCATCAATTAAATGACTAACCTTGTTCACATTATCAACTCGTGGGCTAGTAATAAATCTTCTCTCTTCACCAAGAACCTAAGGGTCCTCCAAATACTAACTTGATTTCCATCACCAATTCTCCTCAAATTCCTTCTTTGATCAAAGCTTTGGCACTCCAAATACTACTCCATAAATAACTCCCTGCAAAGTCCAAAGAGGCTTCTAGAAAAGACGGATTAGGATAGTACTTGGCTTTCATGCATCACTCTTCCCATCAGAGACTCTATATGTTGAACTAATCTTCATGCTTGTTTTCCCTGTAAAGCATCATTAAACACTCTCAAATATTTAAATCCCATACCACCTAAAAATTTAGGAGTGCACATATCCTCCCAACTTTTCCAATGAATTTTCCGACTCGGTTTAGTTTGCCCCCAAAAGAAGCACGCCATGGCCGAACTTATTTTTTTCAGTGATCGAACAAGGAAGTTTATGCACAACCATCAGATAAGTAGGAATCTCCTAAATCACAGACTTGAGAAGGATCTATTTCCCAGCTCGAAACAACAGTTTCTCTTTCCATCCCTGCAATTTCTTCCATATTATGGCAGTGGATCCCGGACCCCTTTTTCAGGGTCTGGATCCTAAAATTATGGACCCGTTGGGTCCGGGTCGGATTCGGGTCCACTTGTCAGATCACGGATTCGGATCCGGATCTGTACAATAGACCCTGACCCGGATTCGCAGATTCGTTTTTTTCAAAAATGTCCACATTGGGCTGGCGCCTGCTGGGCCTCCTCTCCATTTTAATGTCCTAAACTCCCAAGTCTCCTAAAGTCCTAACTCCTAAACTTCTGTTTCTAACTTCCTCATGTGGTTAGTTCCTGCCTAAACCGGTAAACCCTAACTCCCTCCTGCTAGTTCCGGCCAGTTCCTGCGCGTTTCTCCACCAGTTCTGGCCACCGGTCTGCGCTTTTCTCCACCAGTTCGGACACCGGTCTGCGTTTCTCCACCAGTTCCGGCCACTTGTTCCTGCGCACGAGTTCTCCACCGTTTCTCCACCGGTTCCGGTCTCCAGTTTCTCAGGTGTGTCTCTTTCTCTTTCTCTGTCTACTTTTCGAAATTTGATTTTTTCTTGTTATCTTTTTTCTTGAAATCTTATTTGATATTGATGATTTTCTAGGGTTTTGATTTGGTATGATATGTTTAGGGTTTCGGTTTTTGATTGAATCGACTTTGTTGTTGAAAGTTATTGTTTGTTGTGGTTGTATTGTGGATTTGTGGTGTTTAAGATGCTGTTTTTTGTTTGTTAGAGTTGAATTTGAGTGAATTTAATTTGTGTTAGGGTTGAATTTGAAGAATTAACGTATAGTTGTGCTCTTTGCCATTGAATTTCGAATTTCGTTTGTATGTTAGTATAGTTAAGTCAAATAATTTGATTTTGAAGTTTAGTTAGCATGTTAGTATAGTTAGTATGTTAGTATAGTTAGTATAGTTAGTATGTTAGTATAGTTAGTATGTTAGTGTAGTTAGTATTGTTTAAATTAAATTGAAAATTAAATTGAAAAATTGATTTGAATTTATTGTCAAATAAGATATTCAGATTTTAGAATATGGATGGAGTTACTCCTAAAGATAGTGATGCCGGTTCTAGTCACCCTAATGAACAACCATTTGAGGTGCTTGATGGATTGGGAAGAAGGGTATTCCGAAGGCTTTGTTGAGGGTGACAAAGAAAAAGAGGCAAGTTGTGATCTTAAGTCAAATAAGAAACTAACTTCTGGGGGATAGAATTTTTTTGAGTTGATTATGGTTAATGGTGTGAAAAAGGCAAAGTGTAAGAATTGTAAAAAAACACTATCTTATAGTGAAAAGTAGTGGGACTTCACACCTCTGAAGAACTAAGAACCCGTTCCATCCAAAAATAATAATCTTATACTATTTCAGGATCCTGAAATAAGACTCTATCTATAATTACGAGAGGTTGTCAATGTGACATCCGATCTTGAACGTAGGGGATAATATCTTAGACTAGATGCTCTAATTCTTTTAAAGGGAATTCGCTAATTTATATTGATTTTACAGAAGGTGACTACTTTCGGAATGTCTGAGATTGGTCCATGGTCTCTTATGGATTAATCTGCACAAAGTGGGGATGTTATTATGCGTATGACGGCGAGGAATTCAATGTCGGAAAGGCTAGCTGAGGATATCGATGCTGCTGTGAAAAAGCTTACGGATGATGCTTACGAGATTGCCTTGACCCACATAAGAAACAACCGAGAGGCCATTGACAGTATCGTTGATGTTCTTCTAGAAAAGGAAACCATAAATGGGGATGAGTTCCAAGCTCTTCTTTCTAAGTTTGTGGAGATTCCAGTGGAAAATCGTGTGCCTGCAGCAGTAGCTGCTCCTGTAACAGTATAAGCATATATACGTATATACATATCAGGTGTATTCTTCTTGTTCTTGTATACCAAGTTATACCATTTCTCCTATTGGAAGTCTTGACCAAAGTGTTTTCATGTAGCAATTTAGATGCTGTAAAATTGTAATTAATTAAGGGTTGGAAATGAATTTCTGATCTTTCTATCCTTTCAATTCTCTTTGGAGAATTAGTTAGTTCTCTTTGTAAGAATGTTCAACTGTGTCCTATAGTGGGTAATGGCCATAGCATCAGCTAAAAAGCGAGAAACTCCTGATTTATATTTGATACATGCGAATTCGCAAGATCTTAGAGGTATTGTTTGGCAAGGTTTGCAAAAATAAGCTCTCAAATCATCCCTTAATTTATAAGAAATTAGCTCATATGCACGTTATGCGTGCTAGGTGTGACGAAATTTAACATCCTCAGACACCAAAAAACGTTAGAGACACTAATATTAAAAAATTGTAGCTTAATTTCATCATATAGCAAATCTTTTTCCAATGTGATAAACAAACATTTTTTGCGTAACTTTACATTGAGAAATTGGTTGTATAAACCTATTTCTTTAATATTGAATTACGAACCTATTTTTAAATATTATATATAATAATGATGACATATTTCTAAATAAAAATAAAATGATGAGATGGATTATTCCAATTGACACAAACGAGTACTACGAACCTTTAAATAAATATAATGATAAATTATCCTAATCGACACTTACGATATAAAAGCCAAAAAATAAAAAGATGTCATCCTCTCATTCTTCATGGTATGTTTAACAATTGTTAACTTATGTTCTTTGAAGTTGTAATTCCAATTGGAACTTTAGGCAGAAATAAACTTTGTAAGTTCTTACTTTTTTTTTTGGAAGGAAAGCTCAAATAGTGCATTAATCAATGAACAAAGCGTCTGAATGTACGGGGTAGATCTCCGCTGGACAATGGTTCTCCCACACTTGTTCCACCCTAAATGGCACTATCTTAGCAAGATGTTGAGCTACGAAATTCCCACCTCTTTCCACATGAGATCAAACTACTGAACTAAAACAAGAGCTAAAAGATAAAATATCCTCTAAAACAATATAAAAATCAAACATATGAACTACAGCTTCGGAGAGACGAGAGACTAGGACTTGGCTATCCGACTCCAAAATGATGTCCTCATAACCATACCTCTTAGCTAGCTTGATGACTAATAGAAGAGCTCTACTTTTTGCAATCTCCGAAGGCGACCACGCACGTACTCTTTGAATAGTTGCAAACAGTACTTCGCCTCTCTCATTCCTTGCCACAATTCCCATTCCAATCAATCCTTCCACAGCTAATGAAGCATCGACATTTATCTTGACCACGCTCGAAGGTGGGACACTCCAAGAGTTCGCTCTAGGCTGCTGGCAAGGAACATTGTTATATAAACTTGTTGGGTATAAGAATTATACTCCATGACTTGTCGCATTACACGAGCAAGTATTACATCATATGGGGTTGTTCGATCGATACTCTTTTTGATTTCTCTCCATCCACAAATTCCATAAGAAGATTGCAGCACATTGTCGAACTTTGGCATCACCGTTCGACCAACCCAGCAGCGTTTCACGCCAATCTTCTACAGCACTTCGAGCCAGCACCTCACAACCACATTCGGAGCACATACTTCTCACTCGAAGGCAAAGCACTGGTGCATGAAGGCTAGTCTCCTCGCCAGATTCGCACCATGGGCATAATGCAACATCCAACATATGTCGATGCTTTAGTAAGGTTCTCGTGGCAAAGTTTGTGAGCAAATTCTCAAAGTCTCCAATTAAATGCTTCACCTTGGGCGATACATCCATGCCCCATATTTCCATCCAAGCCTCGTGAAAATTTTGTAAGTCGCCTCCCTTTTGCCTAGAATGTATGCAGTTTTTGTAGAGTATGACCCACCCTTGGAATATGCCGAAGTGAGATAGTCATTGGGGGCTCTGCCACTTAAAGGTATATAAAAAATGCTTTGTTGATCTCGTTCATTGAAATGCAAAAGAAGATCAGTTCTCCACTCCATTCTTGAAGCATCAATTAAATCAATAACCTTGTTCACATTATCAACTCGTGGGCTAGTAATAAATCTTCACTCTTCACCAACAACCCAAGGGTCCTCCCAAATACTAACTTGAGTTCTATCACCAATCCTCCTCAAAACTCCTTCTTTGATCAAAGCTTTGGCACTCCAAATACTACTCCATTAATAGCTCCCTGCAAAGCCCAAATAAGCTTCTAGAAAAGACGTTTTAGGATAGTACTTGGATTTCATCACTCTCCCCATCAGAGACTTCGAATGCTGAACTAATGTTCATGCTTGTTTTCCGTGTAAAGCATCATTAAACAATCTTAAATCTTTAAATCCCATCCCACCTAAAAATTTAGGAGGGCACATATCCTCCCAACTCTTCGAATGAATTTTCCGATTCGGTCTAGTTTGCCCCCAAAAGAAGCACGCTATGGCCGAACTTATTTTTTAGTGATCGAACAAGGAAGTTTATACACACCCATCAGATAAGTAGGAATCTCCTGAATCACAGACTTGAGAAGGATCTCTTTCCCGGCTCAAGAGAATAATTTTTCTTTCCATCCCTACAATTTCTTCCAGATTCTATCAATTAGAGTTGTGAACATAACTTCTTTGGATCTCCCTACAACAGTAGGTAAACCCAAATATTTGCAGTGACTGTCAACTTGTCTCATTTTAAGAACTCCCATCAATTCTTCTTGTTGTTCAGCACTAACCCCTTTGCTAAAAGACACCTTCGACTTTTCATAATTAATTTTCTGTCCGGATGCTGCTTCATACTGGTTGAGTATATCAACAATATTTCTACATTCCTGTAGGTTAGCCCTCACAAAGAGAAGATTGTCATCAACAAAAGAAGATGAGAAATTTCAAGACCATTTCGACTAGCCCTAGCTCCATGAATTTCCTGCACTTTTCTCTGTAAGAAGTGGAAAAAAGCATCAGCTACAAGAATAAACATGTAAAGAGAAAGAGGATCCCCCTGTTTGAGATCTCGAGAAGGAGTAACATCACCACATACTATCTTCCGTTCTGAATAAAAGAGTATGAAACTATAGACACGCAATCCATCACTAAATTAACCCATCTTCCATCAAAACCCACAATGAGGATAAGTTTCTGAAGAAAACCCCACTTAACCTTGTCATATGCCTTGCTCATATCCAGGTTCAGAGAAATAGTCCCTCTGTGTCCCTTACTTCTCTTCTTCATAGTATGAAACAGTTCAAAAGCAATGATAGCATTATCAATGATTAGACGTCCTGGGACAAAAGCACTTTAATTCTCAGACACAATATGAGGGAGAATATTTTTCATCCGCATCACCAGAGTTTTAGTAACTAGTTTATACAAGACATTGCACAAACTAATAGGTCTAAATTCTACAAGGGAAGTCGGATATTTAACTTTAGTGATTAAGATAATATTATTTTTATTTACATGATTAGGGGAAGACACACCATGTAAAGTATTCCCTACGATGTGCCAAAACGCTTATACAAAATAGCATGCATACCATTTGGCCCCGGGGACTTACATGGGTGCATTTGGAGCAATGTAGCGTAAATCTCCTCTTTTGTTTATGGCTTAAGAAGAATGTCATTGTACTCTGCAGTAATAGAAGGGCTCACATCGATAGAATTTCGTTCAACTGATTCGCACTTTGTGATGTCGAAGAAAAAAGAGTCGTATAATACTTCCCTATGACATCTTCCAAACTCTCATCATCTGTCTGCCTGATGTGTTTATTATTCATCGATTATTTACTCCAATCCCCTTAGTTTTGATAGTCGATTTGAGCTCTTTTGAGCTCGTTTCTTGTGGATTTGATGCGTTTGGAGCTCTTTTCGTGTGTTGCATGTTTTAATGCAGATTAGGCACTTTCTGCCTTTATGTAAGTCGCGACACGGGAGTCCAATGGTCACACAAGGTCCAAGGAGTATCCGGAAGATTGCACGAGCGATTCGGTTGGATTGCACGAAGAAAAGACAAGAAAACACATTCGCCCGGTCGACCGGGCGGTTTGGCCCGACCGGGCGAACCACAAAACCCTGAGCTGCTGCTGTATATTCATTTCGCCCGGCCAACCGGGCGATCAAAGGAAGAAAAACGCTTACGCGCCCGACCGGGCGAATCAAGAAACTCAACTGCCAATAAGGTTCATATGAAGTGTGTGAAACTATGGTATATTTTGGTCTGTATTTATAGAGAAAAGTAAGTCAATTTTATAAAATATTTTTATAAAACTATTTCATTTTATAGTCTGTTATAAAATTATACTATGAAGATTATGGATGGAAAGAGTTTGGCAAATGCTTCAGCTTGTTGGCTAGCAAATTTCTAAAAAACGAAAATTTGCCAAAAAAATCTTTTACGAGTTCATTTTTGCTTAAAAAACCTTATAAAGCATTTTTTGCGAAAACAAACCTAAAACTTTTTTTTTTTTTGCAAGATGAAACCTTACACTATTTTCCAGTGTTGAACTCTTAATTTCTGGCATTGACCTTGGCAATTTAGTAATTGCACACTTTCCACTCCAATTTGCCAGCCCCCCCCCCCCCCACGCTCACTTCACCCTCACCCTAGCACACTATCACCTGCAGCCCACCCCCCATTAGTAGCCCCCAGCCCCTCCCTCCACCCCCGCAGGCGGAAGCCCCCACCCACCCTTCGACCCTACCTATCTCCTCTCCCTTATTCTTCCTTCCCTCACTGCTCCCCCTCTCCTCTCCCTTCGTTCATCGTTGCATCACCCAGAATCCCCATCTGCAACCCCATCCCCCGCAGCTCCCCCTCCCACCCAGCCAAGATTTTTCCGGCGCTCTAAAGCATAAAGATAGGAGAGAGAGTAGCAGATAACAAAAATGGAGAGAGAGAGGGGGGTTCGCAGTGGGAGGGGTGGAGGAAGGGAGAAGAGAGGGGGGAGGGAATAAGGTAGAGGAGAGATGGTAGGGGCGAAGGTGGGGTGGAGGGTACGGTGTAGGTCTGTCACATACGGATGGTGGGGGCTGCTGGTGGGGGTGGGGGTGGGGGCTGCAGGGGTGATCGGGTGGGTGGGGGCTGGTGGCAGGTGTTGGTAGTGGTGGCTAGGTGGTGATTAGGATGAAGAAGAGAAATAGAAGTGGAAACGCCAGAAAATCTTTGGTCAACACCGGAAAATGAGTTAAGGTTTCATCTTGCAAAAAAATAAGTTTTATTAGGTTTGTTTTCGCAAAAAATGCTTTATAAGGTTTTTTTTCGCAAAAATGAACTCGTAAAAGGTTTTTTTTGACAAATTTTCCTATATAAAAAGACATTAGTAAGTGCTTTGCGAGCCTTATTAGTAATACATGTCAGTTTTTTTTGGGTTTGCCTGAAGTAAATTGAACTCGGATGACTTTTTTTTTTGCCAAAAACAAGCTTCCTCTTCAGTACGCGGGACGAGGCAATAATTCCTTTTACAAAGAGACGATTCCCTTCCACCCTCTTTGTAAGAGAATCTTCACACTTTGCTCTACAATGAAGAGGAGCTCATCTTTGAGGTGAGAGAGAGTTAAAAGGAGGTGAAATCCTCTCCATTGACCATGCTCTTAGATCCCCCTATTTCCTGAGGTAAATAGGATGGGAGCCACCAATGTACAAAAAATAATTTATTAGTACCTTCTAGCTAAAACCTAAATTTTGACAATTTTTGTGAAATTGAAACCCAACAATAAGATTTTCTTAGACCTTTTTGATTTGATTTTTGATTAAATTGAACCTTATTTATTAATATATAATTTTAAAACTTTAAAATACTTTATGTTATAGCACAACCACTTCCATAATATTGATGATATATGAGCAAGACTGATACTTCAACATACTTAAATTACTCTATTATTACTAAATCTAGTGCTTCATTGGTGACCATGTATCATAATCTATATTTTTGCGATGAGTATTTTCCACCAAGCAAGTATGTTTGGGGTGTTTTAGAGAGAGAAGAGTGAGAGTGTCAAATGTCAATTTTGGAAAAAATGGGGTGATATTTGATTACTCACTAAAAAGACATGAATACTTAAAGATATGACACAAGCCCTTAAGTGTTTATTTTCAACAATTATACGTCAAATTTTTATCGGTAATTTTTTAAGCATTTTATGTCATTTTATTAAGGCTTCATTGTCAATTTCCTAGGCTAAACCATTAAATGAGAAAGATATAACTATGCAAGCATGTACTGTAATGCTATTTTTACATGGGAAGTATCACAACTATTGAATTTAACCGATCCAAACCTTCACTCATTCTATTATAGAATTGTACAAGATACATTTTCTTTTTTTGCAAATATGCCACTAATTAACATTAGACCCATATGATCATAAACCATGATTCTCATCTAGCCGCCCTCCTCTCTCTTTTCTCTTTCAAATCCTAGCCTCCCCTACCTTTTTTCACCAATTAGGGGATGCCATGGATGATTTCATCCACGGCAAGTCCCTGTTTCCCATTTATTTTCAGTTTTTAATTCATTTATTTATACTTTTATTAAATAAAGTAGTTTCTATTTATGAGATTTTCTCAAATCCTGTTATGGGGGTTTTTAGTCTCTGTTGTGGAGATCTCCTTCTCCCCTATGGGAGTTGTGGGTATGGTTCTTTTGTCTTCATGTAGGAGAAATTGTTCTCATTGTTTGAAGTTCGACACTAAACATGAAGGTATTGGAATCTCGGATGCGATCAACCTGGCTAGATCAAGAATGTTCTTCTCAAACTATGTCATAATGATAAACTTCCTCATCAATAGTTGCTTGATTCAGCAAATATAAGGGGGATGCGCTGCATAGCTCGATATGATTCAGTGTAGTGTCTTAAAGATGAATTTGATGTAACCTTGTTTAATTAAATTTTGTTTTTCTTTAGAGAACGTATTGTGTCGGACTCGTCCGACCATAATCTTTGGTCGGACGACTTTCAGGTGGTTTTTTTTCAGTTAGTCTTAATTTTTTTTTCAGTTAGTCTTCATTTTTTTTCCAGTTAGTCTTAATTTTTTTCAGTTAGTCTAAATAAAAGTAAGTTACCTCTAACTGAAAGTAACTTAGGTCTAACTGAAAGTAACTTAAGTAGTCTAACTGAAAGTAACTTAGGTCTAACTGAAAGTAACTTAGGTCTAACTGAAAGTAAGTTAGGTCTAAATGAAAGTAAGTTAGGTCTAAATGAAAGTAAGTTAGGTCTAACTGAAAGTAAGTTAGGTCTAAATGAAAGTAAGTTAGGTCTAAATGAAAGTAAGTTAGGTCTAACTGCAAGTAACTTAGGTCTAACTGAAAGTAAGTTAGGTCTAACTGAAAGTAAGTTAGGTCTAAATGAAAGTAAGTTAGGTCTAAATGAAAGTCTTCATTTTTTTTTCCAATTAGTCTTCATTTTTTTTTCAGTTAGTCTACATATTTTTTCAGTTAGTCTTTTTTTTTTCTCAGTTAGTCTTCATTATCTTTTCAGTTAGTCTTCATTTTTCTTTTCAGTTAGTCTTCATTTTTTTTCAGTTAGTCTTCATTTTTTTCAGTCAGTCTTTCAACTCCATAATAACAAGCTAATTAAACTAATCGATCCATCCCTTGCCATCTTGAGAAATGGGCATCCCATACGTTCCTAACACAAAGATCAGTGAAAAAGAAATGGGGAAGGCAAAAGAAAAGATGATGAAGATGATGGCAGGGCAAATGGAGACACAATACCTTCAGTTTGTCTTCATTGGATGAACCAACCTTCCCAAAATCGGCGTCCACCGCAAAAAACTGCAGGTTTCGAGGCCAATTTGAAGACAAAATGAGTAGTTTTTCAAGTTGATGTCATGCGAGTGGAGTAGATAAGTAGAGCCATTTCCATTAAATTGCAGATCTCATTTGGTTAGTGTTTCTTCACAATCTTCTACTGAAAAATTAAAAGAGGAGGAGTAAGGCGGCAGCGAGGACGACAATGAGAGCAGCCATTAAAGGAGAGATGTGAGAGGAAGAAGGAGAAGAATCATTGGAGTTGAAGAAGAGAGGAGGAGCGAGAAATTTTAGTATTGGGTTGGGCTCGTCCGACCATAACTTATGGTCGGACGGTCTGACCCAATACTTTCACATTTCTTTAAGAGAACGTATTGTGTCGGACTCGTCCGACCATAATCTTTGGTCGGACGACTTTCAGGTGGTTCCAATTTTTTTTCAGTTAGTCTTAATTTTTTTTTTCAGGTAGTCTTAATTTTTTTTCAAGTAGTCTTCATTTTTTTTTCAGGTAGTCTTCATTTTGTTTTCAGTTAGTCATCATTTTGTTTTCAGTTGGTTTTTGTACTTCAGTTAGACTTACTTTGGGTTTCAGTTGGTCTTTATTCTTTTTCAGGTAGTCTTCATTCTTTTTCAGGTAGTCTTCATTTTTTTTCAGGTAGTCCAACTGAAAAAAAACAAAGTCCAACTGAAACAAAACAAAGTCCAACTGAAAGAAACACAAAGTCCAACTGAAAGAAACACAAAGTCCAACTGAAAGAAAACAAAGTCCAACTGAATGAAAACAAAGTCCAACTGAAAGAAAACAAAGTCCAACTGAAAAATAAAACACTAACCTCTGCTTTCTCTCACTTTCTGCTTCTTCTTCATTCCTCTTAGCTGATTTTTTTCTTCTTTGTTAGATTATGAAATTATTGCAACTGAGAAGGGAAGAATAATGTGCTGTGTTTGATTGAGAAGGGAAGAATAATGTGCTGTGTTTGATAGATTCGTGTTGCCCATAATATACAGCCCTAGGTTCCTTATGATAAGGAACAGAAAATAAAGATAGAAAAGTTTCCTAAAAACTAGGAATACAATCACAGTGGGAATCATAACAATAAATTCCTAATATATCGCAACATACATTGAGGTTGGAACTGGTGGTGCCGCAGAATATGGATTTCAAATTTGGAAAATTTGTGATGTATAACTTAGATAAGGAAAACGGCAGATGAAGTGAATGATTATGGCAGATTTGAAGGATTATATGAAAATCCAGAGAAGAAGAAGAAAGAGGAGAGAGAATGTGACCTAAAAAGTGAAGCAGATAGAAGATGTATTGGGCTCAGCCCATCTGACAGTAAACAATACGTCAGACGGTCTGACCCAATACTTTCTCTTTCTTTAATACCTATTGTAGATGCCGTTTGACCTTTAATTAAAGATATTTCTAAAAAAAAAAAGACGATGATTCTCATCTCAGTGCACCAATTTGGGCTGGCTAATCAAATAACCTAACAACCCATCACCTATAATATACAAAAGCCTAAAACTCAAAGAAGAAAAAGCAAAGACAAAGCAGTCAAAATTCAGACAAAATTACTCTCTCAAATTTCAGCAAAGCATCAAAGTAAAGTCCACCCTCCACTCCACCTCCATTACCAAAAAGCCCAGTACAGAAAAACATAATAAAAAAAGGGTTAAAAAAAAGGGGGAAGCACTCAAATCATCCATCAACAAGCAATTCCACTACTCACTTCTCTCTCCTCAATCAATTCTGGGCAAAATCCATCACTCTCAAACGGTCGAATTTGCTAAAAAAAACTTCAAAAAGAGGTTCAGAAATGGCAGGGTATAGAACAGATGATGATTATGATTACTTGTTTAAACTTGTTTTAATTGGAGATTCAGGAGTGGGTAAGTCAAATTTACTATCGAGATTCACAAAAAATGAGTTTAATCTGGAGTCTAAATCTACTATTGGGGTTGAGTTTGCAACTCGGAGTTTGACTGTTGATGGTAAGGTCATTAAAGCTCAGATTTGGGATACTGCTGGCCAAGAAAGGTAATAATCATGTTCTTATTTGGTTGTTTTTTGACTTCTTTTTTTTGTGGGGTTTTAGTGGTGAATCTTTGCTGATAATGTTCTGTTATAGTTTTTGGGAGTTGTGTTTTCGAAGGATTAATGATTTGGTTAGTTTTTATGATGTGGGTGTTTCTTTATTGGGTTGAATTATTGATGAAATTGCGTTTACAAGGCTATGATTGATGATTTATAGGTGTTGTACCTTTTGTTTTGTGGGTTTATTTCGGATTGAAGGATTGTTTGCTTTAAAAGGATGTTGGTGATGGTTTTGGTTGTCATAGAGGAGGTTTAGTTAGGTGGGTCTTATGTCTCTTAGGAGACCATCAATTAGATTTGCAAATTGCAATGATATACTAAAGAAGATTAGCATGGCCCTCCCCGAATCTAAAACAAAGGGGAATTTTGGGTTGTGATTCTCACGTTATGGGCAATTCAAACCTGCAAGCTAAGGGAGATGTGTTGTTCCATTTGGAAGTATGTCTTGGATGTGCACCATATTGGATGAATTATTGGAAATTTACGCTTATGTAAGTGCAGGGTCATCTTAAAATGTTCGGTGGCCCTGTGCTAATTTTGATAGTTAGGCCTGGAAAAATGAAAAATGACACAAAATTTTAGTAGATATATACCATATAATTCATGCCAAATTCTGTAGTGAAAAGGTTTGATTTACACTAAGCCGACATTGTGACACGGGGAGATAAATTTGATGGTTTTGCTTGACTGTTTTTAACTTCTTTTTTTTCAGGGCCTCTTACTTTAGGGGCTCTGTGGCATATTTTGACACCTTGTTAGACGATCCTCTATAAATGCATAGATGAAATTCATTTAGAAATTTGATGTGGTGTGGCAGGATCACAGCTATGACTTTGAATCTAGAAATTATCTCAAGGTCATTGTCCTGACTGAGAGATTCCAGCACACATTTGTATGAGTTATTTCCATTAGTTTACGTGAGTAACTACCTTTAGTTTAGCTCCCCCCCTCCCCCCTCCCCCCAAACGACCCACCTTGTAAAATTCCTCTTTCCAGAACAAACCACATTTTAGTACATTCTTCATTCACCACCATCTAGCTTTTGTGCAAAAATGTCTCTGTGTTCAGTTGCACCTATATCTTTTGGTGTGACTAGCTTTTGATTTCATGAGTTCATTATGCTTAATAGATATCATGTATTAAGTATATACAGGATAAAGTTTATAGATGCCATGTAGATGTCTTTTGTATGTGTTATCAATTTTTCTATGAGGTAGTTTGCTCCCGAAAAAATCTAATTAAAAGTTGGATTTCTGGATGCTTACATGCTTCATGGTCTAATCATAAGTGTAACTGCAAAGAGGAGTTGGTTGTTTTGGGTTCTGCCCTACGTCTGTTTAAGGTACTTGGCTGCTGGTTGAGGGAAGAAAGGTGATTTGCAGTTGCAAAAGACTTACATTATGCAGGGTGATCATCATTTTGTCATATAGTCTACTTGTGGACTTAGCTGATAATGTATTGTTGATGATGATCTATAATCCCTGTTTCTTCAATGGCTATAGTCCTCATGATATGCTTGTGTCTCCTGGTGAAGTTTTAGTTATTCTATGTGAATTTTATTATTCAAATTTGAAAGGCTATGGAGTTAGGAATTAAAATCCAGATTCACTCTACTTGGGCCTCTTATTCTAAATTAAAGCCAATTACTTTTCAAAAGTGAACTTGAGGCACTACTAGGTCTAAGGCCCAGAAACTTGATGGCTTTACATCAGACCACTCTGGTCCTAGGGAGGTTGGTGAGGTGTATTAAGTCTATGCCTCAGGCCATCTCTAATAAGGCTCCAGATATAAGGAGGCTTGCAGCTTGTACAAATAAATACTCATCTGATTTTCCTGAAACCCTTTGCTCTCTAAACCTCCTTCTCTGAATCTTTCGATCTTCTGAAGAGTCTAAAAGCATCTCCGAGCAACTTAGATTTATGTAGAATCTGCAAACCATCTTGCAAATTGATGGCCTTAAAAAAAAATATAAAGCAGTCTTGTGGTTAATAGAAAGAAACAGAGAGTGGTTGATGAAATTGGAACTTCTTGACTTGGGATCGCATTTCTTGCATACAGGCAGAGGGCAGCTAGGTCTTAACCATATGTTAGAATAGGTTTAGATGTGTGATCACTGCTGTTTCAAAGAATTACTATTATCTTGCAACTAGCATAGTCGTATAGGCCACTATGACTAGTGTGAATTCCATAACGGTTTAAGGAAAGGATCTCCCATTAGCATTAGTAGTTGTAGTTGATTGCTAAGCATCAATATATAGGGAGAGTGGCACTTTAGGTAATGGAATTATAACTAAACTTGTTAGTAGCTTGGAGATAAGATAGGTAAATCCCCCTACATGTTAATGCTTACATTGATACTCATCCTGTGTAATGAACTGACATTGTTGGGAGGCAGATTAAAGATGAAGATTGAAGACTAAAACTGATATTTGATTGTTATGTGGAAATTTAGAGCAAAATAAAGATAGTAACAAGCTTTCAAGAAGCTTGTATCTCTCCCATAAACTAGCCACTAAACTCTCAAATATTTTCAACATATATTTCTCTTTCCTATTCTTCTCTATTTATATCAGATTTTCCAACTCTCTCATCTAACTAACTAGCTGCCTTCCTCCCCAAGTAAAACATAACAACTAATCTGTATTACCAAAAGTACCCTTGGCCCCCTAGGCTAGTCTACTATGTCATGCTCTCATTTTCTTGAGCAAGATTTGGATGCATGCAACAAGGAGTTCATCGATCACAATACTTGCTAAGGTCTTAAAAAGAATATCATAAGTCTGGTGGCCTTGAGTAATGGAATTGGGATCTTCGTAATCTGATATCGATTTTTGCATGAACTTACACTATGGCGTCTTCTTCCCTTTCCGATAAAAGATAGAATGGGGATATGGCTTCTCCCTTTTTTGCCCTTCTCCGGTTCTTCCTTTTCAGATCTGCTGATTGTAGTTGCAAGCCTGCAACCATGCCATAAGTTTTACAAAAGTTTTGTCAAACAAGCATGGAAAGCCACTTATCCATTGACCTAATGCTTCAAGAAATGGACATTAGGGAAGAATTGCATGTGCCTCATTTCCTCTTTTAAGACCCTTGTTACCTTTGAGCGCCCTGATTAACCAAGTTAAGGAAAGCAGGACTGATGATTAATGGACTTGAACTTGGTAAATTGAATGAATGGAGAGTCAAATGTATAGCAGATTCTGATTAATTTGAATGTGTTGGGCTGTGAAAGGATTCCTTGAAGAGCAACTAATGGGCATTGCAAAGATCAAATGCATGAAGAAAATATCTGGTAGATATATAGAGTGCCAATATTTTGACACTGTTTCAATTAATTTAGAAAAATTAAGGTGCCAGAGCAATGGCTTAGCTGCTTTGGTCAATGCCTCTCATGAGTGGGCTTATAACAGAAATTTTTAGTAAAGGTCTGATACTATTTGGAGCGGATCATGATGATTTGTACACCACTAACTTTATCACCTACCTTTCCCATTTCACTGTTCATACCTACATTCACGAGGTTCCCCATTTACCTTCTCTCTTTACCTATCTATACCTTACTACCTTTTCTCTCTCCTACTTTCTATATCCCACCAATATTAACAAAAGGGGGGGGGGGGACCATTTGCCTAGCTACATGGGGGCGTTTTGGTTCTTTGCAAATATGGGAAGCCTCCGTGTTTTTTGGTGTTCCACTTTTCATGGGAAGCATACAACAATGGTGGGAAGCTTCTCTTTCTCCTTTTTTTTTTTTTGAAATGGGGAACCTCATTTTCCACTGATGTGGGTGCTCTTATTAGGGGTAAAAGTGTGTACTTGCAGACCTCCTTAGAATTAGATGCTGTCTATGATAGGATACATACTAGGTGATAGCTGTCTTTGCTGTTGTAGGCTTGTAGCTGTGTCGTACTTCATGAGTGAAAAATGACAGTTACTTTTAATGAGGGGTCCTTGTGAGTAAAAGAAAGGGGCAGACCTAGAATGACTCCAACGACTTAAGGAGAAAGGACCACTTTTCATGGGGGCGTTTTGGTTCTTTGCAAATATGGGAAGCCTCCGTGTTTTTTGGTGTTCCACTTTTCATGGGAAGCATACAACAATGGTGGGAAGCTTCTCTTTCTCCTTTTTTTTTTTTTTGAAATGGGGAACCTCATTTTCCACTGATGTGGGTGCTCTTATTAGGGGTAAAAGTGTGTACTTGCAGACCTCCTTAGAATTAGATGCTGTCTATGATAGGATACATACTAGGTGATAGCTGTCTTTGCTGTTGTAGGCTTGTAGCTGTGTCGTACTTCATGAGTGAAAAATGACAGTTACTTTTAATGAGGGGTCCTTGTGAGTAAAAGAAAGGGGCAGACCTAGAATGACTCCAACGACTTAAGGAGAAAGGACCACTTTTCATGGGGGCGTTTTGGTTCTTTGCAAATATGGGAAGCCTCCGTGTTTTTTGGTGTTCCACTTTTCATGGGAAGCATACAACAATGGTGGGAAGCTTCTCTTTCTCCTTTTTTTTTTTTTTGAAATGGGGAACCTCATTTTCCACTGATGTGGGTGCTCTTATTAGGGGTAAAAGTGTGTACTTGCAGACCTCCTTAGAATTAGATGCTGTCTATGATAGGATACATACTAGGTGATAGCTGTCTTTGCTGTTGTAGGCTTGTAGCTGTGTCGTACTTCATGAGTGAAAAATGACAGTTACTTTTAATGAGGGGTCCTTGTGAGTAAAAGAAAGGGGCAGACCTAGAATGACTCCAACGACTTAAGGAGAAAGGACCTTTTTTTTCTTTTTTTTTTTTTTTTTTTTGTTGAACACAAGGTATTGGGGGAGGGGGGGGGGTGTTTGGAGGAGTAGGGGTATAAGTGATGGCATGAACTACAATGTTCCATTGGTGATTGCTAAGCTGATAAGCCAGGTGTGCGCTACATTGTACGTACCACCCAAGTACGTGGAGTTGTCTTATAACACTCAAGACAAGTAAATGCCGAGTTACTTTGAGTATTATGCAGCGTATGCAGCTTGTAAATGCAAATGCTTCCTTAGCTTCATGAGGATTCTTCCAACTCTTATTTTTATGCAAATGCTTGTTATAACTTTGAGATAAAACTCAATTGGTGCAAGATTCCAGGCCCTACTTATTTAGCTTTGGTGTTTGACACACCTAGTACTCAGTAAGCAGTATGATTTGTCTTATGTCTTTTGCTAGTATCTCTATCTAACATCTTCAGAAGATACTCATAGAACTCACGAAATTCCATTAAGATTTCTGAGCCTTCCGATATACAATTGTAGCACATGGTATCTCGTTATAGTTGCTTCTTGATTTTGTTCTCATGGCTCCCTTGTTGCACATATCTTTTTCTTTGCTGTTTTGGTTGGTACCTTTCTTACTCTGTACTGAATTTTGCCTTCTGCATCACTTTTTTATTTTATGGAGATTGTCCAGCTTCTAGTTAATTGTCAATTTTTGGAAAAATTAGTGAAGCAAGCTTTAGAAGGTAAAGGCCTAAGCTAAATTTGTGCATTGCAATCTTGCGGAATGTATGCATTTCTTGTTGATTTGCAACTATATTTAACTTACGGTCTTGTGTCCTCGCAATTTATTTGGATTGTTCTTTGTGGCAAGAGAAAGACAAGGTCTAGACTCTAGAGGAAGACTAGGCAGGGATCAGTATTGAATGGTAGATAGTAATGTCTCTGATCTCAAGCTTCAATTGGGGATGGCGGTCTTCTGGTCTCTTTTATGTCCCATACTTGCTATCAATCCCAATGGAGCTGTTGGGGTGAAAGCAATTGATAGACCTTTGAAGATGCTTCACTAAACTGTTGGCCTGTTTTTGCTCATTTGCATTCTTTTTTTTTTTTTTGCAACTGAGATACCTTTTTTTGGTGTTTTGCAACAGATATACCTGAGTACTCCTTTGGTGTTGTTCTGATGTCTCACGCAGTACTACAGTAGTCTTATAGCTGAAACATTAATGCCCAGTAATAAATGTGGATTACACTGCTTTGTTGGTAGTTTCCTAGTCTTGCCTTCTCAAAAATGCTGATAGACACAATAAATTTAGGTCATTTTACACGGTGCATGCAATCACTACTTACCCAAGGAACAAGATTGGGCAATACACCCAAAGACCAATATATTTTCTATGGAGCCTGCTCCTCCACAGCTTAACTTTGTAGTACTAGTCTAGTAAGACAATAAGCAAAGGATGGCGATGGCAAATGAACCATCATGACAAAGTCAAATTGGGTACTCTCTTGGTAAATGACTTACCTACAAATGGGAGAAGGGAATCATGAAAATTGCATAGTGCTAGAAATGTCAAAGATGTCAAATGATAGGGTACAACCTTTATTTGTCCATGAAAACTGCCATATAGCAACAATAGGCAGTAATGTAAAATGATCAGCAGTATGGCTATTGCAGAGTAGGCAGGGAGAAGAGAAGGTAATTGTAATAGCCAGTGTTACTCCGACACCTTCATTTACCTCAAAAACGGGGTGTCGTGTCGTGTCTGAGATGACACTTTACTTGGATACTTCATTCTAAACTAAAAACTTGACTTTTTTCTACAAAATAGCCAAGTCGGATACTTGGACACCCGTATCCGAGTAGACACTCAATCCGTGTCTGAGTAACATAGGTAATAGCTACTAGTCGTGAATTGTTATGAGTGATTTAATCTAAGATGAGGGGTTGGTGATGTTGACAGTCTCTTTGCTATCAGAAAGTGGTCATAATGTAGTTTGAGATGCCTATGGCAACCAACTATGCTGTTAGTAAAGGGGGAGAAATAATGAAAGATGAGTTTAATTTAGCGGTTGTATGATAAATGGACTTATCCTGTTATCACTTTACATTGCCTCATAAGTATTAACTGTACTTGATTTTTCACAGCCAAATAACTTAAGAGAGATTTTATAAACTGGGAGAGATCGTCTAACAGCACTTTGTCTAATGCTTTGCCTACCAACTCTTGTTATAGCATCTTAGCAAGTGCTTGCATGTGTTTCTATACCATGTCAAATAAACTATTGGCTGCATGTTCCTTGGGCTGTGGCCTTTGTTCATTGGTATTGAAAGGCAAATGGTACACCTTGCATGTTCCATTAGGTTTATCTTGGCTAATTGTTACTTTCCTGGAATGAAGGGTGGCTGATTTTTTGTTGGGAAGTGGGAGGTAAATAATTTGCAACATCTACTGTAATTGGCAACTTTCCTTAAATCCAATTGTGTTCGTCATATGTTTGATTTGGTTTGTCCCAGAAACTGTAATAGCTATATATGTTGATGTACTTCCCACATAATGTGGCTTTAAGGAAATCTCAGAAATATGGGGTGTACAGGTTAAGACGTATTGTGGGGGGCTTTCTAGTTATTGACTGGGACTTTCTATTACCATTATGGTGTTCTAATAATAGTCAATAAACATGATGTCTTTTGCAGTTTTGGTTATCGATGTTGTGACTTATGCTAGATAACGAGGTGAAATTCTATGTTGCACAGACACGGATTAAGTGTTTACTCGGATATGGGTGTCCAAGTGTCGGTCTCGGCTGTTTTGTAGAAAAAAGACAAGTTTTTAATTTAAAATGAAGTATCCAAGTGAAGTGTCGTGTCGGACACGACACTACACGACACCCGTTTTTGAGGTAAATGTAGGTGTCGGAGTAACATAGGTGACATTTACTCCATCTTGTAACAATATTCCTGTCTCATATTAGAATTTGCCGAATATATTTATAATTTCTGAGTAACAAAGCATAATAAGATACTTGAAAAAGAAAAATTATCTTTCTATGAGTTAAGCATATGGTAGGTGTGACTTTATAAGACACAAGTCATGACAAAAGACAAGATGCTGGAAAAGAATTTGAATGAGAACTGATACGAAATAATAGGTTGATGCTGGGATTTCAGCCTTGCCAATTTGAAGGGGGATTTATATGGAAAATTTTCAGAGCTCGAAAAACAATGGCTTATTTGCTGAGGGTGAACATGACTCATCATGTAATCAGTAATCACATGTGTGGAAATTGAATAGGCTTTTATTGTTAGAGAGGACTGAGGAGTATGTATCTTTGTGGCGCATGTCTATTAAGAAAATAATGTCATCTAGAAGGGCGACATGCTGTCTACATGTTTTGAGATGATGAGTATCACCAAAACACTTGATAATTAACAAAAAAATTCTAAGTGGGTTTTAGGATGTTGTTAATGAGTTTTACTCTCCAATTCTTTCTATGTGATTGAAGGAAGAAAAGAGCGAGTATGAAGAGGGAACAAATGCTCAAAGACAAAAGTGGGAAAATGTCTCGAGTAGCCATTGAATTCTATAGTTTCTCATATAGAGGGTGACTTACCCTTTGTATTTCCCCTTATCCTAAAAACAGATTTTCCTCATCCTCTGGTGCTTTTTTTAGTTTCCCATTTCTAATTTTCTGTATCCCTTTGCTTTAGTTTTGCAACACTGGACGTTAATTGCAACTCTGTGCCCAAAGTGATAAAGAAATAAAACAGTAAGCTCCAGTTTTGCCTTGAAGTCTTGAAATACTGTGTGCAAGAGTATATTTTGCTTCAGAAGATATGCTAAAGTCTGATTCAGTTTTTTAAAATGCTTTCCAATTTCTCAGACCCTACTGTGAATCATTGAAGCAACTTCAGCTGATCGATTGTCCCCATGTGTGTACAACTCGTCATACTTGAGATGAATATTTTATTTTCTTTTGCTGCTTTCATATAAATTGTTCAGAATTGACTGCATTTCTGCACCTATTCCTGAACCCATTAACATTCACTTGCTACTAAATTTCTTAACGCTATATAATATGTTAATTTATTAGGAAATTCTACATGGTAGCCCTCGACTTTTAAGTTTTTTACATGGTAGCACTTCTTAAACTTTTTTTATACTTGGTAGCCCCGAACTTCTGTTAACATTAATTCCGTAGCCCTCTTAAGTGAGTTCCGTTAAGTTGTTACTTTTAACATTTATTAGTCTGGTGCGCAAATCGAGACGTTTTTCGACTCCCAAAACTAGTATTTTTGGTCATTTTTTGACAATTTTGACCTCAAATCAAGCCCTAAAGGACATTGCCCCCCTAAACCTAGACTGAGTAGTTTTCCTAGGCATTCAAACTGAGACGTTTTCATGCACGTAAATCGAGGTAATTTTGTTTTTTATGTTAATTTATGGACATGCAAATTCTACTCATTCTATGTTTAGGGGGTCAATTCTATTCTTAAGGGATCTATGAGAGGTCGGAATTGTCAAAAAATGATCAGATTACTCATTTTGGATGTCGAAAAAGTCTCGATTTGTGTGCCAGACTAACAAATGTCAAAATTAACAACTTAAAGGGATTCATATAAGAGGGCTACGGAATTTGCATTAACAGAAGTTCGGAGCTACCAAGTATTAGAAAAATGTAAGAAGTGTAACCATGTAGAAAACTTAAAAGTTGGGGGCTACCATGTAGAATTTCCCTTATTTTAAGAACTGATAAACCACAACAGAAGATCCAATACGTATTGAGGTCCTCCATTATCCATCTGCAATACTTCAGCAAATGCAGCACAAAACAGTGAGGGTCGACCCTGAGACCTATTGCATTTCATGGTTAATCATTTTTGGGTTACAAAAACAATCATTGCTATGATTATGGAATAATAATTGGTTCACGCCTTGATGGCAGAATGTCATTATTATTCAGTTACCATAAGGCCATGATGATGGTTGATTGATAATGGAAGTGTGGAACTCTGCTGGTCATTTTACTTGCTGCTTGCTGAGTAAATCCTATCTGTTAACCAATTTTCTAATGACAGTATTCACAGACTTGTACTCTTATTTTTGTTTAAAATAGGTACCGAGCCATAACTAGTGCCTACTATCGAGGAGCTGTTGGTGCTTTACTCGTATATGATGTCACCCGAAAAGCTACTTTTGAGAACGCTTTAAGGTGGCTAAGAGAGCTAAGAGAGCACACTGATCCAAATGTTGTAGTCATGCTAATTGGGAACAAGTCAGATCTTCGACATCTTGTGGCTGTCACAACTGATGAAGGAAAGGCTGTTGCTGAGCAAGAGGGGCTCTTTTTCATGGAAACTTCTGCTCTTGAGGCAACCAATGTGGAATTAGCTTTTACGGAGGTTCTCACTCAGATTCATCGTATTGTGAGCAAGAAGGCTGTCGAGGCTGGTGATGCTTCTGCATCTGTTGTTCCATCCCAGGGAGAGAATATCAACATAAAAAATGAGGGATCAGCTTGGAAGAAGATGGGATGTTGCTCTAACTAGTTGTTATTGTTAGTAAGTCTTTGCTGCTATACTTTTTTGTTTCCCTTGGGAAAAATTTCTTACTGGTTGAATTTCAGCAGGCCGCCTTGATTAAAAAGAAAGAATAGGGATTTTTAATGTCTATATATTAGTAAATGTTCTAGATGCTTACATTTTAGTAGAAGTGATTTGGAAAAAATTTCTTTTTGTTTTTAAGCCTGGACTATGATTTATGTTCATAATTGTTATTAGAACATCACCTGGATGATGCAGCAGATTACTGGGTAACCTCTGTTAATTGAATCTGCCTTTCTGCCATTGCATACCAGAAATTTCTGGTGTTTTTGTTTTGCTGTGATTTGGGATAGATTGCTATGAATTTGTCAACAAATTGATCTCTTTACTAGAAGTTACTGTTGGCCTCAAAACAGGTAACTCAAAAGACATGATGAACAATCAAACTAAATTTTTGAGTGCAGATGAACGTTTAACTACTGATTGTATTGTTCTGCTTCATTCAGGGTGTATGAAAATAATCTAGGTGTGTAATATTATGCCAACAAACTTGGTAAAGTTGCAGGCAAACTAAATTAGTTTGAACTATTGTATCTTTTGTAGGAAGCCACAAAGCAGTAATATACGCATGATATGATTATCAATTTATTATACTCCCTCCTTTCGTATTAATATCCTCTCATTTTTCATGGGAATGAAGGAAAGTGGTACATATCATGATTTACATTTAATACTACTAATTGTCTTGGATAGCAAATGATTTTGCAGTTTCTATGTTATACTCCAACCTTTTTAACATTTTACGCAGCATCCTTAAACTTACAATTTCTAATGTACAATGTCCCTACCGGTAATTATGTCATTATTGCGTTTAATTTTTGTAATGTTATGGCTATAATCTAACTTATTACCTTCGTTTCGTTTTAAATACATCAATTTCTTTTTTTTGTCAGTTTCAAATTAAATGCAACAATTCATTTCTTTTCATTTATGGGATGATTTATCACCATAAAATTACCCAATTACCCAAATATTCCTCATTAAAAATTAAAACCTAGTGTTACATTCTCTAATCAACTATTAACTAAACTAATCTAATCTTTATTAGAGTAACCTACCCCTCTCTCTCTCCTCATCTAGCACCTCCTCCACCTTTGTACTTTCTCTCCTCCTCTATCACCTACCCCTCTTTCAAATCTTCAACAACCACCATTCCCACTCAATAACTTCCACCACAACCACCAATAACTTCCACCACTAGCCCAAAACTGCTGCCACTAACAGCCCAAAGCCGTCGCCGCCACCACCACCACCTCCGGGCAACCGCTACCACCACCAAAAAACTGTGGTCTTTCCGGCTTTTCCTTTCTCTTCTTTTCACTTCTCTACTTTCATCTTCTACCACTACTTTTTTTCTTTTAATTTCAGATTTTCTTCTCTTCTTCTTCGCACTACCGCCCAATTCTTTTTCTTTTCTTCTCTTCTTCTTATCATTTTGTTGTCTTCTTCTCTGGATTTCGGTGGTGTTGGTTGGGGGTTGGGGGATTGACGGTGGTAGGAGTGGTGGTTTTCAATTGTGGTTTTGTTGTGGTGGTGGTTGATCTTGGTTTGTGGGTGGATGTACGGCTGGTAGTTGGCGGTGTTTGGTAGTGTGGTTGCTGGCAGTGGCCTGGCGGTGTGTGGAAGTGGTGATGGGTGCTGACTGTTTTTTATTTTTGGCCCCACTTTCTCTTTCTACTTAAATTTAATCACATGCCCCTTCTTCTAATCACCCCTTAAGAAATTTCAACTAGAAGTCTGTGTCACTCTAATTGTTGCGTTTAAAATGAAAAGAAGATAGTATACAAAGTTTAACCGGAAATATTTACAAATTATATTAGTTCAAAAAGTAAACAAAATTAATAATGTATAATTAGTGATAGGGACACTGTGCATTAGAGCACCTCCATTCATGGGGCACCCCATTTTTTCTCTCTCCTCACCTTATTTGTCCACCTCATTTTTCACTACCTCCCCATTTTACCTTACTCAAATTTGAAACACATACCTCCACTCATCTACCTCCCCATTTTCTTCTCTCTCTTATTTCCTATACCCCACCACCTTTTCTCTCTCCTACTTTCCCATACCCCACCAATATTTTTTTTCTCTCTCACCCGCCATGTGTAAGCTCCCCATTTGTTCTTCACTTGGGCACCTCTATTTTTTTTCTCTCTCACCCGCCATGTGTAAGCTCCCCATTTGTTCTTCACTTGGGCACCTCCCCTAAAACTTGAGCATCCTCATTAAATGGGGAACCAACCCCACTCATGTGGAGCCCCATTTGAGGAGAGAGAGTCCATATGGGGAGGGTTTTTTTTGCCATTGGAGGTGCTCTTAGAAACATGTATGAGGATATTTTGTGGAATTTGGAAACGGTTGTAGTACAAAGTAGAATTCGAGAAAACACAAAGGTATAAAGCAGAAAAAATCCTTTTCTTTTTTAATATAAAATATATAAAAAATATTAATTGAAACTTTTGGTAAATTGTCCTGAATGTTTCAACCAATAAAATCAACTTAAATAACCAATACGATTATAAAAGAACTAAATTTTAACTGCTTCCTCATCCTTTTTTCTCTTTCCTCTCCTACAAAACCCTAATTTTCATCCTAGGGATACTGTCACCCTTTGGCTGGTGCTAAGCTCCTTTTTTTCCCCCTTTTGTTACTAGCTTATATGTTAATATTTTTAATAAACTTCACTATCTTGCTAATAGAGTTTTTCTACTCATATATTAGGTTTTATATCTCTCCATTGAGAGTTTGTGGACTTTTTTTGTGTGTAATTCAAGAGCTTGAGTTTTTGATCGAAATTTATGCGGGGTTGCAAGTCAAATGTCAGTACTTCGTTTACAATAACTTGAATTAAATCCATTTTTATTTCGAAACTACAAAAGATCGATAAACCCACTTGTAAAAGGCTACATTAGACAACAATGTGAAATACGAGAGTTTTCAGAAGTGTTAGATTTTCTCAATGACAGTGTTTTTGTCATATAAATTGTATTTACTTCATTTTGATATGTATTTGTTAGTTTTTAATTATATTGTGGACGTCGAATCACTTTGATTCAATTTTAATTTCAAAATAAAAAAAATAATTAAAATAAATTGATATCAAAAAGGTATAATTCTTTAGAATTCTCGAAAAAGGAATATAAACGAAATATAGAGGGAGTGAGTGCCGCTTTAAAATTCAATAGTAATCTAGGTTATCGACTTGTCTCGTTTTTTTAGAAAATTGTTTCATTTATGCTTTGTAATGGGCTAAGTGAACTAAAGGGAGATCCATCTTTTTTTATTCTTATAATAATCATTCTTGCATGTTATATTGTTATGTTATTCCTTACGTATACATGAGCTAGAGGATGACCAGATATTCTTAACATTAAGGTAGGTCCATAATTGTGCAATAATTTGAGTAGTGCTTTAGACAAGCCTAGTAGTTGGTGTGTCTCAATTACCAATTCACGGCGGCTAAATTATGCGAATAATAACATTTTATTGATCCAGTTTGTGGATAATTATCATCATAACAACTATTTTGTTCCTTTATATACATAAAATGAAGATCCAAGATGGCGTCAAAGTTTCGACATAAGATAACTACTTATTGAATTAAATGCAATTGGTGTAACATCCGACATTGTAAAACATTACTCATGTCAAAATCTGATTTGTATAAGTTCATGTTACTATTAAAGCCATAGATACCACTTAGCCCTATATCTACAAGACTTAGGTACTTATGAAACACAGGGATTAATCTAATCTAAATTTAATCTAAATACTTCGTTCATCCTGAAACAAATGAAAGGTTTCTCTCAAAAAACTCTCACATAAAAGAGAGAAGTATTTCATTAATTTCATAATGGAGGAAGTTTATCATTATCATATCATATATCATATCATAACATATATATCTAATATATAAAGTAGAATCCAAAAACCAACGCACGAGGTTGCGACATTTGGCATCTTTATTAGACACCATTTGTCATGCTTATTAAGTGCGATGTCATTAATTTTTTGAAAGAATTAGAGTTTCAGATTGATAAGAATACATATATAGAGTTTAGGATAAGAAGAAATAAAGTTTGGTTTACAATGAAATACTTAAATATAGTACATCGATTATAAGTTTGACATATATTTCTAAAAATTATAATTTTTATACCGTTGTAAAGTATTTAAAACAAGACCCATTATAATATTTTTCAACTCTATATTAGAGTAACGTATAACGGTATAAGAAGACATACTTACTATAGTAACGTATTAAATTAACCTACTGCAATCAAAATTAGGGATGTGTTTTTATTTCAACTTTTCTACAAATCCTATTAATAATGTTATAAGTAGAAGATGTATAAGAAGTTTTCTTTAAGAAAAAAATGATGTATAAGGAAAAATATTTGCTATAGTAACATATTAAAGTAACCTACTGTTATTAGAATTAGGGTTGTGCTCTCAACTCCAACTTTTGTACACATCATGAGAAATTAAAGTTATGTATTTGAAGTAAATTACAAAAATCCAAACTGTAAACATAAAACAGAACATGGAAAATATCATTATTACGAGATGTTCCGATTTTGGAATTGTGGTTTCGTGTATAACCATGACTTATTTCTTCTTTCTCAGTTTTTCTCTCTCTCTCTTCTATCCTTTGGGTCACCTCTTTTGTTTTCTCTCCTCTCTATTTTATAATCTTTTTTTTTATATAAACCAAATAATAAAATAAGAAATTCGAACATTTTGGCTTACATATAGATTTGCTTTTCATTTTTTCTTTTATCTTTTTAATTGGACTAAAATGCATGTTAGACTTTGCATAGGCAATCAATTTTTACAGTTTACCACTGTCTCATCGTTAATTTATTAAACTGATACTTAATTAATAACTTAAAAAAACAAATCAAACTCAAATCAACCTACACCAAATGCAACCATTATATTCCAAACTAAATCACCTAATACCCAAATAGCATGAAAATGTATGCAAAAAATTTAAAAGTATATACCTATTAGATCTATAAATCGTATAAAATGAAAGGAAAGAATCGACTACACAAATAGATAAAAAAGGGACTTGACAAAATTAGGCCAGAGTTCACTCGATCTCCAAACTCAAATGCTTATCAATATTTTCCTTCTTGTTCCATCAATAGAGAGTCGAATTAGCGATATTGTTGTTCCTTTGGGAGACATGGAGCTTACAATAGAAGCAAAAAGAAAAAAAAATTAGAACTCCAAATAATTCTTATTTATATGTCTTGATCTTCTTAATGTTTCTTTCTCATAATTTGTTAGGTTACGTTATAAGTCTAAAATGGATCGTCAAGTAAGTTGATTATTACATATCTAACCAATCAAGCTAAAAAAATAGAAATTTTTACTTGTGAAATTATAATTATATATGTCTTATTGAAAACCAATTAATAAAAGACATATTCCGAAATATTAATGTAGTTGCACCACTTTTACTATAATAGTTGACAATGAATAATCTAATCAATAATATCTTTGATTTTATATTTTATAAAAAAATTTACGAAGTTGATATATTATCAATATACATATAAGAAAAATCAATAACAACATATTACATTATAACTATTGTTGTTGTATGTCGGACAAAAAGTACGATCAAATAAGGTACGTGAAAAATTTAAACGTCTATATCTTTTCCATGAAGAGAACCGACATTTACCCACGTCCAAATAATAGTAACTATTATATAGAGCATAATCCAATTTTTTTTTTCTTTTTGCTTCTCTTGTAAAGTCCATCTCCCAAAACAGACAACAGTATATCGCTAAATTCGACATTTTAGAAAATGTTGATGATCGTTTGATTTGACAATTGAGTAAACTCTTGCATAATTTTGTCAAGTATTTGCTTTTTTCATCTATTTGTAGGGATCATTTCTTTTCCCTTCATTTCATACGATTTATAGATCCTATTGAGTACTATTTTTAAATTTGAAGCTTTATTCATTTTTCTGCTATCGGCGTATTAGGTGATTTGGTTTGGAATATAATTATTGCATTTTGTGTAGGTTGATTTAAGTTTTATTTGGGTTTCTTAATTGATTGATTAAGTATCAATTTTATAAATTACGGTTGAGACAGTGATAAACTCAAAAAATTATTTTGCAAAGTCTAACATTTTAGTCCAATTAGAAAAACATAAAAAAAGGGACATCAATTTTATTTATAGGCAAAAATGTTCAAGGTTCTTGCACATCTTACTTTTTGGTTTATAGAAAACCAAATAATAAAAAGTAGAGAGGAAAGCAAAAAAAAAGGTGACCCAAAAAATACAAGAGATAAAGAAAATTGAGAAAGAAGAAAACAAAAAAGTCATGGTAATTATGCAGAGAATCACCATTTTCAAAGCTGGAACATCTTGTAAAAGTGAGATTTCTCATAACCAGTTTTATGTTTATGGTTATGATTTTTGTAGAATACTTTAATAGGTTATTTTAGTTTCTTATGCTTTGTAGAAAAGTTGGAGTTGTAAACATAAAACCTAATTTTAATTGCAATAGGTTACTTTAATAGGTTCTATAGTAATTAATATTTTTCCTTATACATCATTTTTATTAAGGCAAACTTCTTATACATCTACTAATAATTCTGGCATGAATAGGATTCGTAGAAAACTTAGAGTTGAAAACATCCCTAGTTCTGATTGCAGTATGTTACTTTAATATGTTACTATAATAAGCATTTATTCTTATATGTTACTCTAATATAGAGTTGAAAAATATTATAAATAGATATTATTTTAAATACTTTTTGACGGTACAAAAATTATAATTTTTCAAAATATATGTCAATTGTTATAGTTGGTTTACTATACTTAAGTATTTCATTCTAAGCCAAACTCTTTTTCTTCTTATCCTAAACTTTATTATGTATTTTTTATCAATTTGGAACCCATTTTTTTCAAAAATAATGACATGGTACTAATAAGCATGACAAATGACATTTAATAAGGACACCAAATATCGTGACCTCGTGCGCTGGCAAACAATAATCATTAATTAGGAATATAACTAGTTATTAGGCCCGGGCTATGCCCCGGGTAAGAAGATTTTCATTTATTAATATTGTACTTTGATTTGATATCACTAAATACAACTTGGTCTAGTGGTTAAAACTTTAGTACATGAACTTGAGGTCACGGGATCAAAACCTATACTATGCAATTTCTAATTTTTTTCATTGTACATGGATTACATGAACTAAAACTCTCTAAAAAGAGCGCCACGTGGCACCGTTACTGGTTTACACACGCCTTTTAATATATTAGTATAGGTTATACTACTATAAGTAATATAATCATGATAAGATGTCTCTCAGTAATTATCTAATTTATCTTATTTATTTCCAAAGCTAATGAAATGAATACCTTTCAACCACATAAAAAAATACAAGTGGTTCAAAATCTAGTAAATAATAAACCTAAGAGATATTTATTATTGTAGTCTATTTTTATAGTTCTAAGTTCTTATATAAACTTCCAACTAACAACACATATCATACAAGTTATCTAATTATGTTTATCATATAGTGATTTATTCATAAATTCTTATTTCCCTATAGATGAAATCTTCACTTTTTTTATTACTTTGACTGGGTAATAAGGAACTATTTCACCATTTGGTTCCTTCTTTGTTTAAAAATAGAATTCTATTGTAACTTTAATTATGACAAATATAGAATGATATGACTATGTGTGTTTGCAAAATCAGTTTGTTGGTCTAGCAAACAAGTCAATGCACATCTAATAGTTTGATACTGAATGCCACGGGAGGTTCACTTTCTGGGGGTTACCAGTTTTAGTTAGATAAAACCTTGCTAACTCTTTGTTGCAATTTAATTAATGATTAAACTACAACACATATTAAATTCAGGCGAGATGCAATAAATAGAGCAAGTAATAATTAATTTTTTAATTAAAGCAAAACATTCTCATACATACTGCAAACTTTAAGAAAAGATTTTACAACACATATGAGGATAAGCCAGGCTGGACAACTAAAGAGAAAACACGAAGATTGTTACTTCCATGGTTTCTTGCTTCAATCAGAAAATTACAGAACTTGGCGCTAGGAGATGTTCTAAATCTAATGAACTAAACTATAACCCTAGAAGGGGGTTGGCTAGACTAAGGCTAGGCTACGCTAAGAAAAGAGTAATTGCAAGTTGTTGCGTGATGTTTGATTGTCTTTTGCTTGATGATTCTTCTTCTATTTATAAGCCAACTTGATACGTAACTTCCATACCTTCTTGGAGGAAAAACATTTTAATCATCTTTGATTCATATCTCAAGCATCTTCTGGTGCTGAATAACCGTATCTTTGCATGTTCTTCCTTATGTGGACTCATCTCATGATTACTCTTTAACCGCTTGTATCTTTGTTATTCTTAACTTTCATCTCTTGATGATCTTGATGGCATTTTTTTTATTGACTTTGACTTACGTTAACTTCATCTAATGCATTTTATACTATAATTGGGCCTTGATATTAAGGTAAAATTATATCTTTTGAGGTATAATACAATGTACCATAATAAATGCTATCATACATCTAAAAATAGTGGTAACAAAATGACCTCCTGATTTGTGGAGTGATGTACTCAGCACCCACAAATTATGAGCAGAGAGAAGGACTTTCAATTGTTATAGCCAATATCATGCAGTAATATTCTGAATGTGAGTTCCTCCATTGTTCTAAGGTGGTCGATGAACCTTTCTTTAGGATGACTGAATTTGGTTGAGAAGGACAATCTTTCATGTATTCCCTCACCTTTCTTTCTAGTCATTATGAAATCCATTAAGAAAGTTTCTTGAAGATGCAAACTTATAAGATTATTTGGTGATAACAAATAAGGATCTACATCATAGGTCATGAGATCCTACCATATTTAACATGTACATTTATATTGTACTACATCTCTTGAGGATGACCCATCCACCATTCTATAAACTTTTGTTTTCTTTGTAGTTCCTTTGATAAAGAGCTTTTTTAGATATCTCCTAGACATGTTAGGTTTCCATATTTAATCCGTAATGATTTTTCCTCATGATTTGCAAACCAAAAGAGATATAACCTGATCATTCCTTTCGAGTTTAGGAAATATCCATTTTTGCATGAGATCTAAATTGGACTTTATTTGAAGGCCTTAGATCCTCTTATATTTTCTAGGTCCTATTGTATGACAGGATTATCTCCAAAATATTTTCGAATAGAAGAAATCCATTTAGTGGATTTCTTCTTAATAAATTCATCTTTATCTCAAGATATGACATTCAATGCCTTGTGATGATTTGGGCATTTTGATGGATATGGCATATATTTAGCGGCAGATTGATGAAATGTGGATAGATATGTGTAATAGATCCATTTTGATTTAAGTCTTGAATCTTTTAGAGATTATATATATATATATATATATATATATATATATATATATATATATATATAGAGGCAAGATCACATGAGAATGCTCTTTACATGAGAAATAAGAATGAATCTCAACCACACGATTGGTTTAGAGTTACAACACTTATTCATTAGAGTTATATTCCTCTAAAAAAATTTGAATTCAAAAAAATTGTTTTTTTTTTTAATTTTCTTTTTTTCAAATATTTTGTTTTTGGAGTTACATCACTTTTTCATTAGAGTTACATCAATTATTCATAAGAATTATAGCGTGTAAAACTCATTCTCATTTCTCATATAAGTATGCATTCTCATATGAACTCACGTATATATATATTATATATATATATATATATGTGTGTGTGTGTGTGTGTGTGTGTGTGTGTGTGTGTGTGTGTGTGTGTGTGTGTGTGTGGGGACTTAGATGCTCTAATCGTCCAATAATTTTTCCTAACTGCATAATTTCACGGGAACTGTTTTTTTAGGAATACAACCATTAGATGGACATGTGTTTGTTTTTACTTCACTTTGGTGAAATAAATCTTATTGTTAGACGATTGAATCATTAAAAATATCCTTAAGAAGATTAATATTTGAAGTAATTTCATGACATTTATATTATGATTTATCTGTATGCAGATAAAATCATGACTTACATTTTAAATAAAAAGATTTTCATCAAGAGATAACATTTGGAAATGTTCCCTACATACTGTTTCTACCACAGCCTTATACTCCTTGGCTTCTAACTCTCGCCCTGCACTACTTCTGGTAACTCCAAAATAGTAGCCACCTTCAGGGGAGTTGTTGAAGCTTGCTTTGAAGATGATCCTATGGGCCTGTTCGGCAACAGTAGCTGTTGGAGTAGCTGTCAGTTGTTCGGGTAGCTGTTAGCTGTCGACTAGTAACTGTTAGCTCTTAGCTTTGAAAGTAGATGTTTACAATATAAGTGTTTGGTAAAAGTAGATGTTGATTATATATGATAAAAAAGACATTATTTAATTATAATATTAATTATAATTATATGATTAATTACTATATGGTTAAATCAAATGTTTATATTATGAACACAATGCATTATTTTACTTTTCATAACAAATAAATTTTAGTTGGATTTTACGACTCTTAATATAGTATTCACTTTATAAAAACTAAAACCATCTTGTAATGAATAAAATATTAAAAAATAATATTATTTCGAATAATTCAATAATGTTGTCTAGCTCTCCAAATAAATTTGGCATAAATTTAATTTAAAATTAGGATTATGAAACACTAAAATAATAAAATGGCATTCATATGCATTAACTAAAAAGCAAAAATAGTCTTCATCGGGAACACATTCTACAAAACTAGTATCCTTTACATTAATTTACTTGGCTACGTTTAGCTCACCATAAAGATTCAACTATACAATCACTAATAATCTGCATTTCAGTAGAGCTTCTCGTCCTAATTCCACCATCTGAAGTAACATGAACATCAGGAAGCTCCGGCGAGGGTATAAAATTAGGATAATCCTCTAAAACTCTAAAAAGGGGGTCATTAGGTGAATTTATTCTAATATAGTTATGCAATGCAAATGTAGCAATCATAATTTGTATTTGTGTCTCAACATTATATTGTGGCATGTTAGTAAGTACTTTCCACCTCTGCTTCAGGACTCCAAAACATCTCTCAATGCAACTTCGAAGAGATGAGTGCCAGCGATTAAAAGTTTCTCGATCATCTCGTGGAGGTGTGTGTTTAAATTGTTCTAGATGGTACCTTTTTTGGGATATGGTACCAAATAACCCTTTCGATCTGGATATCCTTTATCAGCCAAGTAGTACTTACCTACATGAAAATTTGATTGAAGAAAAAATAATTTATTAGCATGTAACACATACTATATTGAAACACAAAAATGATTTGTAAATGAAAATACATTCATGTGGTTTAGGAAAATTTAATTATGGATTTTCAATCGCATGAAGAGAAACCCGAGTATCATGTGCTGAACCTTCCCAACCTGCTGATAGAAATGTAATCACATATCAAAATCACAGACAACCATTACATTAAATGTGGGAATTCATTTCCTTCCTCTATAAGGCATTTGTTGATCCTCAAGTATACATGTTGTTATATGTGTACCATCTATACATCCAATAAAATCCTGTAAGAATTTCGTATTAGATATATATAAACATTATAGTTTTATACATATATATGACACAAGTAGAAACCTTAAATAAAATGTACCTTAAAAAATGGCATATATCTTTTATCTTGAGCTATTTTTGCAGGCACACTTGTGAAATCGGGATCATAGACTCTTCACCTTTCGACAAGAAATTGAATTAAGAACTTCATGAATTGCTCTACTAATAGAATCACCAGAACGTTGAAAACACTCACCAAGAACTCCATTTGAGGCACCTTGAGCAATTGCGTACAAAAATATGCCGACTTTCTTGAAAATAGGCATGTTACTACTAGCTTTCAACCCATAATTTAATGATAAGTCCTTACATAATCTCAAAAATAATTGAGGCTCCATCCTAAATGCATTGACACATCGAATAGGGTGGCCATTTATCACTTCTTTCATCCACATCTCCCCCATTAAAATTGAAGTCATGCAAGGTTCCTTGTAAATGTACTTATAATAATATGTAATTATTAGAGACATTGTGTACGCTAGTGCAATACACATTTTGCGTTTTCTTTCGACATTCATATTATGTTGAACCTGTAAATTATGAAGCAAACCACAATTATATGCACCATAAACAAAGATTTTAGTAAATTCATGTGAAAGATAAATTCAACTACATCCTTAAAAGAAAAAATACAAGAAACTTATTATCCATACACTTCAAACACAATAAAAACATATAAAAGCAAATAAGAAATTAGTCTTAAACTAAAGAAGCTTCAATGTTTGTTTTTCTCGTTAAGCAAGTATTGCAACCACTTAACCCTAGTGTTGTTTCACTATTTTGATGATGACAAATAATAAGTTTGGTTAATTTAGTTTTCGTATGTTATTAGATTAATTTCATGTTATTAGATTTATTCGTTTTGTTTTATTTATTTTATAATCTAGATTTGTTATTTTCTCTTAGGTTTATTATCTTTTAGATATCATAAATAATATGTTTGATAACTTATGGAGAATTGATTAGGAGAATAATCAAAAATTAAGCTGTTCACTTTATTTATGTTTGTTACAAATAGTTTATATTATGGACGTATATATTGTGAAATTATGTGATTCCATAATACTCTTGGAAGTTAGTTTGTGCGCAGCTATTTAAAACGGTTACTTGATAAGGAGCCTTCAAAAGCAACAAACTAAAAGTGCCTAAAGAGGAGGGTTGAAGTAGTTCCTAGATTTTAGGAACCACAACAACCCACAATAACCCACCTACTAATGTGGCGTGTGATAATGGCTGAGCCTGTGATAATGGCTGATGTTTCGAAAACCAACCGCATAACTTCCAACGGATTTTTGCAACGGCTAGAACGTGGAAGGAGTGAGGCTGAAATTCAGCTCCACTATGTTCGTGGAGAAGATCATGGGAAAGATTGTCTTCTAAAAATAGTTTTGTGTAACAATCTTAAACATTATGCTTTCAGAATTTTCAGTATAATATTTGTGAAAGTATATTCGGTTTTACTCTTCTTTCATTATTACTCAGTGTATTAGAGATTGGGTTGTGTGAATCAAAGTCTGTAATCATTTCGAGAGAAAAAGAGAAAGAGAAAGAGAAAGAGAAAGAAAAGAGAGAAAGAGAAAAGACTTCGAGTGAAGTCAAGAGAGAAAGTCAATTGTTCAGGGGGAACAAGTTGACAGGGAACAAGTTCCTAGAGGAACGAGAAGGTCCGAGTTTAGGTTGTACAAAAAGAGTCTTTTGGCCTAAAGTTATTAAAGAGAATTGAGTCAAAATCCCTAGTGGTCAAGGTTTTTCTTCCTATTGGGCCTAGGAAGTTTTCCTTGTAAAAATTCCCGTGTTCTTATTTATTTCTAGTTTATGCACTTATCTCTTTCTTAGATTAATATTCTTTTATTTCTGCAAAAAGTTAGAAAATCTCCCCAACTACAATTCACCCCCCCTCTTGTAGTTGCTTAAGTGTTTGTACTCGACTACCAATTGGTATCAGAGCCTGGTTCCTCCAAAATAGTTAACACTGAGGAGCTAGTTCCTGGAAATGATGAACACATCGGGAGAAAGATTGGAAGAAGGTTACTCAACTCAGCGTCCACCTATGTTTAATGGCAAGTATTATCCATACTGGAAAAATCGTATGGAAATTTTCATTAAGGCTGAAAATTATCAAGTTTAGAGAGTGATAGAGATTGGTGACTTCGAAGTCACAGAGAAAAATGAAAAAGGTGAAGACATCCCCAAACCTCTCTCCAAATATGACAAAGATGACTTCGATAAGATGGAGTTGAACAACTTGGCCAAAAAGATTCTCCACTGTGGCCTTGGTCCCCATGAACACAATCGAATCATGGAATGCAAATAGGCCAAGCAAATGTGGGAACTTCTTCAAATTACTCACGAAGGTACAAACGAAGTCAAGAGATCAAAAATCGATATGCTCTTGTACAAATATGAGCTATTTCAAATGAAGCCTAAGGAGTCTGTCCAAAAAATGCTCACAAGGTTCTCCAACATAATAAATGAGCTTGAATCCCTAGGGAAGGTCATCACTCCAGAGGAACAAGTACGAAAAGTACTACGAAGTCTACCTCGGGATGACAAATGGATAGCAAAGGTCACTGCTTTGCTTGAAACAAAAGATTTCACCACATTCAATATCGAGCAACTTTTCGGTTGTTTGTTGACTCGTGAAATACATCTAGGAACTCATTAAGTTGACTCTAGTAGACCTAAAGCATTGGCTCTCAAGTCTTATGAACAAGAGGATTCAGAAACTGATGATGAAGAGGCAGCTTTGAGCGTGAAAAGATTCAAGAAATTCTTCAACAAGAATTACAAAGGAAAAAACTTGAAAAGGCCAGGGAAGCTAAGCTGTCATAAATGTGGAAGTCCTGACCACTTCATAAAGGAATGTCCACTTTGGGAAAATGACAAGGGTAAAGGAAAATACAAGGAAAAAGGAAGGGAACAACAAAAACCTTTTTCAAAAGTTGATATGAGAAGGGCCATGATTGCTGCCTGGGGAGAATCGGATTCAGACGAAGAGCAGGAACAACCTGAAGAGGAAACAACTCATTTATGTCTCATGGCAAAGACAGACGATGAAGAATACTTGCCAAGCAATAAGGTACGCATTAATATTATTGAAGAAGAGTTAAATTTTTTTTTCAAAGAATCAATTAATAAAACTTCTTTTGGAAACTTTGGATGACTATTAGGCTATTTGCGTTAGAGAAGAAAATCTGGAAAAGGCCTTAGAAGTCACCAAAGGAAATTCAAATTGGTTTAAAAAATAGTAAATGCAAATATTAAGGAAAGATTTTTTGACCTTTTTTATGAAAACCGACGTATTCGAGAAGCTTTTGAAAATGCTAAAAATGAAAATTATTTCTTGAATATGGAGATGGCTGAATTGAAACTATTTGTTCCTGAAGGAACCAGTTCCTCTATAAATACCAGATCCGAGTTCGAAAAATAAAGTTCGAACATGATAAGTTTTAAATGAGTATTTGGTACTTAAAGGGAAAATGGAATCTTCAAGAACAAAACTTCCCGATCCAGCGAGTTGGATACAAAAGTATAAAAATGAAGGAAGGAATGAGTTAGGTTTCAATCACAAGAAGAAAAATAATGAAAAAATATGTTGATCTTCCAAGCAGACGAGTATGCTCTTACTGTGGGAACAGTGGTCACTTAGTTCTGACTGTTCCTCCAGAGAGAACATATTGAGATGAACACTCGCTTAATTAAGCAAGTGTGGAAAGTTAAGAGAAATACAAACCCAACAGAGGAACCCAAGTCAGACTGGGTTCCTACCACTAACTAATTGTTTTGGATACAGGCTAAAGTGAGGGGGAACAACCTGTGGTACCTCGATAGCGGTTGTTCTAAACACATGACAGGAGATAAAAAGAAATTTTCTTCGCTTTCAGCCTATGATGGAGGAACTGTGACTTTGAGACAATCTTACAGGTAATATTGTAGCTATTGGTAAGGTAGGAAAGTCTAAGTCACATTCCATAGATAATGTATTTTTGGTCGAGGGTTTGAAACACAATCTACTTAGTATTTCTCAATTTTGTGACAAAGGGAACAGTGTGAACTTTACTGATGAGTGTTGTGTAGTAAGTAATACAGGAACGAATGCCAAGATTCTGGAAGGAACTAGGAAGGGAAACACTTATGTTGTTGACCTAAACCTTGTTCCTAGGAACAACCTAACTTGTTTAAGTGCCGTCGACAATGAAACACTTCTTTGGCATAAAAGGTGTGGTCACGCTAGTATGACGTTGCTCCAGAAGCTAAGTGGTAAGGACTTAGTTGTTGGTCTACCAACAATCAAGGTCTCAAATCATGAAGTTTGTGGCCATGTGCAAAAGGAAAACAAGTTAGATCGTCGTTCAAACCAAAGAAGATGGTAAGCACACAAAGTCCTCTTGAATTGATTCATATGGACTTATGTGGCCCTGTTCGAATCCAAACAGATCTGGTAAGAGATATGTACTATTATAGTTGATGATTTTTCAAGATACACTTGGGTTATTTTTCTTCATAGCAAAGACGAGACATTTGATGAATTTGTAAACTTTGCTAAAAGAACACAAAGAATAAGTGGTTTTAAAATTAAGCACTTGCGTTCTGATCATGGTAAGGAGTTTGAAAAATCCAAATTTGATGAGTTTTGCAGAATGAAGGACTTGACACAACTTCTCAGCTCCTAGGACTCCACAATAAAATAGTTGGTGGAGAGGAAGAATCGCACTTTGGAGGACATGGCAAGAACAATGATAATAGCCAACAATCTTCCAAAGAATTTCTGGGCTGAAGCAGTAAACACGGCGTGCTATATATAATAGAGTCATGCTGAGACCCATTGTCCTGAAGACCCCTTATGAGCTACTCAAAGCAAGAAACCCCAATATCTCATACTTTAGAATCTTTGGCATGGTAAAGATAATTTAGGAAAGTTTGATGCTAGAAGTGATGAGGATGTTTTTAATGGATATGCCTTAAATGTAAAGCATATAGAGTTTACAACAAAAGAACAATGTGTGTTGAGGAAAGTGTCCATATTATTTTGATGAAACTAACTCCTTGCAGGAACTAAGTCATGAAAATGACTTTGAAATTGGACTGACTCGTTCTGAAGAGTCAGTGAACCTTGATGAGGAACTAACACCTGCAGGTACTGACAAAAAGCATATTCCTGAAGAAGAGATAAATGTTCCTGATCCTGTTATACAGGAGGAACAGAGCAAGAAATTCATCCAGAAAATGAAACAATGAAGATCCTCAAGCTGGAGGAGCAGAGACAAGGAGATTTGAACCAAGACCATGGAAACACCTGAAATCCCATCCCTTGGATTTAATCGTAAGTGATATTGAAAAGGGAACTCAGACGAGATCCCAACTGAAAAATTTCTGTGCTTTCCAAGCCTTTTTGTCTATGACAGAACCATGAGATCACAATGATGCCCTTCTGGAGTCTGACTGGATCAATGTCATGCAAGAGGAACTGAATGAGTTCCAGAGGAACAAGGTCTGGCATCTTTAGACCAAGCCTAAAACCAAAAGGTGATTAGGCTAAAATGGGTCTTCAGGAACAAGCTGGACGAGCATGGAACAGTCATAAGTAATAAAGCCAGACTCATAGCAAAAGGGTACAATCAACAAGAAGGTATTTTGCTCCTGTAGCTAGAATAGAAGCAATAAGAATTTTGATTGCCTTTTCTACATTCATGGGTTTTAGGTTGTACCAAATGGACGTCAAATGTGCCTTTTTAAATGGGTATTTAATAGAAGACGTCTATGTGGAACAACCTCATGGATTTGAAAACCTGATCTTACCAACCATGTCTATAAGCTAGATAAAGCTCTTTATGGGTTAAAGCAAGCTCCTAGATCATGGTATGAAAGACTCTCAAAATTCTTACTTTCTAATGATTTTGTAAGAGGAAAAGTTGATATAACCCTGTTCCTTAGATCCAAAGGAACAGACATTCTAGTGATTCAGATTTATGTGGATGATATAATTTTTGGTGCAACTAACGAATCTCTTTGTAAGGAATTTGCTGAGTTAATGCGTAGTGAATTTGAAATGAGCATGGTGGGGAAATTAAACTTCTTTCTCGGCTTGCAAATCAAGCAAACTGAAAGAGGAACAATGATCATCAACAAAAATATGTGAAGGAGTTACTGAAAAAATATGGGCTGGATAAAGCAAAAACCAACCATACTCCAATAGGAACAGGAACAAGGTAGATGAGGATCCAAGTGGTAAGTCCATAGATCCGAAACTCTACAGAGGTAGGATTAGTTCCTTACTTTATCTAACTGCTAGTAGGCCTGATATTTCCTTTAGTGTTGGTTTATGTGCTAGATTACAATCAAATCCTAAGGAATCTCATTTGACAGCCGTCAAAAGGATCCTTAGATATTTGAAAGCAAGTGATGATCTTTGCTTATTCTATCCTCGAAGTGACATCTTTGATCTAGTTAGCTACTCTGATGCTGACTATGCTGGAGACTTGGTGAATCATAAAAGCACTTCAGGTATTGCCCAGTTCCTAGGATCAAGCGTAGTTTCTTTCAACAGCCGAAGCTGAATATGTGGCAGCTGCTGCATGTTGTTCTCAGGTATTATGGATCAAACAACAGGTACGTGACTTTGGCATAAAATTTAAGTGTGTTCCTATACTCTGTGATAATACTAGTGCCATATGCATTTCCAAGGATCTAGTTCATCACTCTAGAGTCAAGCATATTCACATTCGTCATCAGTTCCTAGAAGACAATGTAGAAAAGGGATTAGTCAAAGTTGATTTTTGTCCCACTGAAAATCAAATAGCTGACATATTGACTTAAGCTCTATCTAGGGACAAGTTTGAAAAGATACGTTTGGAACTAGGAATGATAAGAATTGTTTGAATATACAAACGATGTTAATTTCCCAAGAATTGTTTCTTACTAAGTATGCCTGCAACTTTCATGAAATAAATTTCATACACCTAGGGTCAAGTATAAGGACTCACATTTGTCTTTGAATATTACCCTTATTGTCCTTGCACATATTTGGTACGTACGTAGTTTGTACATTATGGAAAATTTTATCATATGCAAGAGTATTTTTTATTGTTCTCTTTTCTTAATTTTTCCTCCAAATTTCCTTGATTATTTTTTTCTCAATTCTGTAAATAAATGCGTTGACATGCATTATTGCCACAATTACAAGTTCGGTTAATCTGAGTTAAAAGAAGAAATTTTATTAAATACTTCACAAAAACCCATAAACCGTTTCACTCAACCTAGCCTTTTATTTACTTTCACACGGAATCATCATTTCTTTTATACCCCAACCCATCACATCACTGACCCCTCATAACTTCCCACCCTCACATCAATTAATCTCCCTCTCATCTCTCATCTTCAACCTCCCTCCAAAACCCTTTCACCATGTCTTCAAATAGTAAAAATACCGGTGATCACGAAAATTTTCCCAAAGAGAAAACACCATCACTTGACGAAATTAGCCCTCAAGAATCATCCAAGACAAAAGAAGATTCAACTGGGTCAAAAGCCGAATCCTCTGCTCCTGTTTCTCTCTCTCCGAAACAAGAAGAAGGTGAAAATGAAGCTGAAAGTGAACAAGAAAAGGAAATTAATGTTCCTAAGAAGAGAGGTAAGAAAACGAAATCATCCCAGCCAATTTCTTGTGGGCTTCTGTATTGATGTTGCATGGTGCAAAAAGTCCAAGTGGACGGAACTGCTGAATATTTTAAAGTTTCAAAAATGGTGGAAAGTTGTTAGTTTAGATGAGGGTTTATATGAAAAAGAAATGAAAGATTTTTGTTCAAATTTTAATATCACCGAGGGAGTCTGTGTGAGTGTTGTCAATGGCTGTGTTGTTACTTTAACTGAAAAGAAGTTGGAGGATTGGTTTGATGTTCCAATTGAGGGTTATAAGGAGTATGTTAAGGGTAGGGCCAAACTTAACATCAATGGAGTCTCCAATGATAAAATTCTTGCTTTCTTTAATGGAAATCCAACTGCATTATCTTTAGATCAAAAAGAACTGTCCCCCTTTCATACACTGTTATTCCAATTTGTGTGGTGTTTTATCTTACCCCGTTCCTCAAAAAGAACCCAGTCTAGTCTAATGGATCTCTCCATTATTTACTGCCTTGCCAAGAACATCAAAATCAACCTCCCTTCTTTAATTATTTCCCATCTCTCTCACTGCATTTCGCATAACACAAAAGTTGGCTATGGAAATCTTCTCTCTACCATTTTCAAAAATTGCAAAGTCAAATTGCCTGCCAGTCCCTCCTTCTGTCTCGAACCGGAAAATTACCTGACCAAGGACACACTGTCAAGACTTAGCTTAAGGTTGGTTAATGGGAAGCTGGATTTTGAGAGGGAAGAAACGCATGTTAAGGTGGAAGTAGGTGATAAAAGGAAGATGAGGGAAGAGGGAGTTCCTAGTGGGTTTGTGAGGAAAAGTCAAAGGATTGCTGAGTCCAAGTCTATGAAGGAGCAGGATGAAGGTGAAGCTGTGTTTATTCACCTAGATTCGGATCCAGTTCCTTCCACCACTGTTGATTTTCCCTTGTTATCTACTACTGGGCTCAATAAAATGCTCCGGGAAATTCAAGACTCTCTGTCCCTACTTCACACCAGGAGCAATGTCATAGAGACCACTGTCTCTACTCTCGATTCTCAGCAACAACAACAACTGATGGCCATTAAGCATGCTGATACGGGGATCAGGAACAAAGTAGATGGTGTTGTCTCCAAAATTGATTATGTGGTCTCCACTCTCTTTAAGCGCCCTAAGCCCTAATTTCTTTTAACTTTAAACATTGGACAAGTTTTTTGTGGCTGTAATTGTTGTTAAACAATCTCTTTTTGTTCTCTCTTTATGTGTCCTTTTGCGACACATGACGCACTTTAATCTCTTCTATTTTCTGCTTTACTCTTGTGCTCTGCATATTGATTATTCTCTGTTGTCCATGTTGTTGCTTTCTACTTGCTTATTGTTTGTGCTTAGATGGCTAATATTATAAGATACGTGTTTGAGCTACTTGCTTGCTGCCTAGACTGTTGACTCTCTAGTGCTGCGGGGTCATCACTTAGTTTTGATAATGACAAAAAGGGGGAAGAGATATTGTTGGTATAAAAATTTTTTATCGTAGTTCCTATGCATGTTTTTCTCATCCCTGTTCCCAGTAGAGCCTGATCTTGTTCCCAGTCCTAGTTGAGTCTACTTAGGTTTCGAATGTGTGTTATATTTTTTTTTTTGTGTTATAGTTTTATCTGATTTGTCTTTTCTTTTCTTAAAACATAAAACAAAATTTCCAATTATTTGCCATCATCAAAAAGGGGGAATATTGTTGTTTCACTATTTTGATGATGACAAATAATTAACTTTGGTTAATTTAGTTTTCGTATGTTATTAGATTAAGTTCATGTTTTTAGATTTATTCGTTTTGTTTTATTTATTTTATAATCTAGATTTGTTATTTTCTCTTAGGTTTATTATCTTTTAGATATCACAAATAATATGTTTAATAACTTATGGAGAATTGATTAGGAGAATAATCAAAAATTAAGTTGTTAACTTTATTTGTGTTTGTTACAAATAGTTTATATTATGGACGTATATATTATGTGAAATTATGTGATTCCATAATACTCTTGGAAGTTAGTTTGTGCGCAGCTATTTAAAACGGTTACTTGATAAGGAGCCTTCAAAAGCAACAAACTAACAGCGCCTAAAGAGGAGGGTTGAAGTAGTTCCTAGATTTTAGGAACCACAACAACCCACCTACTAATGTGGCGCGTGATAATGGTTGAGCGTGTGATAATGGTTGATGTTTCGGAAACCAACCGCATAACTTCCAACGGATTTTTACAACGGCTAGAACGTGGAAGGAGTGAGGCTGAAATTCAGCTCCACTATGTTCGTGGAGAAGGTCATGGGAAAGATTGTCTTCTACAAATAATAGTTTTGTGTAACAATCTTAAACATTATGCTTTCAGAATTTTCAGTGTGATATTTTTGTGAAAGTATATTCGATTTTACTCTTCTTTCATTATTACTCAGTGTATTAAAGATTGGGTTGTGTGAATCAAAATCTGTAATCATTTCGAGAGAAAAAGAGAAAGAGAAAGAATAGAGAGAAAGAGAAAAGACTTCGAGTGAAGTCAAGAGAGAAAGTCAATTGTTCAGGAGGAACAAGTTCCTAGAGGAACAGAGAAGTTCCGAGTTTAGGTTGTACAAAAGAGAGTCTTTTGGCCTAAGTTTATTAAAGAGAATTGAGTCAAAATCCCTAGTGGTCAAGGTTTTTCTTCCTATTGGGTCTAGGAAGCTTTCCTTGTTAAAATTCATGTGTTCTTATTTCTTTCTAGTTTATGCACTTATCTCTTTCTTAGATTAATATTCTTTTATTTCCGCATCAAAAAGTTAGAATATCTCCCCAACTATAATTCACTCCCCCTCCTCTTGTAGTTGCTTAAGTGTTTGTACTCGACTAACACCTAGTTTCATCATCCTCCATACTAAAGAAGACTTCCCTACTACTGGGATCCTGAATTACAGTAGTAGCATAAACCACAAATCGCTACATTTCTCTAATTCGTAATTTTCTACCATATGATTAAGCATTTTCATTGCTACAGGGATTGTCGACATAGATGGATCAATGTTATCAATAGAGCTGCTTTTACTCATAAGTTTGACACATTGTGACATTTCGCGTATTTCCTTAGCCAACATGGCAGATCCAGCAGACTGGCTTCTTGCACGCTTCAATGGTACACTATTCTACTTTGTTATAGGTTGCTTCTTAGAAGAATGCATGTCATTATATGCACCTTCACTAATTACTTGTGAACCACCTCATCGATTACCTGAGGTGGCACCATTTCTTGTTTGTTCCACAAAATTTCGAAAAAAGTTCCCTTCATCTAATAATTCAGTTGTAAAATCATCAACTCGACGATTTTCTACAAACTCTTCCTTAGTATTTTCATTCCCTACTGTAAGGTCTTCAATGTGGTCCATTGAAAACATTTTCACCCGTTGCATACGAATCTCCAAATAATTTATCCCAATTAGTTTCGAGAGTTGAGTTGACGCCCCTATGTCAAAACTATTTAATATCTGGATTTTCCTACAAAAATAAACAGTACTTTTATTAAATTCTACTAATTGTTATCCTAGTATTGTTGAAAATTATATTACTAAAAATCATTATGGATAATAAACATTAAAACACCTTGATTTTTCTTTGCCACCACTCATCTGATGCATCAATTTTTCCAGAATTTGGATCCCACCCGAGACCAGTTTTCGAAGATTTTAATTAAGTCCAATTACTCCAATCTCTTCTCATTGTATCATATTTATGCTTGCAACTACTCAAGTTACTAAATGGACGGCCAATTTTTTTTTCCACGTCTATCTGGATTTCCTTCCACTTAAAACATTGTGATCGACCATTGTCTTTAATAAATTGAAGGCATACTTCACACGGGATGACAGTGTCCTCATCAGTCCACTTAAATACCTCTTTCGTCCCTTCTTTATTACTAGATGAAGCCATCTACGTATTTAACATAACCATGAAGAATATAAAATCTTGATTACCAAGCTAATTAATAGCAACAATAATAATAGAAACAAAGCAAAATTATTGAAGGAAACAAAGAAAATCATGCTTAAGAAGATAAATGGATAAAAATCTAAAAAGTATTAAGCCTATAAATGCGTTTTCTTGGGATGATGTTAAAGGATTAGGTCGTACAAAGATGACAAAGCTGTGTCAAGAGCAATTAGCGTATAATAAATGTGACAAGAAAACAAGATCAACACTAGGCCAGTAAATAATCTATGTGATTGCCAGATAATTTCTTGCTTTATCCCAATGGTTGATAAATCAACTCTCTAAACAGATGCTCAACAACTCTTCTGAATTTCCAAGGAAGATACTCTACAACTTACTATTTTCTGTGTCTGCTTATGCGTGCTTTAGGGAGGTGGAGATGGGGTGGAGAGTGGGGGAAGGGGGATACTTCCACCAACTCCGGGCCAGAGATATAGACATATCATGAATACAAGAGGGCCTAATAACCTGGATATGACAGAGCAGGCTTAGTAATTTTGTAAACAAGGTATAGTTTCCCACCTGAATCAACCAAGTATGTGAACAATGCATCAGAGCTTACCCTCCAAGTCAGTTATTACATATTCCCTCCACTAACAATATTTTGAATGATATCCTCTATGGCTCTATCTCTCTAAAGGTAGATGCAATCATTTATAAATGCTTCGCGAAAGCCAAAAGAAGGGGTTAGTTAGTGATTACATATTCTAAAATGTCTCCCTAAGACCATTCAAGTTGTATGATCTAGCAACTTCAGAAATGTTAGAAACCAGACACAGACCAAATCAAGCACTTAAAGGCCCCCTTCAATTGCGAGCTCATCCAAGAACCAGCACGTGACAGTAAAACTCAACACTGATATGGTATTAATTCGCAAGGTCCTATAACTTTTCTTAGCGAAACAAATTCCCCTAGCTCCATTACCTCATTTACCTGCTGCAGCAGATTGATATGATAGTTGAGTGAAACAAATTTATTATCTTTACTTTTTGGGTATAAAGAAAAAAATATGATAGTTGAATTCAATATGTTATGTTACAATTTTATTGAACTAACACCAGATCCACATTGACAGATGAGTAGTTTTATTCCTCAAGTTCAGTAAATCATGTTTTCAATTTCTTAAAATACCCCCATATTCTTATATAGTATTAGGCTAGATCCTCCATCTTTCTTTTCTCACGTTTTTTCTACTGCCAACAAGATATTCGATTTCTGAGTATTCTCCATTTCAAAGAAATATAGTGCAGATCACATTCAATGACAGAGACTCTACAAACAACTAGACAGGTCAACAATACACCATTCATAATTAAATATGCAACAGTTTAATAAATGTACAATGTAAGGTCATCTCTGCAACATGGATTAACAAGGAACCAAGTCTTAAGCAACAACGCCGACGATGATGATGGTTAATTAAAATCTCTATGGGTTGACATCATTACAAAACATTAAATCAAAGAAGTAATTCAATTGTCATCAGCTTCTTGTTGATCACCCCTCAAAAAAAGCTTCTTGTTGATCATTCTTAGGTCTATGATCTGTAGCTTGCATTAAGTTATAGTAAATTTAAACCTTGCAAGATATGTTCTGTATTGTTGTTTTGTATTAATTACTGTATTGCAAACTTTCAACATATGTTCATAAATTAAAAATTGTGGGTTCTTCCATCAATTGTATTGCCTAAAATCATAAGGGTAAGTCTTAAACCAAACCATTTAACTGATATGCATATTCTTTTAGTTCTATGTTTATCGTTGTTAGAAAAAAAATGGATAGAGAACTCTGATTATAGTTTCTTTTAATTTTGAGCTGATCATGGAGTTTTTATATGTTAAAAAGAAGTCATTTCACAAACAAATTAAGCTAATAACAGTAACAATTAAGCTCATGAATACAAAAACCACTTAATTCAATTTCCTCAAAATCAATCAAATTGAGCTCAAGTCAAACACCCCCCAAAAAAACCCCAAATCCCCACAACTAAAACCCAGTCAAACCCATTTTTTTCCAATTCAACTATTAAAATCATACTCACTTAACAATCGATCAAACAAAAACCATCAAACCCCCCCCCCCAAAAAAAAAAAAAAAACCAAAAAACCCCCCACAAACTAAAAAAATCAGCAATCAAATTAAGCAACCAATAACTCAGCAATAAAAAGGTAATTTTTGAGATAAATCACATACCTTGGTTTCAGGTGATTGAATCTCTTCTGATAATTATGAACACAAATGACAAATGAAAGAATCTGTACCATGCAAAATTCATACTTTAAGAGAAGAGGAGCAAAAAACTCTAGTCATAAAGTTAAATATAATGGAAGAGAAAGAGGAATTATAGACTTACCTGGAGGAAGAAATTTCAAGATTATACCGTGAATTCCCACAGAATTTGTAAACGTATATATATTGTTATTTTGGGATACTGAAATCTAGAATATCACGCATAGAATAAGTTATAGCGCCTGAATAATAGAGATTCTGTTAATCCCAAATTTTCATCCATAAAAGCTGGAATTTTTTCAAATCAGCTATGGAGGATTGGAGGTGTGGAGATGAGAACCAATCTTCCATAAATTGTCGCCCTATTTTCCTTTGAAAAAAAAAAGAAAAGAAAAGAGTAGAACGCTGCTACCATAAATTGAACGCTATAAAAGATGACGTTTGTGAAAAGCTATCCAAAAGCTACTTGAAATTCCAACAGCTACTCCAACATCTACTACGCCAAACACTTAATTAGTATTTTGACCTAGTCAAAACACTAAAAGGTAGTGCAAAAGCTGTTGCCGAACAGGGCTATGATAGTTGTTTTCCCAGCATATTTTATACTGTTAATGCAACATACATCCATGAGAAAAAATTTCTTGGGCCACTAACTTCCATAGCTTACACAAGCACTTAAAGTGCACCGTCCTCCACTCATGGTCATCTTGACCTTCTTCTATCCTCACCACTTTGAGGAGGACTGGGTGCAAGAGAGAAGTAGGCGCTTTTCGTACGCCCAATTCATCGTTTGAGGCCTTAGAAAATTTATGATAGTGGAAACCTCCTTTCATCTTTTACAGACCATCAGCAGTTGGTCTTATGACTTCTCTACCAATTTAGGCCATATATGGGTAGATAGAAGATCGATATTAGAACTGATCTTTGTAGCGTTTGATCCTGTCAGTGCCAAGTCTTCAGACTCTACTATAGGTTCGTCGCCAAATACCCTTGCCGTTTTCTCTGCTCATCTCGCCCTTTCACTTGTGATGAAAGATTCTTTATCTTCCTCTATGTTGTTGAAGGCGAGACGATGATTAAAACAATCATTATCAAACTTAGCTTCCATGTTTGCATGTGCTTCGTTGTTCATTTTAATTTTATGAAATGAAAATGAGATGATAAGATGTTATGGGCAACTCCCTTCAAATAACCAGCCCATTTACTCAACGATTACTTTCGTGATAGCTTTTACGATCAGTGAGCAATTGAGTACTTTGACTCCTTTTTTTTCGAGAAGTTTGTAGGCTTTTTAATTTATTTTAAGGTTATCAATTTGTTGATAAGTCTTAAAATTAGTATACCACTTCTCAGGCATTTGGGCCTAAAATTGCTTCCTTGGATTTATGAATCATTTTATGAACAACAATCAAACCCATAATTTTATACGATATGGAAGTAAGAAGGGACAACAAACATAAAATTATTTCATTAATTGAAATAACATTCCTTTTATAATAAGATATCTTTAAAAATACATTTTATGAATTGAAATTGATATAAATACATAGTTTCCTAGGAAGACATAAACTATGTATTATAAATTTGATTACTAAGACATTTACCCTTATTGCTTGATTTATCAAGTCTGGAGATAGGCGAAACTAATGAGGATTTGTGGCTCCTAATGTTCATCTATATAAGGATCATCATCATTTGAGTAATCTTCGTCTAAAAGCATATGCATGCCTCTTTCTGCTAAATGTTCTTGCTATAAGAGATATGTACATTTGTATTGTATGAGTTTTTTGAAACTCATATTTTCATCCACTTGGACTACCCTATACTTTCTAGTAAAAACACCTAAACTGCTTTCATAGATTATGGATCTATGATACTTCAACGCGAGTTCAGGGGAAAGTCTCCCCATGCTTTGCAAACACTTAATTAGGAGTTTTAATAGATCTCCTTTTCCCATTCTTGGCCACGGGTTCAGCGCTAGGAAATCCACATCACTATTTATGATAGCAGCACTAGATCCTTGTTTATCCACATCCCATGGTTGGACCTTTAGGTCCCTTCCAAAGAGCTTGGTGATTTTTGATTGCCAATTGTTCATTTCTTGTTCTTTGAATTCTTCCCAGTCTTCTTATGAAATGTTCGTATTGAATCTATGCCTCCAACATTCTCCAGGAAAGAGTGATGGAGGAGCGATTTGCTGGTTAGCCATTTCTTAAGAGTTTTTTCGAGTTTTTGATTAGAAAACAAATATTTTAGGAATGAAAATTTTCAAAGGTAAAATAATGTATTTATAAAACAACTATTTTAACCGTGTCACTAATATTAGGGATAAATGAAACGTTTGTTATTATCTTTTTAGATACAATAACACGTCTTTTGTAACCAATCTTAACTACCCTAAGTTAAAACCCTTAGTGGGTAAACATGGGCTTGCCCACTCACTCTTCATATGTCATATCATTTTTAGAGTTTACCATTAATGACGTGTGCAAGTTGGACAACAATCATTATTTTTAGAAGTAACTTGTTTCCATCTTTTCAATATTTGTATTTTATTCACCCATTGTCAATAAAATAACATTTTCAAGAAAAATACCCCAAGTCCTATTATATCTACTTTACTCTAAAATACCAATTGGTAACAGAACAACAAATTATCTCCTAAACTATTTGTCATGATAAATGTGCGTCTAGACTAAAAAATAATCTGGGACAAATGGAGTGAAGGTTCATTAATAAACCTCAAATGATACTTACTTCGTGGTACCTCCTTTATCCCCGTCTTAATCGATACATTTTGATTGTAACAATGTTTTATGTGTGCATATGACTAGGTAGTTTTTATTTTAATTAGTGGAGTATGAGACCTCAAAAAATGAGTGCCGAAATGTGTTTGTTTATCATTGTATAGTTTCCTTGTAAAGAGAGAGATAATGTATATTCGATAGGACCTTGTCCTTTTCGAAAATGCATCAATTAGTATGAGATGGAAAAAATGGAAAATGTATCGATTGATACGAAGGGACAAAAGGAATGGTAGACATATCACACAATAAGATTTAGTTTGAATTCAATTTTGTTGAGCATCAATTGCTAAGATCATTGATGAATCTCAATTGATTTTCAACAATAATCATTTATTCTTCATTTATGGTCACGATTCATAAAATTGATATTCGATCCTATTGACCTAAACTGTGATCCATTCGATCCGATCTGATAAATCAGATACTTTGTCTAGTGTTTTTGGTGTTCGGATAATTCGGTCGAATACAGATCGGAAATTTCCATTTCGTATATCCAAAAATATCCTGTTACATAACCGGATTTTCGAAAATACCTGGTGATTCGATTTGATTTGATCCAAAACCTATTTTCTAACTTTTCTTTGAAAAATCAATGTTTATTTAGTTATCGAATACCCGACGGTTTTGATCCGAAACTTCGAATCGAGTCAGATTATAAGAAATGAACACTCCTAGTCACGAAAATATAACGTTTATAGTAACTGATAAGATTCTCATTTCCATCAATAGGTTCGTTGATATAGTTATCACCATATTTGGTGAATTCAGGTGTAACATAAAATTTGTGCCTCTCAAATCACAACTTACAACTACTTGTGAAAAAAAATTCAACAATAAGTTGAACTTTTAGGTTTAGATAATTACACAAAACCTCCTTCTACTTTGTGCCTGATCTTGTTTCCAAAATCCATGGTTGAATGTTGAAACTATAATGCATGTAAGTGTCCCATATTGATAAAAGAAAAGAGATTAGTTCACTTTATAATGCAAGGAGGGACTACTTCCCTTATTGCCATGTGGTTTTAAGGTGGAACCTCCTTTGTCTTGTGAAGTGGACTCTCACTCCTTGTGATGGGTGCGACCCATGCCCATATTTAACATTGAATTTCTTTATTTTGTATACTTTAGTGGGTAAGTTGCGATTTCTTATTAGTGCAACAATGGACGACCTGTAAAAATATGAACAAACTAGTGGGTAAGCAGCACATATATTGATTGAAATGCGATGAACAAGTGAACAAATTTTCCTAATGAAGGGATAACCTATATATATGATCCAAGTCATCGAAAAGTGCAAATAAGGAGACACCAAATCTATATAGAAATTTATTTTGACCTTGTAAAGATTTACAAATGAATGAAAGGAAGAAATTGTCTATTGAACCGAAGTTATGAACCAACAGTCAAGCAAAAATGTCGTTTGAATTCTTCAACTCTTTGTAGTATAGTAACAACATGTCTTGGTGTATATATAACAACTAAACAATCAGCATAAAAGTTTGAACAAAGGGATTAGAAACAAAATACTACTTCCTCTGCTTCAAAATAAGTGTTGCTATTTGTTCAAATTCACGAATATCCAACTTTTTACAATATCGGATAGCATTTCAATTTTTTTTGGAGCAAAGGAAGTAATAAAAAAAAGTTACAAATCGTTTTTTTTTTTTGGAAAGATTATGTACTACCACATATGGGAGTGGCAGTAGTAGTACACCTTTCAATGCTTCCTTGGCCACGCCGAAAAACTAAAGAGCATTCAGGGAGTTCATCCAAATCCCCAAATAATGATTCATCTTCCTCTTTCATTGGAAATGTTGCCACTTCAGCGTCATCAAATGTGGGACCCACTAATGCAGGTGTGTCAAATGATAAATCAGATATCCAGTTGAATTCTACCCCCAAACTCCCTAACATAAGTGAGTCACCACCAACAAATTCCAAAAGGGGTGGATCACCAAACGGATTAATGTGCAATGGTGATGACGGCGATGTTTCTTCGCCGCCGTCTTCCGCCGAATCAGATGGAGCAGTAGAAATAGGAGGAGTTGCCGGAGATGGGGTGCTTGGAGAAGCGACTGGCGGTGGTGCAGTAGTGGTGGCCGTGACAATTGTTTGATGGTTGTTTTGGTGGTGATGGTGGTGGTGCTTGGTAGTGGGTAGAGGGTGGTTATGCTCACAAGCATATGTAATAACAAGCATAGTGGGGTCCACACGGCTCCTTTCTACTTGCTTTCTAGCCGGGCATCCTTTAGAGCTACTACATCGATAATATCCCCTATAAAGAAAACAAATCACACATAAGAACAAAACCATATAAGTAGAACTGTAGAAGCATACTACATCTATTTCTTAAAGATCTTCCTTGTTACTGGTACTACACCAATGAGAATCAAATTGTGTGGGGATGTAGGGTAAAAGTAGGAGAGAGAAAAGGTTAAGATAAATAAACAAATAAAAAGAGGTTAAAGTAGGAGAAACAAATGGAGTAAAATTGAATTAATAAGGTAATGGTGGACCATATGATAGGGACATAAAAGGGTAAAAAGGAAAAAAATTCCAAAAAAGAAATAAAGTAGAAGAGGTGAAAACGCACTTGAACGAAAAGAGGGAAAATCTTTAGTAAACAGAGGAAGTATTTACTATTTAAGCATTTTTAACATGGTGAAAAAGCACAGTGGAGTTGGTGCGCAAGTAAAACAACACATAAAGAGTTGAGACAATTGTAATTTGGAGAAATAAGCTTTTGTTCTAAAACGCGCGTGTAAAAGCTGCGAAGCCTTTGTTTTTTTTTTTTTTCTTTTCCTGCCTTTTAGGATAATGGTGGGCATCGTGGAAAAGATTGGTTTCTCTCCTAAGTAATTGATTTGATTGATTTTCTTTTTGTTCTTTATCAAATTCATCAAATATACAAGTTTTTGGATAATGCAAAGGTTTCACACTTTTTAAGTAAATGTGTAACCCAATAGAGTACTTCATAAAACAATTGTCAAAACATAACGTGAGAGCATGATATTGAATATTAGAATCTTCTCATTTTCTTCCAACTACCATAAATGTATCTTTCAGAAGAAAAAGAACTACATACTTTATTTCATAATGTGTGGGGTTTAATTAGAGCAATTATCTATTTGAAAATACTTAATTTTAAAATAGAGCTATTATTGTAATATGATTTTCTATATTAATATACAAAATCCGACGATATATTTTATAGTCCCTTCATTTCTACTTGTTCTCCCGATTTTAACTAGGAATAACTAAAAGGAAAGAAAGGAGTATGTAAAATTATTATACGTAATAAATACACCTAATTTACGAAAGTTGACACACTTGTTATACTTCACCATTTTAACATTTTTGTGACAACAATGTAATATATTTAAAGAAATAAAATAAATTACTATAGTGACTACAAAATTTATTAATAAATTAATCAAGATTAAAATATTATAATTGAAAAAATGGCAAAGAGAAGAGATAAAAAGGAGATTTGTCGGTTCATAATTCTAGTCAACAATAAGGTCGGTCTATACATCGACGTTACTCCTTTTAATTGTATGCCAAAATTTCTTGATTTTTTTAGTAATGTTTCAAAACCTTTTTTTTCTTCTACATGATAAAAATCAGATGGATACTTATTCTTTACATGAGAAACAAAAAAAATACTAACTAGTATTTCTATGAGGAGAAAATCATATTGAAGTTGAAAAGAAAAGATTATATGCATACAAATTAAGATCAAACAGATTTTTTCATAAATGTAAATTTTGATGGACACGATTAATTATTAATTAAATAAATGCTTTACTTGTCTTTTAATCCATAAACAAATGTATTTTTTATTATATATGAGAGAAATTTAATAATTTACAATTCTCAATAATACTCACATTACAAAAATAATTATAATTACATATAACATTTCCAAATTTTCAAAAGAAAAAAAAAATACTATAATCATCCTTAAGGTAATAATAACAATTCATCACCTTTTTTTACCTAAAAATCTCATTCTATCAACTAATATCACTATTACAAATAGTACACTAATATCAATACAAATATAATGATATTATCCTTTTAAGACATAGAATTGGAATAATATGAGAGTTGAACAATTTCTATATGCTATTTTGCTCCTTATGATACTTGATCAAATAAAAATTGGGTTTTTGCCTCCAAAGTCCCAAAAAAGTTAAAAAACATTTGTTCATATAGAAGTTAGGGCCTGTGGCAGCGCATAAAGCGGCAGATAATTTAGTGTCCCATGATTGATTTCCAACCACTCCATGGGCAAGCATACGTTAGCACAAGCCACCTTCTACACTAAATTACGCCGTCTTAGTGAACCCAAAGTCCAGAACAAAGCACCGGCGGCTAAACTTAACATTTGTATTTTGTAGATGAAAAAGAAAGAGATTTTATTTTTTTCCCCAAAAAAAAAAAGAAAAAGAAATAGAGATTTGATCAAATACAACAAGGTATAACACATAATCATACACACCTGGGATAAGGAGAGCCTTTGATTGGTTTTTGACCGTACTTTCTCCACGCCCATGAATCAGACGGTGGATATGCCTCTCCTTTGCTCCTTGATCCATCTACATCTCCTATTGGAATTGATACCACTCTTTTTTGTATGCTCCTTCTGCTACTCTCCCCAACAACATCATTAATTATTATTAGCAAGATTTAATTTACACTTAATTATTACATTCCTAAAATTAACAACAACAACAAAATCTCCTAATTTAATTCATAGTGGTATAGGAGATCAGCAATGATTTTTTTTTTTTCTAAATATGTACTCCTTGTACATGTCTTATCATTTTGGGTTGGTTAGCTCGTCATTAAGTTCCCTCGTGAGTCGTGCCTTACATGATGAGGCCAAGCGAACAGACGAGCTAACCAACCCGTAAGTTTTGATGATTGTAAACAAATGATTATTCTTAAATATATATATAATAAAATAACAATTTAGACTAACCTTTTCTTGGGAGAAGGCGCAGTGGCGGTTGTTCTCAAGTCATCGCCGGAGAGTGGCGAATCAGGTCCATTTTCTGATGAGCTTTGGGGGTCATCTTGTTCGTTGGTAAAATATGAACTTGTTCTATGTTTATTTTCCATAACCATAGTTAATAATTAGTTGGAGCAGGAGCACCAAAAAATAAATAACTGTGTGCTCCTAATATAATTAAAAGGGTTGTCTTAAAAAGTGGAGAATATGTATTTTTTTTGGCTCAAAATACAAAAAAAAAGAGAGAGGATGAAGATATATATGATATGATGAGTAAGTGTATTGAGGTAGAGTTTATGGAGATGGTGGGATATAGTAGAAGAAAGAGGGAGGATTAATTTTGTTGATTTAAAAATAAATAAGTTAAGGTTAGTGGTCATGTTTACAGATGGGCAATTGGGCATATTTTATTTTGGGTCGTGCGAGCAAATACGCAATCATATGATATTTTTATAATCAAAATTTAACTCATAGTTTTATGTACAGGGTTTTAGATAATTAGCACTATTTTTCTTTTTTCTTTTTTTTCCAAATAATTTAGATATTAAATGTTACATTGTCTGACGTATGGTTGAGAAGTAGACAATGTCTTAGCCAGTTAGCCTGTTGTTTTAATTTATATAGCTTTTAAGCTTCTAAAAAAACAAAAATAAAAATTTATATAGCTTTAATTTTCATTCAATATTCAACAAAAAGGTTGTTGCTATCATCGTGGAGGAATCAGGTGAATCACTGATTACATTTGGTAATTATGGACTTAGATCATAGGCCCTATAATTATATTCTATTGTTTCACACTTATGGACCAATATTGATTCTAAGGGCCTGTTCTCCCCAGCTTATTTTCAGTTCAGTTCAGTTCAGTTCAGTTCAGTTCAGCTCTAATAAGTTCAGTTCAGTTCAGTTCAGCTCCAATAAGTTCAGTTCAGTTCAGTTCAGCTCCAATAAGTTCAGTTCAGTTCAGTTCAGTTCAGATCAGTTCAGTTCAGTTCAGCTCTATTCTTTTATAACCATTTTGTTAAATATTATTATTATTATGTTGGTATAATTTATTTTACTAATTACTATTATTATTATTTTTATTATTATTATTAAATATATATCATTACTATTAAGTATTATTATTATTATTATTATTATTATTATTATTATTATTATTGTTGTTGTTGTTGTTGTTTCTATATATTTTTTTTATTATAGCTTTACTAATTATTATTATATTATTATTAAGAGGAACATGGTTTAGGTCAAAGCACAAATAAACCCACTTTTTTTAGCCCATAAACCAATCAAATCGCGTCAAGACGGTTTATGATGTAATTTTCGCGGTCCAACCCAATCATTATTTTATTACTAAATATTTTTAAATTATTAAATCTAATTATTAAAATAGTAATATTAATTTACTTCTTAGATATTATTGTTATTATATATCATCGTCAAGTATTAATATATTAATACAAATAAATAAAATAATTATTATTAATTATCATTACTATCATTAATTATTATTATTATTAATTTATGATTATTAATATTATTTATTTATAACTATCATTTAAAGATATTCAAAATACTACTATTATTATTATTCATTATTATTACTTATCATTATATTATTATTTAATATTCATATTATTATTGTTTAAAATATTATTTATATATTTATTACATTCAATTTATTTTAATGTAATATAATTCAATTCAATTTAATTCAATTCAATTCAGTTCAGTTCAGTTCAGTTCAGTTCAGTTCAGTTCAGTTCAGTTCAGCTCTGATAAGTTCAGTTCAGTTCAGTTCAGCTCCGATAAGTTCAGTTCAGTTCAGTTCAGCTTTGATAAGTTCAGTTCAGTTCAGTTCAGTTCAGCTGTTTTATGCCGAAGAGAACAGGCCCTAAGAAATCAGAATTTTTTTTTCCTCACTACCTATGCACTGTTGTTCATGTTTTATAGTATTACCCAATTTGTGGAGTCTATTTCAATATGAAATGATAAGAGTTATGGCTTGTTTGGTTGCATGTATAAATTAGTATGTTTCTAAAAAAAAGTAACAATTATATTGGTTTTTCATTTTATAAGGAGTGGTAAATGCTATTTAGTTGATCATAGGAAGAAAAACTTTTCATGTATAGAAAGTTTTACTTACCTAGGAAGACCTAACCTCAATTCATATGATACAATTTTGACACAATCAAACATTAATTTGATCGGAACTAGCATGAGTAAAATGTGCCTAAGATCGATTATATTATCATAATAAGTTATTTACAAAGCAATAGCAAAATTCAATGCACATAGCAGTGGAATGGGCATGCACTACTTTTTTTTTTTTACATAGGTGCTTTCTAATTATTGAAAGTAGAATTGTAGCTTTGAGCAAGTTTGTTGATTTTCTATTTTATTTTCTCATCATAAATGTGTTATGATCTACTAAAAAAGAACTATCTAAAGCCTCTTAGATATAATAGAAAATTTATAATAAAATCGAAATTATTTCTCATACTATATTTTATAATTTTTTTGGAAATGGTGAGATTCAGCAAAGCAATTAAATTTCCAATATTGCAATATATATAGAGTTATAAAAGGATTTCGCTACCATATCACATTACAATGAAAACTTGGAAACATGATAAATTGGTCCATGCATTGAAATTTACGTTAATGACGGATATCCAAATCAATTTGGAGTATGACAAATAATTAATCATGCATCAATTTGAAGAGATAGCAATACACAACCCTTAAAAGAGCAAAATACTAGAATATGCACATAATTATTTGAGTTTGGATATATTTTACTTTGTAGCCTTGTAGGGTAGAAACTAGAAAAGATGAAGTGTAATGCATATTGGCATGTCAGTCATTCGTGCAAATAGAAGCTATTATCGCTTTAACTCAATTTAATTTCATGCCTAATTTTTAACGTCCATAACAAAGACAGAAATCAAACAAGGGAAAAGGTGGACTCACCTCACCAGATCTCACTGTGCATTTAATGAGTTGCTTTTACCACCATTTGCATTAAAACTAGTTATTAGGTCCGGGCTATGCCCCGGGTAAGAAAACATTTTATTTATTAATATAATACTTGATGATTATTAGCCTAGTGGTTAGAATTTTAGTAAATGTACTTGATGTTTTGGGATCAAACCCTATCCTATGCAATTTCTTAATTTTTTAATTGTACATGAATTACATGAACTAAAACTCCCTAAAAAAAGTGCCCGTGACACAATTTTTTTGTTTTCGCATACCTTTTAGTATATTTGTATAGATGCTTTTGGTTGCATTGGGTGGCTTTAAAATTTTGTTTTAGTCATCTCTTGTTTTGCAGTAGTGGTTGTTAGTTTTCAGACTAAAGGTTAGCTTTATTTTATACTTCTAACTCAAAGGTGTTTGCGCTAAGAGATAATAAATTATTATAGCAATGATAACAAATTCATATGTAACTAATAACTTAACAATATAGTCTCATTACCCGATGTCCATGCCATCTCTATACAATTGTTTGTCCTTATAGAAATCGTCTCTTTTTCTTAGCAGTGATGAATATTGCTTTCGAAGTTATTTTGTCCATTTGATATCTTTTAAATAAATTGATCAGTGATCTTGTGCCTACAATATGTTAGTTAAAAGATGGCGCCAAGAAAATGGAGTTTGTATCGTCCCTCAAAAAAAGAAAGTAAATGAAGTTAGTAATTCATTTTTGTGTATCATAATTTAAATCTAATAAATATATAATTAAATTATTTTCATAATTGCATATTTTAATTTTTCATTTGAACTTTCTATTTCACTGTTGTATAAGAAAGAGAAGCATAATCTAATAATATTTGAATGATCTTGTTTACTTGGCTGCTTCTGATGACATACTAAGGGCTTGTTCTCTTCAGCATAAAACAGCTGAACTGAACCGAACCGAACCGAACCGAACCGAACTTATTGGAGCTGAACTGAACTGAACTGAACTTATTGGAGCTGAACTGAATTGAACTGAACTTATTGGAGCTGAACTGAACTAAACTGAACTGAACTGAACTTAACTTAACTTAACTGAACTGAACTGAATTGAATTGAATTGAATTGAATTGAATTAAATTGAATGTAATAAATATATAAATATATAAATAATATTTAAACAATAATAATATGAATATTAAATAATAATTATAATGATAAGTAATAATAATGAATAATAATAATAGTATTTTGGATATTTTTAAATGATAGATATAAATAAATAATATTATAATCAAATAATTATTAATAATAATAATAATTAATGATAACAATGATAATTAATAATAATTATTTTATATTATGTATTAATATATTAATACTTGATGATGATATATAATAACAATAATATCTAAGAAGTAAATTAATATTACTATTTTAATAATTAGATTTAATAATATAATAATATTTAGTAATAAAAATAATAATTGGGTTGGATCACGAAAATTACATCATAAATCGCGGATACGTGATTGGTTTATGGGCTAAAAAACGTGGGTTTATTTGTGCTTTGACCTAAATCATGTTCCTCCTAATAATAATAGTGATAAGAATGAGTAAAGCTATAATAAACAAAATAATATATAGAAACAAAAACAACAACAACAACAACAACAACAACAACAACAATAATAATAATAATAATAATAATAATAATAATAATAATAATAATAATAATAATAATAATACTTAATAGTAATGATCTAAAAATAATAATAATAATAATAATAATAATGATAATAATAATAATAATAATAGTAATGATATAAAAAAAAAATAATAAATAGTAATGACAATAATAATAATAATAATAATAATAATAACAATAATAATAATAATAAGAGTAATTAGTAAAATAAATTATACCAACATAATAATAATATTTAACAAAATGGTTATAAAAGAATGGAACTGAACTGAACTGAACTGAACTTATTGGAGCTGAACTGAACTGAACTGAAAATAAGTTAGGAAGAACAGGCCCTAAGTATTACATTTTAGTATTTTATTTAACTTGTTTCACTAAGCATAGATAGGGTTAAGTTGGACATTAATTCTTGAAGGTTGTCAACCCAACCCCACAATAGTGTCCGACTCTCCTAGATTGGCTCATGATCCTCGCGATAATCGAATTCGTGCCTCCGAAGTCCGAAAGACCCAAACCCCCATGCTCTTCATGAGAATCGAACTTATGCCACAAGGGGAGGAGCAAGGTAAGAAGAGGTACAAACTCTCTACTTCACGATCCTTGCTAAAATATTACAATTGCGATTCTATATATAGTAGGTCAATGTAGGTGTGAAAAAAATCATGTTTTAGATTCTAAACAAATTTTAATTGTTTTGGTTCGAATAAAAGAGTCGTCAATTAATTTTAGTAAACCAAAAAGAAAGAGATTTTCATTTTGAGGTAAATTTCCTTACTTTATTCATTGAAATATTTTTATTGCATGCACATAATTCAATTTAAATGCAGAAAAGGCAAATATGTTAAAGTTCGGTTTTTAACACATAAGATTTATTTGCTAATCACTTCATCAAATCACAAGATTAATATAGGCACTTTTAATATCTTATTAGGCGTGATTTAACTATTCTGAAGGTTTAATTTAGCAAATAAATAACATTCGTGAACATACAATTGCAATAAAAAAAGCACGAAAAGACATAAAGCATGCAAATTAAAAATAGTCATTGATATTATGGTTTATATTTTTTTTTCCCCTTGATCTGAGTTGAAATGCGGGGTAATGGTGCTTTTAGGAGCACTTTTATACTAATATTTTTCATCTAGTTGTGCTTTTGTGTTTTATGATAGTTTGCAGGTTTTGGGAAATTATTTTCCTATTTTCTGTCATTCTGTGATACTATAGTGGATTGGAAGAGTTAGAAGACGCGTATATGAGTTTTCGAGGTACAAGATTGTTCATAAAGCCTGTGGGTATGAAAAGAATCGAAGACTTGGCGTCAAATGCCAAGAAAGCCACATTTTAATGGCCGCCCAATCTCATCAGGCGACATCCTCCCGATCGGACGATCGTTTTTCAACATTCTCACTTTTGTCTTAGGTACGATCGGGAGTTGCTCGCCCAGACGTAAATCGGTGAGGGCGCCCGATCGGGCGTGTTTTCCCGGTCTCATCGAGCGCTTTGTTTTGCTGAGCTATTGAAGATTTTTATTGCTGAAGACCCACCCCCAATCGGGCGGGTGGCACGGAGGCCTAAATCCGGATTTTATATTTCCTAATTAGTTCGTTTTTAGGAGTGAGGGCCTATTCTGCCCAGCTTATTTTCAGTTCAATTCAGCTCAGTTCAGTCCGGTTCAGTTCAGTTCAGTTCGGCTCCATTCTTTTATAACCATTTTGTTAAATACTATTATTATGTTGGTCTAATTTATTTTACTAATTACTCTGATTATTATTTATTTATTTTATCATTATTATTAAGTATTATTATTATTATATATTATTTGTTTATTATAGCTTTACTCATTATTATTACTATTATTATTAGAAGGAACATGGTTTAGGTCAAAAGCACAAATAAACCCACATTTTTAGCCCATAAACCAATCAAATCGCGTCAAAACGGTTTATGATGCAATTTTGGGCTGTCCAACCCAATCATTATTTTTATTACTAAATATTATTATATTATTAAATCTAATTATTAAAATAGTAATATTAATTATTTCTTATATATTATTGTTATTATATAATCAGCATCAAGTATTAATATATTAATACAAATAATATAAAATAATTAGTATTAATTATCATTATTATCATTAATTATTATTATTATTTTTAATTTATGATTATTAATATTATTTATTCATAACTATCATTTAAAAATATCCAAAATACTATTATTATTATTCATTATTATTACTTTATATTAATTATTATTTAATATTCATATTATTATTATTTAAATATTATTTATATATTTATTACATTCAATTTAATTCAATTCTATTCAGTTTAATTCAGTTCAATTCAGTTCCGTTCAGCTGTTTTATGCCGAAGAGAACAAACCCTAAGTATAAATAGCTTAGTAGATTATTTGGCAAGGACCTTTTTCTAGATTTTTTATTTTTCTTTCATTAGTTTTTCCTAAACACTAGTTTTCTCTCTCGAGACCTAATTAGCATACTTTGGAGATTGTGCAAGTATAATTCAAGTTCTTCATTCCTTTTTCTTTCAATGTGTTCTTCCATTGTTCAGTATTGCTTTCAAGTATTTGTGTCTTTATTATTCTTAAATCTTAATTGCTTCAAAACATGAATCTTTCCATAGTTATTGCTTTTGTTACTTTTGCCATGAGTGAGTAGATTTGTTTCTAGGGCTTAGTGAGGGAAGCCATGCTTATACCATGATTTATTGTTCTTGATTTCTTTTAGGGTTTTTCTACATCGTACCCCTTTGTTTTACGAAATTCTATGTTGTACCCGATCTTTTTGAAATTTCCACGTTGTACCCCTAAGATTTATAAGTTACACAAAATACTCTTTTACACGATATAAAACAGTAGATTTTGGGACTTTCTTACCTTGTGGGCATAGAGTAGGATTTTGTAGCCTTGTTAGATTACTGACGTTTGGAATATGATCTGATAAATTAAAGACTAAATGAGATTTAGAGTAGAAATTTTTATTAGTAAGGGTATTTTGTGTGACATTTGTAGAGTTTAGGGGTACAATATGTAGAGTTCAAAAAGGTTGGGTGCAACGTAGAATTTCGAAAAATACAGGGGCATTACGTAGAAAAACCCTTTCTTTTATAATTTAGGTTGTGATTAGAGCAATTCTATTGTGATTCGTTTTAATCTACGATTTATGTTAGTATACAATTTCATGAATCGTGACCTAGCTAATAATTATTTGTATTGACCAAAATCTTACTTTTTAGAGGCCTAGAACACACTAGTGAGTCTGATTATGTGAAGTGACGATACTGCATATGTTTCATTAGAGCGTTATTACCCGACCATAGGATGAACACCTGCTCGAATTGCTCGTCTCTACATTTAAGTATTTTTAGTTGCATGAACCTCCTTGATTGGTATAAGCATGATGGACGATCGAATGTCTAAGGTTTTTAATTATTTGATAAACATTCATCCATTGTGATGATCTAGTTTATTTTAGTTTAGTTGTTAGTCATTCAATCAATTTCTCTCTTGAAATATAGTTAAGTAATTGAACATTAATCTATAGAAATCTTCTCTCTATGGATCGATCCGTATTTGCTAAGTTTCTGCTAACAACGAACACCTTACACTTGCTTTACTATTTCAAAACTCATCACTCATACGATCAAAAGATCATGAAAAGGGGATTGGAAAGATTATACAACTATATACAAACTTTATATGTGTTTAGGAATTTAATTCCTACATCGTGAGAAGTAGATTGTTAGCATAAAAGGAAGAAATTGGAATTGACATATACCTTTTGTCGCCTAAGTTTGACTGTATGGAAGTCAGATGCATAAATTGTAGAGCTTCTGAAGAGGCAGTTTGAATGAATATTCTTGAAGTTATGAAGAATGTGTTGTGAGAAATAGAGAGAGAAGTTATGCAAATATATCAGAGAGTATTGTATTGCATTGATGTGTAAAACTGATTTCTTACACTGGTATATATAGGCAAAGTTTCTACTGTGCACAATTGCAAAATTTTCAACACGGGAGAAAATTACCTGACATGCATTAAATGCACGCAGGAAATATAGACTTCACGCATATGTGAACAGTGGACTTCACACATGTAAACAGTGGAATGTTCATTCCACTGTTTCTCAACACTCCCCCTTGAATGTCCACTTATAAGTCATAATAGACGTTGTCTCATTAAGAATCTTTGTTAGGAAAAATCCGTGGGAAAAATCCATAACTAGGGAAAGAGTACAACTATTATGTATCCTTATATGCTTAAAATCAACTGCCTCATTAAAAACCTTGTCAGGAAAAACCCAGTGGGATAAAAACCTGATCGAAGGGAAAAAGAGTGCAGCGCATATAATACTCCCCCTGAATCTAGCATATATCATGAAGATGACGCATTCCAATTTTTCGGACTAATTCTTCAAATTTCTTCGCCGGAAGGGATTTGGTGAATAAATCTGCAAGATTCTCACATGATTGGATTTGTCGAATGTTGATCGTCCCTTCCTTTTGGAGGTCATGAGTGAAGAAGAGCTTTGGTGATAAATGTTTAGTTCTGTCTCCTTTGATGTACCCTTCGCTTACTTGGGTGATGCATGCAGTATTGTCTTCGTAGATGATAGTTGGATTTGTTGTTATTGTTTCCATCCCGCATTCTTCTTGGATATTCTTGATCATTGACCTTAGCCATACACATTCCCTTCCAGCTTCATAAAGAGCAATTAATTCCGCATGATTTGATGATGTGGCCGTCAAAGTCTGCTTTGTAGATTTCCAAGATATTGCAGTACCTCCATAAGTGAATACATATCCGGATTGAGACTTAGCCTTTTGTGGGTCTGAGAGGTAGCCAGCATCTGCATATCCAATGAGTGACGCATTGGGTCTTGACTGATAGAATAATCCGAGATCTTGTGTTCCTCGAAGATAACGTAATAAGTGTCTGACTCCATTCCAATGTCTCTTGGTTGGTGCATTGCTGTATCTAGCTAACAAGTTTACTGAAAAAGCTATGTCAGGTCGAGTATTGTTAGCCAAGTACATTAAAGCCCAATTGCACTTAGATATGGTACTTCAGGACCAAGAATCTCCTCGTTTCTTCTCGTGGTCTGAATGGATCATCTTTCTCATTCAGGGAACGCACTACCATTGGAGAACTTATTGGGTGGGCTTTGTCCATGAAAAAACGTTTCAGGATTTTTTCTGTATAGTTTGATTGATGGACAAAAATCCCATTTCTTAGATGTTCCATTTGCAGGCCAAGGCAAAATTTTGTCTTCCCGAGATCTTTCATCTCAAATTCTTTCATCAAGTATTTTGCAGTGCTTCAAGTTCTCTAGGAGTTCCGATAATGTTCAAATCATCGACATATACAGCAATGATCGCGAATCCTGATTTAGATCGCTTAATGAAAACACAGGGACTGATTTGATTATTTTTGAATCCTTCTTTCAATAGGTATTCACTAAGACGATTATACCACATTCTTCCAGATTGTTTTAACCCATAGAGTGATTTTCTCAATTTTATTGAGAACATCTCTTTGGGCATGCAATTTTCTGGTAGTTTTAGTCCTTCAGGAACTTTCATATAAATATCTGTGTCAAGTGAGCCATACAAATATGCGGTCACTACATCCATCAATCTCATTTGCAATCCTTTCGAAACTGATAAACTTACCAGAAATCTTAGTGTAGTTGCATCGACTACTGGAGAATATGTCTCATCATAATCAATCCCTGGCATTTGCGAGAAGCCTTGGGCTACTAATCTTGCCTTATATCTAGTAACCTCATTTTTCTCATTTCGTTTTCTCACGAATACCCATTTGTACCCAACTGGTTTTACACCTTTTGGTATTTGGGTTATTTGACCGAATACTTCACGTTTTTCAAGTGATCTCAATTCTGCTTGAATTGCCTCTTTCCATTTTGGCCAATCTTTTCTACGGCGACATTCATCAACTGTATTTGGCTCTACATCATTTTCATCGTATGTCATTTCAACCGCTATCGAGTAAGCAAAAATTTCATTCAAGACAACATCTTTTCGATTCCATTGTCTCTTTGTAGAAACATAATTAATTGAAGTTTCATTGTTGTCTACGCTTTCATGTTCCTTTTCTTCTGGAACACGTTTCTCTTCATTTTTGTTTTCATCATGCTCTGTTGGGAGATTTATATTAATTTCGTTCGTTGTCTCCCCTTGCCTTTTCATTTTTCTCGGTTTTAAATCTTTAGAACCGGGTGGTCTGCCACGTTTTCGACGTGCTATTGACTCATTTTCAATTGCCTTATTGTCATTAGGAATTTCAATCCGTTCCGGAGCATTCGCAGCAGGTACATGTGACTTTGTCACTTTCTTAGAATCTGTGAATGCATCTGGCAATTGGTTTGCAATACTTTGCAGATGAACAATTTTCTTGACTTCTTGTTCACATGAATTTGTTCTCGGGTCCAGAAACGACATTTGCGATGCGTTCCATGTAATTTCCGATTTTATATTTTGTGGGTCCACTTTCTCTCCCCCTAAGGATGGGAATACCGACTCATTAAAATGACAGTCGGCAAATCGAGCCGTAAATAGATCACCAGTTGTTGGCTCTAAATATTTGATAATTGATGGAGATTCAAATCCAACATATATTCCCATCCTTCTTTGTGGACCCATTTTAGTACGTTGGGGCGGAGCAATAGGTACATGTACAGCGCACCCAAAAATTCTCAAATGTGAGATATTCGGTTCTCGACCAGATACTAATTGTAATGGTGAGAATTTGTGATAGGCTGTCGGCCTTAATCTTATCAATGTTGCCGCATGTAATATAGCATGACCCCAAGTAGTAGATGGCAATTTTGACCTCATTATTAATGGTCTTGCAATTAATTGTAGTCTTTTGATTAATGATTCAGCAAGACCATTTTGTGTATGTACATGAGGTACAGGGTGCTCAACAATAATCCCAATAGACATGCAATAGTCATTAAATGTTTGGGATGTAAATTCCCCAGCATTGTCTAATCTTATTTTCTTTATTGTATGATCTGGGAATTGAGTTCTTAATCGAATTATTTGAGCCAAAAGTTTTGCAAATGCAACATTTCTGCTTGACAGAAGGCTCACATGTGACCATCGAGTAGAGGCATCAATTAATACCATGAAATAACGAAATGGTCCACATGCAGGATGAATAGGCCCACAAATATCTCCTTGAATTCTTTCTAAAAACATTGGAGATTCAGTGGCAATCTTATTTATAGATGGTCTGATTATCAATTTGCCAAGTGAGCATGCAGAGCATGTTAATTCATTTGACCGAGGAATTTTGACATTCTTTATAGAGTGTCCATTTGAGTTTTCAATGATTCTATGCATCATTCCTGTGCCAGGATGGCCTAATCGGTCATGCCATAGAGTAAATGATTTTCTATTATCTAACTTCTGGTTAGATATCATATTAATTTCAATCGGACGTATATCTATGCGATATAGTCCCGAGGAAATTGCTGGCAATTTTTCATAGATGTATTTCTTGCCGTTTTTCTCTGCCGTTAGGCATATGAATTCCTCTTTGTTCACTGTCATTGTTTCCAAATGGTAACCATTCTGACGTACATCTTTGAAACTTATGAGGTTCCTTCGAGATTTACTCGAATATAATGCGTCATTAATTATCAATTTTGTCCCATTTGGAAATATAATGCAAGCTTTTCCAGAGCCTTCAATTAGCTTGGCTGTCCCAGAAATTGTACTAACATTTGCTTGGAATATTGTAAGTTTTGAAAAATACTCTTTATTTTTCAATATGGTGTGTGTTGTCCCACTGTCCAGGAGACATTGTTCTTTAGTTCCAACTTCTGATGAATTCATATCTTCATAAATAATAAATACGATGATTAGTATAAGAAAAATACGTATTTTTATTAATAATAAAGGAACAAATACATGAAAGTGGATATTGAAGCAGTTGAAATAAACTAAGCACATTAATCGATTGTGATCTAAACAAACTTATTTTCAACTTCAGCATCATCCATAAAAAAACTGAAACATCAAGGCTGGGCATGGATGTAGTGGCTTCATTAACAAAGTTTGCTTCAGCATTTTTTCCTTTGTTTTTTATTGAAGCTTGATATAGATCTACCAAATGTTTGGCAGTACGACATGTGCGGCCCCAGTGCCCGTCATGCCACATCTATGGCAAGTATCATTTCCTTTATAGGACGTCTGCCTTGATTTCCAGATGATTGTCCCCAATTTTTATCAGAATGTTTAAAATTATTATTTCTTGGGGAAAATCGGCCTCTTCCACGTCCACGCCCTCGGCCACGGTAATTACCACGTCCTCTCCCACGACCGTTGTAATTACCGCGTCCACCACTATGTATAGCATTTGCTTCTGGTGGATTAGAGCTTTCTATTGCATTTATCTCATGAGTGGCTGAAGACCCCGTAGGTCTAAGATTATGATTTTTCAGCAAAAGATCATTATTTTGTTCAGCCACAAGTAGTACTGAGATTAGCTCAGAGTACTTTTTGAAAGCTCTGAACCTGTATTGTTCTGCCAATATGATATTAGAGGCGTGGAAAGTGGAGAGCGTTTTGTTTATCATTTGCTCTTCTGTGATGGGATGATCACAATATCTTAACAATGATACAATTCTAAACAATGTTGAATTGTAATCACTGACCGTTTTAAAATCCTGGAACCTCAGATTGGTCCAGTCATAATGTGCCTTTGGGAGAAGCACATTTTTGTGATGCCCATATCTTTCATTTAGGCTATCCCATAGTTCTTTTGGATCATCCACAAGTAGATATTCACTTTTTAAACTTTCATGTAAATGATGTCTTAGGAGGACTAAGGCTTTTGCCTTTTCTTGTACAGTCGCAATTTTAACTGATGCGGCTGTTGTAGTTGCATCCCCTTGTTGGGTTGTCACATCTTTAATTGTATGTTCCAGTCCTTGGGCCTTTAAATTCATTTGGGCGTCCACCGTCCATTCTAAAAACTTTTGCCCAGATAGATCTAGTATGTTAAATTGTCTTTTCACTAGATCTCCCATTCTTTTGACTACAAATAGGTAAATATTTGAAATTAGTAATGATGATAAATCACATATATATATTATCTCCCCCTGATTTATATCATTATTATTATAGATAAATAATAAAAACAAAAAAAAACTAAAAATAGCGTACAACAATAATGAAGCTAAGCAAAAAAAAACAAGAAAATACCAAAAATAGAAACAAAATACAACAAGTGAATAAACAAAAAAACTTCCTAAAATGCACTTAAAGACAAAAAAAATTGATATTCATGTGCATTTTTCGCCATTCTTCCGGGGGAAATTTTTTTTTTTGTCTCCTATTTATGTATTAGGAGATATATCATTAATGCCATGAGGAGGAAAAAGAAACCGGCTATAAGAAATAAGTAGAGTTTTATTTTCCTAAAATCCTCTTCAAAAGAGGAAGATGAGGGTGGAGGACGGTTGTCGTCGGCGTTAAACATGGTGGCCGGAAGGTTGAGGAAGAAGGAAAAAAATTTGTGGGTTTAGAGAAAAAAAATCGGAAGAAGATAAGGGATATGTGGTGAAAATGGGGATGGTAATCCGCTTTTATAGAGGGTTATCCCTAACTGTGCAGTTCATATACAGTTAAAAAAATACAACGCAATAAAATTCTAATATTGACAAATATATATTAGAGCATGCTAGTAAATTGGTAATATAATATATGTAACTATAAATGCAAAAAAAGTAGAAGATTAGAGACAATAATATATAATAATGTTCTGAATGCTTGTTCCCTGCATACATACGACATTATTGCACATATAAGACATAATAATGCTATCATTCACTAGGCCGTCCATATAGGTGGCAATAAAAAAATTAACCTGTCCATATAGGCGGTTTAAGAGCAGATAAAATAAAATAACGTAAATAAAATGTCCTTGCCCTCCATGAAGGTGGCGTTAAAATTATTTGTTTTCTGCGTTAGTAGTATGGTGACGTTTACTACTAGTTTCTTCCTGTTCATCTCTATCTCTTTTATTACTGGGCGGAGGTTGATTTTCAGCTGGTTGTATAGGAGGGTTATTATTGGTGTTGGGAACAGGGGTTTGTGGGTTTTCTCTGGTATGAGTATTTGTACCGTTGTTACGGTTACTGGGTCGGGGCTGTATTACAGTTCCCCTCGCTGGGTTGGTAGTGAATGGCACATTGTTTCGCTCTATCCAAAAATAAATACCCGAGACAGAGACATTGTGTAAAACAATGTTAATCCCGTTACTTTGTTGGTCCATGTTCGGGTAGTAAACGGGTTGGGCTTGGAGAAAAAATTTAAAACTTAAAAACAAAATGGATGTAAAAATTTTAAAGATATCTTAAAAAAAATTTCCGGTAGAACACTCGTGCTGATAACGTGTTGTGAGAAATAGAGAGAGAAGTTATGCAAATATATCAGAGAGTATTGTATTGCATTGATGTGTAAAACTGATTTCTTACACTGATATATATAGGCAAAGTTTCTACTGTGCACAATTGCAAAATTTTCAATACGGGAGAAAATTACCTGACATGCATTAAATGCACGCAGGAAATATGGACTTCACGCATATGTGAACAGTGGACTTCACATATGTAAACAGTGGAATTGTTCATTCCACTGTTTCTCAACAGAATGAAAATTCTTGTTCTTTGAATATGTTTCAATAGTTTGAAGGTATATTTTAATGTGTTCCTTGTGAGGTTTAAGAGTTGAATATGAGTGAAAGTATATTGTCAAGTTGTGAGAAAACCGAATTAAAACGATTATATTTGAAGGAAAAATAGGATTAGTTTTTCCAAAACGGATGTCGCAAGTTAAGTAGAAACGTGCACCTGGTGCACCAGGCTTGCGTTTGGTGCAACACTTGTGCGACCAACTCCCAACTTGTGGGTCGCGAGCACATAAGTGTGTCAATAGCACACTAAGCTTTTATCGATAGTTATAAATGAATTAACGGATTTGAATCGTAAATTCTGATTTTAATAAAAGATTTATTTGAAAATTCAATTAATTATTATAAATAACTAATTGGGCTTTGAAATTAGATTTTCTTCTAAAATGGGATTCAAAACATACAATTGAACTCAAAAAAGGCTTTGGACAAGACTTTCGATTGCTCCTTTTAAGTCCACACCAATTAGGACGACAATATGTTCCATCATCTATACTAATATATTAAAAGGTGTTCCTAATAAAAACAAGTAGTGGTGCCACATGACGATTTCATTAGGTTTTTTAATCCTCGCAATTCACATGCAATAAAAAAAAATAGAAAATGCATTGTATAAGATTTGATCCCATGACTTCATGTATATTAAAGTCTTAACCACTAAACAAAGTCATATTTAGTATTATCATTTTAAAGTGAAATATTAATAAAGGAAAAATATAACTGCTCGGGACATAGCCCGAGCTTAAAAACTAATTAGATGCTAAAAGAAAAGACAAATTTATGTGTCTAGAGTCATAGAAAGGAGATTCAAACTTTAGACATTACATATTAGTTGTCCATAAACTTTATCAATAACGACTGACTTATAGACTCCCTCCCCCTCTCCCCTCCTCTCTCTCTCTATCTATCTATCTATCTATATATATATATATATATATATATATATAATATATATATATATATATATTATATATATATATATATATATATATATATATATATATATACACATACATATACACTAGCATTTTTCGCACGCGGTGCATGTTTGGATTTCTTTCAAGATATAAACTCGGTTTTCTTCGACATCGTTAAAGGTCAAAATTTGAATGTTAGACATACGAAATATATTTGTTTTTAGTTGCAAAATTTGATTGGTTTATTTAAGTCATCCGCCAATCTTTTTTTTTTTCTTTTAAAATTTAAATTCTATGAACAAAATAGAAATTTTATTGAATTTATTTATGATTTCTAATGTTATAATTTTTTAGTTGATTTTTGAATTAAGTACACTACTTCATAAATTGGGAAGAAAGTGGAAACCTTGATTTCAAGTCAAATTTTTGTGAATGTTTTTGTGAGTATGTATTGACGTTGTAGTTTATTGGTTGTAGTTTGTAAGTGATTTTTTTTAGTTTTCGTAAAGTTCCTCATTTGAGTGATTTGTTAACGTAAATTATGCAATTCTATGATTTTAGTTGACTTGTGAGTGATTGTTATAATTTATTTTCGGTATTTTTGTTTGAAGGCCCCCTTTGGTTTGTAAGTGAATTTGTAATTTAGAAAGGCAAAGAGGGTAAAATAGTCTCTTCATTTGGGGACACCATAGCTCCCCCCTTCCCTTATATATATACTAGCCTTCTTTGCACGCGATACGTGCATAGACTATTTCGGCAATTATTATTAAAATTCATCTAAATGTAATTTTGAAGAATGTAATTTACAATCAACATTAGTTCTTATTAAATATCATGTGGTGTAAATACAAAATATAAAAATTACTTCATGAAGAAGTTATTTTCTTGGTATTTTTATTACTTGTTAATGGATGTTGGCATTGTTATTGCATTTCAAAATTTAGGTAAAATTAAAATTTTATGTCTTTTGTTTTGTAATTGATTTGAAGAATGCTTTAGTTATGTTAATTTGTTCTTCAATCATAAACGTTTCCTTTCACTACACACATATTTTTATGAAAGTTTATTTTAGCTATTTTAAACTTCTTTTGATATACATATTTTAAATTAGGAATGCCTATGATTGTGGAAAATTTTAAAATCTTAATAGTTAAGTATCTCTATTATATAAGGGAAGAGGGGAGCAATGGTGTCCTCTTTTGAAATGCCTATTTTGACCTCCTTTCCTTTCTAAATCACAAAAGGATTGTCAAAATCAAAATCGACACTCAAAGAAAACTACTGAAAATTAATTTACAACACTCACTCACAAATCACTTAAAGAAGAAATTTTACAAATCACTCATACAATTGAGAAAATCACATTATAAAAAATCACACAAATCACTCAAATAATCAGGAAACTTTATTAAAACTTAAAATTAACATACAAACTAAAACTAATAGCCTAGAACGTCAATACATACAAAAACATTTACAAAAATTTACTTACAAATCACTATTCTCAAGAACCATTCACAATTAATGTGGGCCATGATAAAAAATAGAGGTGAATTTGTATTGAAATCAGAATTTAGAAGTTAGACAAGGAAAAAAATATTTACTTTTTTATAGTGTTTTCTATATATGATAAAAAATTTACATATATTTGGACCTATATTTTTCAATTATATAATAGCGATTAATTATCAAGGTAAAAATGTTTATGTAAAATATCATTCAAGAATTAAAGTATAACATATCTCTATTATATAAGAGAAGGAGGGAGCTATGGTGTTCCAATGAAAGAAGATATTTACCCCCTTCCCATTCTAAATTACAAATTCATTTATTCAAAATCAAATGGGGCTTCAAACAAAAATACCAAAAATATAATTATAACAATCACTCACAAGCTACTACCTATGAAAAAATTGACTTGAAATCAAAGTGTCCACTTTCTTTACAATTTATGAAGTATTGTACTTAATTCAAAAATAAACTAAAAAATTACAATATCATAAATAAATTCAATAAAATTTCTATTTTGTTCATAGAATTTAACTTTGAAAAGTAAAAAAAAAAAAAAAATGGTGAGAGACTTAAGTGACAGAAACTAAACCAATCAAATTTTACAACTAAAAACAATTATATTTCGTATGTCTAATGTTCAAATTTTGACTCTTATGCCGGAAAAAATTCTAGTTTTTATTGAATGAAGGGTTAAAAAGTATCTTCAAAGGAGGACACCATAGCTCTTCTCTTGACTTATATAATAGAGAAGTATATATAAATATATATGTGTGTGTGTATGTGTAAGTTGTTACGACTATCTTATTTGAATCCAAATGTAAGACATTTCAAAATTGTAGTGTAATAGTAATTATTATCTCACGATTTATATAATATATCAGTCTCTTTTTGTTGTTCGCACCTTCTTTTTTAGGTTATACTAGCAAATTATGCACACGATTCATGCCCGATTTTAATTAATTTTTCAATCATAAATTCTAGACTTTTTGGACATAAACAGGGTTAACATTTTGAACATTAGAATTTTTTTTTGGCTAAATTTCGTAGGTGAAGCTTCTATTACTTAACCCTTCTCTTATTTTTATTTTTCACTTATCCTTTCTTTTAGGTTATTAAAACTAAACTTGATGAACGATAAAATAATGTTAAATGAGGTTTTTTTAGGATTTCTTATGTTGTACACCCTCCGTTTCCTAAAGATCTTCCCTCTTTCCGTTTAATTACATTTCCAAAAGATCTTCCCCTTTTACTTTATTCCTTATTTGGATTTTTTTTTTTTTATACCCTCTCATGTCCCTATCATATGGTCCACCATTACATTGTTAATTCAATTTTACTATTTCTCTCTCCTACTTTAACCCCTTTTTATTTGTTTATTTATATTAACTCATTTCTCTCTCCTACTTTACCCACCCCACACAAATGGATCTTCATTGCTTGGTATCTGTAGGAACAATAACAAGGAAGATCTTTAGGAAACGGAGGAAGTATTAATATAGTCTTTTGTTTTAAATATATCATTTCACTTTGTTAATTGATTGATTGAATTTTTCATTTTGATGTAATACTTTATTGTGTTTGTGAATCGATTGATAAAATATTTCATTGATATGATAGTCCTTTTTACTTTTTTTAGCATAAATTTACTAGAACTTATAGTGAATGTATTTTTGGTGGTTTAATTATAACTTGATTGCATTCAATATTTAAGTTAATTTTTTAATGCTATATTTGAGTTTCGTTTTGTTTTTCCCTCTTTTTTGGTAGTAGTTTATTTACTAATGGGCAGTTTATTGAACTTATAGCGAGACATTATAGCTTCCCCCATTTCTTATATAATAGAGATTTTTAATTCTTTTCACTTTTACTTATTTTTTCTAGAAAACAACCCCAAGTGATTTCAATGAGTCTACCATTGAAGACCTCTTCTGCTCATCACCTGAAATTACTAAATTCAAGTTATTTTTACTAATCAAACTGATTTGTACTTGTTATAACTAAACTTCAAAAATTGAAACTAATTTTTACTAATTTCCTGTTGTATTTGTTATAAGAAACTATTAATTTTCATTAATTTTTTAGTGAATAAAACTGTTTTTAACAAAGTATTGTATATTGCAAAAATTGAAGAGTATTTGTTCTAACTCAATTATTCGAGCAACTCCACAAAAACAAAGTGGCGTCAACAAAAAGAGACAGATGAAATATTATAACCTATATTACAATATTGCATTTTACTTCATGATATTCATGTAATTTTGGTTTTGGTTAACTATCTTTTTGATGTGCATAAAAGTTTTGAAAGAGCCTTCTTTAAAATTTTGGCAAAAATATCTGAGTGGTGTACGATTAACGAAGTTGATAGACAACAAGTTTTGAAGGCGCATTTTATCGCGAAACAATGTGCTACAACGCTCTCTAGCTCTTCTTCTACTCCCTCCATTCTCTTATTAAGTTACCCACTTTCCTCTTATATGTTATTAATTTAACCACTTTTTTTCTGTTTTAAAAATGGATTCACTAGTTTTATATTATTATCTTCTATATGAAACATTATTTTTCTATTTGTCATTATCCTTTTCTCTCTTAGTCCACAATAAATTAATAATTTATTTTTCACTTTAGGACATACATACTATATCTATTATCTCCTAAAACTATGGGTCTGTTCTCTTCGGCATAAAACAGCTGAACTGAACTGAACTGAATTGAACTGGACTGAATTGAACTGAATTGAACTGATCTGATCTGAACTGAACTGATCTGAACTGAACTGAATTGAACTGAACTGAACTGAAATGAATAGTGATATGTGAGAGTAAAAATATTGTCAAGAGCTGAACTGAACTGAACTGAACTGAACTGGTCTGAACTGAACTGATCTGAACTGAACTGAATTGAATTGAACTGAACTGAACTGAATTGAATTGAACTGAACTGAACTGAATTGAACTGAACTGAACTGAAAATAAGCTGGGGAGAACAGGCCCTAAATTGAATTGAACTGAATTGAACCGAACTGAAATGAATAGTGATATGTGAGAGTAAAAGTATTGTCCAAAGCTGAACCGAACTGAATTGAACTGAATTGAATTGCACTGAACTGAACTGAACTGAACTGAATTGAACTGAACTGAACTGAATTGAACTGGACTGAAAATAAGCTGGAGAGAACAGGCCCTATGTATCTGTAAAAGTGGGTAAACTAATAAGAGATGGAGAGAGTAGTTTGTAATTCCATTTTGGTTAATGCCAAAAAAAAAACACTAATGACCTTACATGTAAATGTAATAACAAAAAGTTTTTATATTGCTTCCTTTTTTATTTTGAATTCCTACATTTAAACATCGCCCCCAAATTACTTAAAATCTCCCCAACTCCCCTCTAAAAGTACCATTATACCCTTACTATATTTTTTTGATTTTTTACTCCAACTTAACTTCTCCTCTAATTCATATTCTCTCTCATCTTCGCCATCACCACCGACGATCAACACTGACGAGCACCACCGACGAACACAAAATTTCGACGAGGTAAATTTTTTTAATGAATTCCATGGCGCACAACATGTGGCCTGGACGTTTGTGTCCATGGGGCACAACGTGTGGCCTGGACGTTGTGTCCATGGATGCAACGTCCATGCCAGATGTTTTGTCCAGGGGGGCCAACATGCAGGCCACACGTTAGCCCCATGGAATTCGTTTTTAAAAAAATTACCTAGTCGGGAAAAACTACATTGTTGGAAGATATTGGGATCGTCGGTGGTTGGAGGTAGCGATTGGTGGTTAGTGATTTTAGGTGGTGGTGGATAGAGAGTTGTAAAAGTAGCCAATAAGGGTATAATTGTACATTTACATACTAGTTGGGGAGATTTTAAGTAATTTCAAGGTGATAAATAGAAGTTCAGTTGTTTTAAGGTGATGTGTAAGGGTAACATATTGAGGTGTTGCTCCAACTTTTTTCATTTAGATGATTTAGGAGTGACAGACCCAGAATAAGTACTATGTAAATAACAAATTGACAAAGGCTATGTTTAGTTCACCTGAAATTTTCTGATCCGAACTTATTTTTTCTGATTTGATCTGATCTGAACTGATCTGATCTAATTACAAGATCTTATCTTTTAGATTTTTCTCAATATATAAGAAAAAATATAGTCATGTGAGGTCTTGTTTGATTCGTCTCAATGACTACTTTATTAATATTCAATTATTATAATTTTTACTAATATGTAATGAAAGATATTTAATAGTAATAATGATTTTTAAATATAAGCATGATTTGAACTGATTTGATTTGATCTGAACTTATTTTTTCTGATCTGATCTGATCTGATTTGATATGAAATAAGCAAAATAAAGTGAACTGAACATAGCCAAACTCGGGTAAAAATTTAGAGGTAGCTTATCCTAATAATTATTCTATCCTAGGCTTGAGAATTGAGATGTTGTTTTACGAGGGAGAGGCGCAAGGGAATTCTAGATATTGATTGGTTGTGTCAATTAATTAAACTTAAAATTTTTTATAAGCTTAAAACTATAAATAAATAATTGAGCTCTGTTGAATGCTTATCCAATGATGTAATTGGTGAGGATACGAAAATCACAGTATTCCTTCTGACGGCAAAGCATCTTCCCTAAATTAAAACATTTTAAAAAAAAATCTAATACTAATTACTAATTTGTGGCTGGTCAACATTTTGTTTTCTTGATCGCCAGCAAATTTTATTGTAAACTTGTTTGTTCTTTCAGTATGTATATGACAATTAATTATTTTTTTAACGAGACTTATTCTCCTCGATTGGGAAAAGGACAAACAATTAAATCTATATATAAACGACTTGTTCTCATGTTTTAGCGACGAGGATGATTCGTGAGAAATGTTAAGATTGCAAATCTTGAAGAAAGTGATTTTTCCCTTTTATTGTGGTTATATCAATAAAAAATGCTTAATGTGGGAAATGGTCTTTTATAGTCATTGATCTTAGATAAACTCAAATACTTGAACAATGAATTGAAACTTATTGGGCTTCTCCTATATTTGTGTTTAAGAAGATATCACTTATGGATCGTTTGGTTTAAGATATGAAATGGAAAGGGAATCAAAATAAATAAAGAAGGGAAATGGTAATAAAAATGATTACATTTGTTGAATGTTTGGTTCAAGCCATGAAATGAAAATGGAATGGTAATCATTACCACCAACTAAAGGATTTTGTTACTTGAGGGGGAGGGGAGGTAACAAATTGGAGGAGTCCATTACCACCAAGTAATGGTAATGGATTGGTAAGGGGTTGAACCAAACATGAAGAAAGAGAGTCGGTTATTGATTCCGATTCTTGGACCCTAAAAATAGTGAACCAAACGAGCTCTTAATCTTCAACAACTAACCCTTTTCAAATGACAACTTAAATTAAACTCGAAAAAATGATCATAGAGAATGTGGAACTGGGCAACGAGGCCTATTTGTAAAAGAAGTGGCTTTGCAATTTGAGTAGATTGTCATAAGCTGAACACTATCAAAGATTATTTGCACTCTCAATTAAGCTTCATACCTACACCAGATTAGATTTGTAGAAACGAAGGAGAATTGTTTGGCTAGATTTTTCATACAAATAATAAATAGATGAGGAGGCCGTAGAAAGGTCTTCCAGGAAATTAGTTGTTGTCACTTTGGTAGTTTGTGTCAAAGGACCAACTCAACCAAAAGTTTAAGCCGATTGTTGAGGCCCCAGGAATAGATTTATACTCTATCACGCCCCCTCACGCAAGAGCCCTTTGAGCTTGAAGTGTGGATGCAGCACAGGTCTCCCTCATACCTGGCGCTAAATATTCCACTAAGAAAGGGGTGGATGAGATTCGAACCCGTGACCTTTTTTGTCACGCTGGCTCTGATACCATGTCAAGGACAATTTAGCGCCAGGTATGAAGGAGACTTGTGCTGCATCCACACTTCAAGTCCAAAAGGCTCTTGCGTGAGGAGGCGTGATAGAGTATAAATCTATTCTTGGGGCTTCAACCAAGAGCTTAAGCTTTTGGTTGAGTTGGTCCTTTGTAATGGTATCAGAGCGGACGATCCCGGCCCAGGGTATGTGTCCCATTGAATGCAAGATGGAAGGTTTGATCTGTTTGGAGCACGTTGCCCAACAGAATTGTTGTAATCCCCCACAATTTTAAAAGATTTTCATAAATATATTAAAGTATTTATGTGATTATATTTAAATCCAAATGAGTTTGGAAAATGATTTGACTTTTAAAAAGGGTTGACTATTTTAAAAGTCAACTAAAAATATTTTTCATAGCTTAATAAAATTTGTGATATTTTAATTAAGCATGTTTTAAATAAGAGTTTAATTATTAAAAGCATATTTGAAAAGAAAACTTAATGGAATCAAAAGCCCAAAAGTAATAAAAAGGGAAAGGATAATTTGATGACTAAAGTCCTAATAAGCCCATCTTGTTAGTCATCAAAGTTTTAATTATTGAAATCTCTTTTCCTAAGCCCAAAAGGATTAGCCTATTTAAATATCCTAAAAACCCAAATATTTTGCCCTACACTCTATTTTCTCTCTCCTCCCTTGCACGTGATTCTGAAATTTTCTCCCTCACTCGACATTTTCTCTCTCCTCCTTCTTTGTGCGTGAGTTCATCGTTTTCTCTCAAAAAACGTTTTCTTCTTCGCTAAGTAACGTTTCTTGTTGAACAAGAAACGTCACAAATATTTTCTTGAAGCCAAACTCTTGCTGCCGCCACCCTTGCTGCTGCCACAGATTGCCGGCGCCTCTTCCTCCTCTTTGTGGTGGTTATTTTCTTTTCTTCTCCTTTAAGATTCCATTAAAGTCCTAATTTTTATTGTTATTTTATTATTATTGACATGTTTATAATTCAAGTTATTATTTTATATGAAGAATATATTTTCAGTTTTCATATGTATAAAAATAATAATTTCAGATTTATTATTTTCAGTTTTAATCATGAACGATATGGTTTTTAGGGCTTTAAATCACTAGAAACTGTATATTTAAAGTATGAATATGAATATTGAGTAGAATATGATTTTTATATACATTTAAAATATTTTCAGAAGGTTTGTAAGATTTTATAAATGCTGGAAATTCAGAAAGTTAGTATTTTTAAGGGTTTTAATGATTTTTAATCACTAGAATAGTTGTACTATACTAGGGATTAAAAATAACGAGAGTTTAAATTATAAAAACGATTTTTAAAGACGTTTAAAAGGTTTGGGACGTTTTTAAAGTTGCTGTATTTTTTTAGTTCAAGTATTTACTTGTTATTTTATTGTTCTAGGCGGAGAATTCTAGTAGGGGACTTTTAGATCGAAAAAGTGGCCTACCGTTGCGTTTACACAAGGTACGTACATAGTCTACGTGCTATATGGTTTAGAAACATGCCTTAGGGATGTCCTTATTTATTAGTATCATGTATAGGACCTTGTTGTTCATATATTGAGTTACTGAAATTGTTTACATGATATTTTGCCTATGTGCTACATGTAAACTAGAAGTAGTTATGAATATGTATGTTTGTATGGAAGTTTGATGCAACAATAAGTTCAGTTCATGTATTAATTCGTGAGTGAATTAATGTAAGTAAGTTGAATCATGTGTTACATAGATTCATGAGTATCTTTATTTACTTATAAGAACCGTGGATCTTATTTGGTAATATGAGTTATACCTATATAAAGGTATAGTTTTCTGTTGGCTAGGTTCAACAGGCAAGTTAGAAAGAAATAAAGAGTTAAAAGAGTCTTGATGATAAGTTGTGAACACTTGTTAATTCTAAGATAAAAAGGAGTTTTGTGATTTATGTGATTATTAGTTATGTGTGTTGTGTGCTTGGTTGGTGTCAACACAAGTATTAAAATGAATGCAACGTAAAGTGAAACGAGATAGGTTATAGACTTTAGACTGGTGCACGTCTAGAGTTGGACACTAAGGGTTGGGATACATAGTCCGCCGTGATATGTATTTTCTAGGATTGGATTGATCACCTTTCCTTTTTAGCTCAAAGGTTCCTCGATATCGCAGGTCAATTGGATATGTGGTTCCATTCCCTATTTCAGTATAGACAACTCGTCCCATAACTATTCCATTTAAGAAGAAATATAAGTTTAGAGTTTAGTTAGTAGAGCGTCTGCATTGTATATGTTTATTTGATTTATTCCTGCAAGTTATTTTGTAGTATCATGTTTAGGTTTGTATGTCTGATATGTAGTACTCAGCTTTGCTGATTACGTGCTTGTCTGTGTTTGTGATCATGGCTTTGCCTATTGATCCTGTGGTGATCCTTCGGGGGAGCAGAGTCAAGAAAGCATTGACATTACAGGTTCGAAGATGCATACCATTGGGGAATCTGGAATGGAGAGGCTTTTGTGACATTGTAGTATTTAAGTTGTTTCTAGGAATTTATATTTTCAAACTTTAGCTTTAAGTTGGTGTGTTTCAGTTCAAACATTGTTTGGTCTTATTTCATAAGTTTAATAAAGTTGATTTTGTTTTAATAAGTTTTCCGCTGCAAAATTCTGAGTAAGCGAAAACGTTATCACACGGGCGATAATGCCTGGGTAATTCTCTAAGGTTATTATAAAAGTATTTTCTAGAAAGAGAGAATTATCGGGGTGTTACAAAGTGGTATCTGGGAGCTTTAGGTTAGTTTAAGACTTATAGGCGCCTAACTAACTAGCTTATTAAGTGACTTTAGCTTCTTAAGTTACCTAGCTTATTGGTTATTTGAAGGAAACCTTAGTATGCTCCTACGTTTCATTTCGAAAATGAGACAAAATATTTAGGATCAAATTTTTTTTTTAGAAACCGAAATTTTTTCGGAAATTGGGGTTTGAAAATTGCGTTTCCGAAATTGGAGGAGTTCGAAATTTTGTCGTTTTTCGGAAATTTTTTTAAGTCCGAAAAAAAAAAAAAAAAATTTTCGAATGTCTTTAAGTTCGAATTTTTCTTAGAAAATTTATTTTAGGCACAAAAGTAATGTTATTTATAAAAAGTGTCTGCATTATTTTTCATGCCTTTAAGGTTTATAGCATGACATTGTGAGAATGGGTAGTATAGAAGGGCATATAGGATAGAAATATTATGCCTGCATTGAAAATTAGTTCAGCATCATATAATTTTCTTCCCTGCAAATAAGTGCATTATTATTTTCTTCCCTACTAATGATGCATGAATGTTTTCTTCTCTGCTAATTGTTATATCCTTCTTGCCTATTAAGGTGTTATATTTTACATGCCTTTGTTTTGTTTACCCTTTGATTCTTGGTGGGAACACGTTAAGGAAGAGTGCTAAACCTTTTGGTTATTGTGATGTAGCTCTACTATTATGGCTGCAAATTTAGGAAACTATTTAACCCTATCGTCCTGACTGACGATGAAGACGACGACCATCATCCACCCATTGACCATAGGGAATATGAAGAACTGCATTGGATAATGCGTCGCATCTTGAGAAGACACTATGCTAGGGATGATGAAGTCATCATAGAAATGGATCATGCTAGAGGATACTACAGGGAAGACATATATGATGCATGTATGAGGGTGGAATCTGAACCTGAGGAAGACTTGGACACCATACCTACTAGGCAGTCTAAGATCAAGAGAAAATTCGTTGACTACTATGAGACTGACGAAGAGGACGAAGTTAGTGATGAAGACTTTGTACCTCAACAATATAAGGAAGATAAGGATAAGGATGGCAGTGTAGTGCCATAGGTTATATACATAGATATTATTTTTTTTATATATATATATAGAGTACATAAGATTTTAGTTAAAAGAATAATGTTGGGTATGTCCAACAAGACAAAGGTGTTTTATAGAATTACCATTTTAGGAAAATATATATACTAGTGTGTTATTTTATTTCACATTTTTTTTCCCTTCTATGGAAGAATAAAATTTAGTTTGTTTATTCAAGGAGTAAGAATTTATTTTGGCACGTAATGGGAAATTTTTTTATTTTATTATTTATTTCTATGTGATTACAATTTTCTTGCTAAATTCATGTGACTATGAATTTATTACGTGAACAACTATATGAATAATTAGTGAACATTCCATGTTGAAACTTAGTGAAATTGTATGTTGATGCGATCTTTAGTGATCAAATCAAGTATTGTCTTGCTTAGATGACTATAAAAGTTTTCTGGAACCTGAGTAGAGTTATATTACTTTCAGGTCCCGAAGTAGAATGGCTAACAACACTGAACTAGCTGATGCTATTCGCCTCTTGGCGGAGAAACTGAATAGGACAAGGTTGAACGTCCAGAGACTGCTGGAAGAGATGTTTGAAAGACTGTCCAAAGTGAAACCACCTTACTTTAAGGGACAAGCTGACCCTACTTTCCTAGAAAACTGGATTAGGGAATTTGAAAGTTATTTGAGGTAGTAAATTGCCCTGCTGAATATAGAGTAGGACAAGCTGTTTTATACCTAAAGGATGAGGCTGACTTGTGGTGGAGAGAAAATGGGGCTAGATTGAGTGCTGCTGAGGGATTCAATTGGGAAGCCTTTGTGATTGTGCTGAGAGGAAAGTTTTACCCTGCCTTCATGAGAAACAGAAAGCCCAAGAGTTCATCAACCTTAGAATGGGTAGATGACATTTCTGAATACTATAGTAAGTTATAACCTTGTCTAGGTTTGCACCTGAGGTGGTAGCTACTGAGGAGCTTAAGGCTCAGAGGTTCGAACAGGGTTGACTGATGGATCCAGCTGGGTTAGGGGGTGAGACCTTTACATCCTTAGATGTAGTGTATGGGAGAGCTTCTCATATTTATGGGTTCAATCGAGAAGAGATAAGAAGGCTGGAATAGTTGGTGAAAGAGAAAGGAGGTTAGTACTGAGGAAACCAAAGTAACTTTAAGAAAAACCGGAATGGGAATGGGAACTTTCAAGGAAGAACAACCAGGATAACCGTAGTCAGGGTAGACCTGAGAGGGTTCACATTGCAAGTTCTGTGACAAAAACCATCCTGGGAAGACTGTAAGGAGAGCAGTGACCTGTCATTATTGCCAGAAGAAGGGCACAGAGAGTATGAGTGCTACGCTAAGCACGGAAAAGGTTGAGATTCAGGGAAAGGTAATCAGGCTAGACCAGGGTCTAATCAATAGGGAACCAGGGTCCTAAGCCTGGAGGTCAGAATAACCAAGGGAACTATAGTAGGCCTGCTAATGATAATCCTACCCAGAACAAACCTGCAGGAAAAGTGTTTGTGATGAGTCATAACGAGGCAGAGAGATCTGCGGATGTGGTAACTGGTAATTTCTCTATAACTCAGTTTTCGTTAAAACGTTATTCGATTCGGGGGCTACTTATTCTTTTATTTCGCCTTCTGTTTTAAAGAGTCTGGGATTGTGGAGTATGAGTCAATTGACTTGTCTGTTAGTATTCCTACTGGGGAAGTCGTTAAGTGTACTAAGTTGTTTAAGAACTTACCTTTGAAGATAGGAGGGAGTGTCTTTCCATCCGAGTTTATCGAGTTTAACTTAGGAGATTTAGATGTGATTCTTGGGATGAACTGGTTGAGTCATTACAAGGCCAGGATCGATTGTGAAGTCCAGAAAGTAGTGTTGAGAAACCCTTCGGGAAAATTTACCTCATATAGACGATTTGGGAAACCTAAAAACTTTGGAGTGATCTCTGCTCTGCAAGTGCAGAAGTTGATGAGAAAGGGGTGTGAGCTGTTTTTTGTAGTGTGCAAGATGTGAGTAAAGAAGCTGAGTTAAAACTTGAGGATGTTCCAATAGTGAATGAGTTTATGGACGTATTTCCGAGTGAAATTTCAGGTATGCCGCCTGCAAGAGCTGTTGAGTTTACCATAGACTTAGTTCCTGGAACTGCACCTATATCTAAGGCACCTTATAGAATGGCACCTCCTGAGATGAGTGAGTTAAAGACACAATTGCAAGAACTTTTGGATAAGGGTTATATCAGACCTAGTGCATCGCCTTGGGGAGCTCCTGTTTTGTTCGTGAAGAAAAAGGATGGGAGTATGAGGTTATGTATGACTATAGGGAGTTGAATAATGTTACCATAAAAACAAGTACCCTTTGCCTAGAATAGATGACCTATTCGATCAATGAATGGAGCAGTGTGTTCTCGAAGATTGACTTACGTTCAGGATATCACAATTGAGGGTAGCTGATAAGGATGTACCTAAGACTGCCTTTAGAACGCGTTATGGTCACTACGACGTTCACTGTAATGCCATTTGGGTTAACCAATGCTCCTGCTATATTTATGGATTTGATGAATAGAATCTTTCAGAGTTTTTGATAAGTTCGTAGTGGTTTTCATTGATGACATTTTGATAATTCGAGGAATGAAACCGACATGATGAACATTTGAGGATTATTTGGAAACCTTGAGGAAGAACCAATTATATGCCAAGTTCTCTAAGTGTGAGTTTCGTTTGGAGAAAGTAGCATTCTTGGGTCATTTTGTGTCTAAGGAAGGAGTCTCGTAGATCCTGCTAAGATTCAAGCTGTGAGTGAGTGGCCAACTCCAAAGAGTGTGACTGACATTAGAGTTTCTTGGGTTTAGCTGGCTATTATAGGAGATTTGTGAGATTTCTCGAAAGATAGCAACCTATGACAATTTAATGAAAAAGGAGTCCAAGTTTGAGTGGAATGAGAAGTGTGAGGAAGCTTTCCAGATCTTGAAGGATCGTTTAACCACTGCACCTGTCTTAACCCTACCTGATGGGAATGAGGGATTTGAGGTCTATAGTGATGCTTCGAAGAATGGTTTGGGTTGTGTTTGCAACAGAATGGTAAGGTAATAGCTTATGCATCGCGTCAACTGAAACCTTATGAGGCTAATTACCCTACCCATGATCTAGAGTTAGCTGCCATAGGTTTGCATTGAAGATTTGGAGACATTATCTTTATGGGGCAACTTGCAAGATATTACAGACCATAAGAGCTTGAATACATATTTACCCAAAAAGACTTGAATATGAGCAAAGAGATGGCTAGAGTTGATTAAGGATTAGATCTAGACATCCAGTATCATGAGGGAAAGCAAATGTGGTGCTGACGCCTTGAGTGGAAATCGAGTCATAGCTTGAGTGCTTTGATAGTCCCTGAGGAGTTGTGTAGAGATATGCAAAGGTTGAACCTAGAAATTTTAAATCCTGGGGAAAGTGAGGCTAGACTAGTAATCTTTCTTTGGGAGTGTCAGTTTTCGATGAGATCATTGAGGGTCAAGTGGGGATGAGCATCTAGATAAGATAAAGAGAAAATGAAGCAAGGTAAGGAAGTAGACTTCAAGATTCATGATGATGGGAGTCTAAGGTTTAAAGGAGGTGGTGTGTACCACAGAAGTGCAATGACTAAGAAGACGTCTTATGGATGAGGGCATAAACTCCTATTCTGTGCACCCTGGGGGTGACAAGTGTTATAAGGATCTTAAGGTGATATATTGGTGGCCGAACATGAAGCGAGAGGTAGCTGAGTATGTGTCTAAGTGTCTAACCTGTCAGAAAGTGAAGATAGACCATAAGAGGCCATGGGGAAGTCCAACCACTAGAGGTTCCTGGATGGAAGTGGGATTCGATTTCTATGGACTTTGTGACTGCCTTACCCAAGTCGAGGAGTGGAAATGATACCATTTGGGTTATAGTGGATAGACTGACCAAGTCCGCTGTTTTCATACCTATTAAGGAGACATGGAAGAAGAAGCAACTCGCTACAACCATATCAAGCATGTAGTGAGTTGCACGGAGTTCCAAAGGACATTATTTCGACGTGACTCTAGATTTCTATCTAAGTTTTGGAAAAGGTCAATCAAACCTTGGGACAACATTAAAGATGAGTACCGCCTTTCACCCTGCGACCGATGGTCAGACTGAGAGGACTAACCAAACTATGGAGATATGTTGCGAGCTTGTGCTATAGATTTTCAAGGAAGTTGGGAGGACCAATTAGATTTATTGAGTTCTCTTACAATAATAGTTACCATGCGAGTATAAAGATGGCACCTTTTGAGGCGTTATATGGACGGAAGTGTAGAAGTCCCATTTGCTGGAATGACTATGAGAATGATAGTTTTGGGCGAATTCATTGAGGAGACCGTCAAGAAGTTAGATTGATTCAGGCTCGAATTCAAGCTGCGCAAGATAGGCAGAAGAGTTATGCAGACTTAAAACGGCGCGAAGATGAGTTCGCTGTAGGTGATAAAGTATTCCTGAAAGTATCACCCACCAAAGGCGTTATGAGATTTGGGAAAAAGGGCAAGCTGAGTGCTAAATATGTAGGCCCATATGAGATTTTGGAGCGCATTGGGAAAGTAGCTTATAGATTGGCATTGCCAATGGAGTTTGAAAAGATGCATGATGTGTTTCATATATCCCAATTGAAGCGCTATATCCCTGATGAGCGCCATGTGTTAGAGCCTGAACGAGTCAGATAGATAGTAGCCTCACTTATGAGGAAAGACCTGTCAAGATTCTCGACAGGAAAGTGCGTAGTACGCGTAACAAGGATGTTCATATTGTCAAAGTTCTTTGGTCTAACCACGAGTCAGAAGAGGCAACGTGGGAAGCCGAAGAGGATATGAAGAAAAAGTATCCAGACCTATTCCTTGAGGTGAGTTACGAGGGCGTAACTCGTTTTCTTTAAGGGGGGTAGAATGCGATAAATTTCGCGCTTTTTGTCTATTTTTATGAGATTTTCATGTATAGTATGCCTATGTTGGGCAATTTGCACATGTTAGTGCAAAAGAAGTAGAGTCTCCGCATAAGAAAAGTGTTCATAAGTAACACAAGTGTTTTAAAAATGGGAAAGTGCACGAGAGGCACTACCTTCTTCAAAAGTTTTCGAAATGTAGTTCAAACTTTCGAAAGCACGAGGGTTTTGTGTTAAGTTTCGGGACGAAACTTCTTTTAAGGGGGGTAGACTGTAATCCCCCACATTTTTAAAGGATTTTCATAAATATATTAAGTATTTATGTATTATATTTAAATCCAAATGAGTTTGGAAAATGATTTGACTTTTAAAAAGGGTTGACTATTTTAAAAGTCAACTAAAAATATTTTTCTAGCTTAATAAAATTTGTAATATTTTAATTAAGCTGTTTTAAATAAGAGTTTAATTATTAAAAGCATATTTGAAAAGAAAACTTAATGGAATCGAAAGCCCAAAAGTAAAAAAAGGGAAAGGATAATTTGATGACTAAAGTCCTAATAAGCCCATCTTGTTAGTCATCAAAGTTTTAATTATTGAAATTCTTTTCCTAAGCCCAAAGGATTAGCCTATTTAAATATCCTAAAAACCCAAATATTTTGCCCTACACTTTATTTTCTCTCTCCTCCCTTGCACGTGATTCGAATTCTCTCCTCACTCGACATTTTCTCTCTCCTCTTCTTGTGCGTGAGTTTCATTTTTCCTCAAAAACGTTTCTTCTTCGCTAAGTAACGTTTCTTGTTGAACAAGAAACGTCACAAATATTTTCTTGAAGCCAAAACTCTGCTGCCGCCACCCTTGCTGCTGTCCAGTCCGGCGCTCTTCCTCTCTTTGTGGTTGTTTTTCTTTACTTCTCCTTTAAGATTCCATTAAAGTCCTAATTTTTATTGTTATTTTATTATATTGACATGTTTTGATTAGTTATTATTTTTATGAAAGAATATTTTCGTTTCATATGTATAAAAAAAAAATTTCAGATTTATTATTTTTAGTTTTAATCATGAAAGATTGTTTTTAGGGTTTTAAATCACTAGAAACGTATATTTAAAGTATGAATATGAATTTTGATTGAATACGATTTTTATATCATTTAAAATATTTTCAGAAGGTTTGAAAATTTTATAATGCTGGAAATTCAGAAAGTTAGTATTTTAAGGTTTTTAATGATTTTTAATCACTAGAATAGTTGTATCTATACTAGGGATTAAAAATAACGAGAGTTTAAATTATAAAAACGATTTTTAAAGACGTTTAAAAGGGTTTGGGACGTTTTAAAGTTGCTGTATTTTTTTTAGTTCAAGTATTTACTTGATTATTTATTGTTCTAGGCGGAGATTTCATGTAGGGACTTTTAGATCAAAAAGTGGCCTACCGTTGCGTTTATACAAGGTACGTACATAGTCTACGTGCTATATGGTTTAGAAACATGCCTTAGGGATGTTTATTTATTAGTATCATGTATAGGACCTTGTTGTTCATATATGTGATTACTGAAATTTTTACATGTATTTGCCTATGTGCTACATGTAAACTAGAAGTAGTTTGAATATGATGTTTGTATGGAAGTTTGATGCAAACAAATAAGTTCAGTATGTATTAATTCGTGAGTGAATTAATGTAAGTAAGTTGAATCATGTGTTACATAGATTCTGAGTATCATTTATTTTCTTATAAGAACCGTGGATCTTATTTGGTAATATGAGTTATACCTATATAAAGGTACATAGTTTCTGTTGGCTAGGTTCAACAGGCAAGTTAGAAAGAAATAAAAGAAGTTAAAAAGTCTTGATGATAAGTTGTGAACACTTGTTAATTCTAAGATAAAAAGGAGTTTTGTGATTTATGTGATTATTAGTTATGTGTGTTGTGTGCTTGGTTGGGTCAACACAAGTATTAAAATGAATGCAACGTAAAGTGAAACGAGATAGGTTATAGACTTTAGACTGGTGCACGTCTAGAGTTGGACACTAAGGGTTGGGATACATAGTCCGCCGTGATATGTATTTTCCTAGGATTGGATTGATCACCTTTCCTTTTTAGCTCAAAGGTTCCTCGATATCGCAGGTCAATTGGAATATGTGGTAGCTCCCATATCTCCTACTTCAGTATAGACAACTCGTCCCATAACTATTCCATTTAAAGAAGAAATATAAGTTTAGAGTTTAGTTTAGTAGGAGTCGTCTGCAGATTGTTATATGTTTATTATGATTTATTCCTGCAAGTATATTTTGTAGTATCATGTTTAGGGTTATGTATGTCTGATATGTAGTACTCAGCTTTGCTGATTACGTGCTTGTCTGTGTTTGTGATCATGGCTTTGCCTATTGATCCTGTGGTGATCCTTCGGGGGAGCAGAGTCAAGAAAGCATTGACATTACAGGTTCGAAGATGCATACCATTGGGGAATCTGGAATGGAGAGGCTGTTGTGACATTCGTAGTATTTAAGTTGTTTCTAGGAATTTATATTTTTAAACTTTAGCTTTAAGTTGGTGTGTTTCAGTTCAAACATTGTTTGGTTCTTATTTCATAAGTTTAATAAAGTTGATTTTGTTTTAATAAGTTTTCCGCTGCAAAATTCTGAGTAAGCCGAAACGTTATCACACGGGCGATAATGCCTGGGTAATTCTCTAAGGTTATTATAAAAGTGTTTTCTAGAAAAAGAGAATTATCGGGGTGTTACAATTGTGTCCCAATTAGGGGCGCCCCAAGTAGGGGATTGTTGACCTCATGTTGGAAGCCCAAGTAAGGCCAATGAGGTGTATGTGACCTATCGAATTGCAAGATTAAAGGTGGCACACATGTGAGGGGGAGTGTTGAGAGTGTAATCCACATGTGTCCCACATTGGAAGAATTGAAAGTATATGACTAATATATAAGCTAATGGGTTACTCCACCTATCACCATATGGTTTTAGGATGGAACCCCATTGGGCTTGTATGTGGTCATACTCTTCTCTTGTGTTGGCTTGTGTTGAGCCCATCGAGATTTAGCGCCAGGTATGAAGGAGACTTGTGCTGCATCCACACTTCAAGTCCAAAGGGCTCTTGCGTGAGGGGGCGTGATAGAGTATGAATCTTTTCCTGGGGCCTCAACCATAAGCTTAAACTTTTGGTTGAGTTGGTCCTTTAACATGGTATTAGAGCCCGGGTTGTGGGTTTCTTCTAAACTGGGCCTCTAATCAAGCAACTGGGTAAGGGTTTACCTCGACAAGATGTCCAGCCCCTAAGAGGATTATTTCTGATTACCTTTCCAGTTAGCTCTAAATTCTAAAGACACTCACAAGTGAGGGGGTGTGTTGAAACCCATGAAATGCCCACTTGTGAGTGTCCCACATTGGAGAAAGAGGAGAGAATAAACCACTTTATAAGATGAGGAGTTACTCCTCCTATTACCAATTGTTTTTAGGATGGAACCTCCTAGCTTGTAAGTGGGCTAAACTCTCTTCCTCCTTATTGGGTTACCCAGGCCCATTTTCATATAAATCTAAAAAATTAACAGTTTGATTATGTGATGTTGTTACATTTTTTTTTTTCTGTGAAGAAGCAAGAAAAAGATATATTGCTCAAACTAACCATTATACAACCTAAGTTCAAATGAAGTAAGGCAAAGTAGGACTCCCAAACCAATACGAACTAACCCAACCAATAGTTCAAATGAGAACTAAAATCAACAAAAGAATCACAAGCCTTTACACTTATACAATATATAGGCAAAGAATCTATACAAGCTTACTCCGTACATGTGATTTTCTTACTGTGCTACTGTTGACTAATTCTAGCTACAATGGAAAATTTAATCTGCTTAATGGTAGTATCTATCATAGGAACTTTGCCAGACCATAAAGCTTCATTCCTAACTTTCCAAACATGGTACACTATAGCTGCCACTGCTACAAATAGCACCTATCTTCTGAAACTTCCCACCTTTTCTGTTCCTGTGTATCCAATACATCAAGTGCTGAATTGATCAATCTGGGGTTTCATTACATCTGATATTTCTTAACGTTAACTTTGTCATTGAGTTACTCAATATGTATCCATTACTTTTTTTACCATAGCTCAAATAAACTCTAAAGTACCTATCAGACTACTAGTTGGAGACTTGGAGTAAGGGTTGTTATTCATTGAACCAGTAATTAAGCTAGAGCAACGATAAGTGTCAGAGCATTGAGTAGAGATAGCAAGCTAGCAAGTGGGTATCGATCGGAAGAGCTAAGACTAGCCACAAGCGTTGCATAATGCCCATATATATATATATATATATATATATATATATATATATATATATATATATATATATATATATATATATATGTATGTCAAATGACCAACTCTGTTAAGGTTGAACAGAATTGTGGAGAAAACGGCTTACCTCTCATTAACATAATTACATAATATATAATACAAGGGAATAACCCTAACTTGCCTAAAACTCCTCAACCGAAAATATCTAAGAATATCCATAAAAATAGGAAACTATAACAAACTAGTATAACAACGTAGGAAATCCGAATATCAACCGGATTTCCTAACACCACCCCCCCCCCCCTCAAGTTGGAGCATGTAAATCCCGAATGTCCAACTTGTGAAGAAGAAACTGAAACTGCCGACGGCCCAAGGCTTTAGTTAGAATGTCAGCTAACTGATGACCACTAGGAACATAAGACGGAGAAAGGTTGCCGGACACGATCTCGTCTCGAACAAAGTGACAATCCACTTCGATATGCTTGGTACGATCATGAAACACAGGGTTGTTAGCAATTTGAAGAGCAGACTGACTATAAGAAAACAACTTCATAGGCCGAGAATGCAGAACACCAAGAGAGAACAAAACAAACTTAAGCCACTTAAGCTCACAAGTGGCCACAACCATAGCACGATATTCAACTTCAGCAGAAGAACGGGACACAGTAGGTTGTTTCTTAGTCTTCCAAGAAACAAGAGAACGTCCTAAGAACACCAAATAACCAGTAATAGAACGACGGGTCAAAGGACAAGCTGCCCAATCACTATCACAAAAAGCTGTTAACGTCAAATCACGGAGAGGACGAAGTAGAACACCCTGCCCTAGACTACCTTTCAAATAGCGCAGCACACGAATGGCAGCATCCCAATGTGAATCCTGCGGATCACTAAGAAACTGGGCGAGAGTATGCACAGCATAACTCAACTCAGGTCGAGTAACAGACAAATAATCCAATCGACCAACAAGACGACGATACTGTTCGGGATGAGCATAAGGAGCACCAACAGCGGAAGCAAGACGATGGTTTTGTTCCATCGGTGTGTCAATAGGTTTACAACCTAACATACCAGACTCGGTCAAAATATCCAAGGTATACTTGCGCTGAGAAAGAAAAAGACCAGTAGGGCTACGAGCAACTTCAATGCCCAAGAAGTACTTCAAATGACCCAAATCTTTCATATGAAAACAGGACGACAAATATAGTTTGAAATGACGAATAACATCAGCAGATGAACCAGCAATAGTAAGATCGTCAACATACACAAGCACATGCAGAGAAACCAGCCCTTTAGTGTAACTAAACAGAGAATAATCGGCATAGGACTGAGTAAAACCAAAATCAAGTAAGGCACGAGAAAGTTTAGCAAACCATTGCCGAGGGGCCTGCTTTAAACCATATAAAGACTTATGCAACCGACATACCTTCCCGGAAGAAGGACTATGATAACCAGGAGGAAGCTTCATATAAACCTTCTCTACCAAATCCTCATGAAGAAAAGCGTTATGAACATCCATTTGATGTAATTCCCAATTGAGAGAAACGGCAACAGCTAAGAAAATACGAACGGTGCCCATTTTGGCCACTGGAGCAAACCTTTCATTATAATCAACAGTGGCAATTTGCCGATTACCATGCACAACAAGACGACCTTTTAGTCGCTCAACCGCCCCAGTCGAAGTATACTTGATCTTGTAAACCCAACCACTACTAATAGCACGCTTGCCAGGAGGCAAATCAACTAAAGACCAAGTACCGTTACGTTCAAGAGCATCAATCTCCTCCTGCATAGCCTTACGCCGACCAGGGTGCTACATAGCCTCACGAAAGGAGGAGGGTTCAGAACGCTGAGAAACAGCTGCTAAAAAACAACGATGACGAACAGAAAACTTATCGTAATTCACATGACAAGCAATATAAAAAACGTTACCTGAAGAACGTGTCGGAGAAGGAGAAGCATGTGATGGAGAGGAGGGGTCTATCTTGGCACGAACAATAGTATTAGTAATGAAGTCACGAAGCTTGGATGAAGTGACTTTGGTACGACCACCACGGCCCAACTCGACAGTAGGAGGGGGCGACACCGGAGAAGGAGGAAAGGAGATCGCACAATCGATCTCACCAATACGAACCGGCTCAGCAGGGGCTGCAAGCGAGGGCTCGGTATGGGACGGCCCAGCAGGAGACATGGCCCCAGCATGTGACTCAAACCCGCGCACAGAAGAAGGAGTCCTAGGAGGGGCTGAAGGAGGCCCAACAGACTCTCCCACAACAGTAGAAGGGCGCTCATCATCCCACAAAATGGGTTGAGAAAAATAGGATTCCCATTGCAATTTGGTAGAGTCCGAAATAGTATCAAGATACGGAAATTGATCTTCAAAAAAAACAACATCACGGCTAACAAAAAAATCACCAGCATCTAAATCATACATCCGCCAACCCTTTTTGCCAAAAGGATAACCAACAAAGATACAATTGCGGGAACGAGAATCAAACTTATCCTTGATACGAGGGCGATTAGCAACATAACACAAGCAACCGAAAACACGAATATTCTCATAAGAGGGGATAGAACCGTACAAGCTTTCATAAGGGGTTTTTCCATGTAAAACCGAAGTAGGAGTAAGATTAATCAGATGAACAGCAGTTAAAACACATTCACCCTAAAAATACTTAGGCAACTTAGCCTGAAAACGTAATGCCCTGGCAACATTAAGAATATGCCGATGTTTTCGCTCAACACGACCATTTTGCTGAGCAGTGTCAACACAACTAGTTTGATGGCAAATGCCCTTTTTAGAAAAGAAAGATCCCAAGCTCAAAAATTCTTGCCCATTATCACTCCGAACAACTTTGACGCGTTTGTTAAATTGAGTTTAACCATAGCATAAAACTCACAAATTAATTGACTTGCTTCAGGTTTGCCAATCATTAAATAAATCCAAGTAGCACGAGAACAATCATCAATAATAGTGAGAAAATAACGGGCATTACCACTAGACAAAATTTTATTGGGTCCCCAAATATCACAATGTACCAGATCAAAAATATCAGAGGCTCGTTTGGAACTAACAGGAAAACTATTACGAGGTTGTTTACCCATGAAACAAATACGACAATCAATAGCACAAGTATGTTTGAGACCACTACTAACAACACCAGGCAATGATGAAACAACCGTCATAGAGGGATGACCTAAGCATCTATGCCATAACTCAGCATCATCACCAACACCCACTTTATTTGCTTGCAACTGACGACCACGAACTGGCTTGAAAAGATAGACCCCATCACACGGCATCCCCACTCCAATCAGGTTCTTCAAGGTGCGGTCCTGAATAGTGCAAAATTTGTCAGAGAAAACAATAATAAATTTCTGAATATCAAAAAGTTGCATTACAGACAACAAGTTACATTCTAGTTCAGGAACATAGAGAACATTGTCCAGAACTAAATCTTTTAATAAAACAACACAACCTTCCTTTGATGCCGTAGTACTTTGCCCATTAGGCAAACGAACAAGAGAAGATATAGTACGCAACTTCGAGAATAAAGACAAATTACCAGACATGTGGTTGGAAGCACCAGAGTCAACTATCCAGGCATTAGAAGCATACATACCCGATAACTTTTCCGAAGAAGAAGAAGGAGTGGAGCCCTTAAGAGCCGCAATAAGCTGCCCCCATTGTTCATTACTTAAAGTAGGAGCACCGGAACGATCACTATCATCAACAACGGATGCCGAGGAGGAACGAGTATTAGACCCCATGCTGCCCGCAAAATTACGCTCAGAACCACGACAAGCAGAGGAATGGCCACGACCACTAAGGCCACCCCGGCCACTAGAACCACGACCCCACAACCTGCTGGCCAACCGTGCAGCTCATAACAGCGACCCTGCTGATGACCCTGACGCCCACATTGAGCACACACACGCACATCCGAACCACCAGCAGCCTTACTGCTACGTCCAGTAGCATGACCACCTGCAGCGAAACTAACGGTAGTGGCACGAAAAGAATCCTGGGCCTCGGAAACCGTCTGCTTACGCTCATTAGAGATGATTTTAGCGTAGGCAACATTAAGGGAAGGCAAAGGATCAAGCATCAAGAGACCCGAAACAAGAGTACCAAACTTTTTCGAATCAAGACCAATACAAAACTGATGAAGTTGTTCAATTTCACGAAGCCGAACATGCTCAGACGCAACACTACAAGTACAAGCAGGCATCAATTTGCAATAGCTAAACAACTCATCTTGCAAACGACAAAGTTCACCAAAATAAATAGCCACAGGACGATTATTTTGACGGCAATCACGAATCTGATTTTTTAATTCCAAAATACACGGACCGTTACCAAGAGAATAATGATCACACAGGTCATCCCACAAAGACTTTACATGTTCAGGAAAACGCATAGTAGATCTAACAGAAATATCAAGAGTATTGAAAATCCAAGCAACAAGCATAGAGTTTACAATACCCCATTGTGCATAATCAGCAGACTTTGCATCTGGAACCGCGATAGTACCGTCAATGAACCCAAGTTTATTCTTTGCACGCAGATTATTTCGAAGAGAACGGGATCATTCTTCATAGTTACACTAGTAGAAAAACGACGATTTGCGTCCCCTGATTTGCGTCGCACTGAAACGGAAATGACGCAAAAGGGTAATTTGCGTCGCATGCAAAGAAGAGTGCGACGCACATCATGGGTAAATGAGCACCAGTACAAGCTATATGCGTCGCACATACCATAGGTGCATTGCAAAAGCCTTATGTGCGTCGGACCACCTGACACGTACGACGCAAATCATGTTCTCCTTGAAAAAGGAAAACACCACTATCTGCGTCGCATAGTATTTTAGTGCGTTGCAAAAGCCCAATGTGCGTCGGATGGCCATGAGGTCCGACGCAGATCCGCGGCCCACCTATCATAACCGCGCCCCTTAACATCTTAACCTAAATTCTCTCACTCTCAACTTCTCTCACTCTCACCGCGCCGCTTCTCACTCTCACTCTAAATTCTCTCACCCTCACTCTCCTTCCAAATTCTCTCACCCTCACTCTGCTTCCAAATTCTCTCACCCTCACTCTGCTTCCAAATTCTCTCTACGGGGTCATGGGGTCTTAATACAGAAATAGTGAAACATCAAAGTATAAGAGGGAAGAAGACTGAAGACCCAACCACCATATTGCTTCAAATTCTCTCTTATCTCTTCTTCTTTTCCTGTAGTATAAAGGATTCATATCGCTGACAATGTTAAAGCTTCTTTTTCCATTTGTATTTCTGGTAAAGTTCTGCACTTTTTTTTTATCTTCATTTCTAAGAATATTTTTGGTTGTGAATGTTCTCAAAAACATTACGTTTTTTAGCTTGGAATTATCTAACATTCTATTCTTGATTAACAGTTGCATGCATTTCATTTCTCCCTCCTTATAAATGTAATTTCTGCTTCTTTTTCTTTGATTTCACTCATTTTTTCTACTGTCTTAAAGATCTTACATGAGTTTCTTCTTCAAATTTTTACTGGGGAATTTAATTTCTCTGTAAATTTTCTAAAAGATCTTGTTAACTTACAGGTTCATTTTTTAAATTTTAGATCTGATTTGTTTGGCCTTTCGTTTTTGTAAATTTTAGATCTGATTTGTTTGGCCTTTCGTTTTTTTTTTAAATTTTAGATCTGATTTATTTGGCCTTTTGTTTTTTCAATTTAAATTTTTTTTAAGGGCGAAGGTGAATGGCGGCTGTAGTTGGTTGAAGATTGAAGAACATTGAGGTTATTAAATTCAGATTCAGATTGAAGAATGCAAGTATTAGATTCAGATTTGAGGTTTTTTTTGAAAAAAAAAATCTCGTAAGTTGTATTGGATTAGCTTTTAATTTTAGATTGTATTAGCCTTCGGTTTTTTTTTGTTTTTTTTGGATCTATGTAATTCAAGTTGTAATTGTAAATTTTTTTCTCATAATTTAATGTATAGTAATGATTGGATATTAATTTTTAGTTTTTTTTTGTGTTAGAGCAGATTTTTTGTGTTCAAACTAACTGAGCCTATTTCAATGGCGTTTAATTCTTCAATGGCGTTAGCAACAGTCCGTTCATAAATTTAATTTTCTTTTCCCTCTCAAAAAAAAAATTAATTTTTTTTTAAAAAAAATTTCAATTTGCGTCGCACGTATACCAAGGTGCGACGCAAATTACTCATATGTGTCGCACCCTAGGAGATGTGCGACGCACATTACCTTCATAAGCTCTATATTGGCTGGGGAGAGTGGGAGACCCATCTGCGTCGCACCGTATACAAGGTGCGACGCAAATAGCTCAATCATCTGCGTCGTTTCCGCATACGACGCAGATCAGTTCTGGGTCATTTGCGTCGAGGGCTTTGGCGTCGCACCGGAGTCCGACGCAAATAGGCGTCTCACATCCGACGCAAATTGCCTTTTCTGTACTAGTGTTATCACCTTTGAGTAAGATAGGGCTGATAACCGCGCCGGTCCCCTCGCTTGGATGGAGATAATACGGAGTGAAGGGCTCATAGGTGACTGTTACTGACTTCTCCTTATCAGGCATGATAAGGCAGGAGAAACAAACCAAACGAAAAAGAAAACAAAAGGATCGAAAAAAATACTGAGAACTAGAGTAGCTCCGATACCATGTTAAGGTTGAACAGAATTGTGGAGAAAACGGCTTAGCTTTCATTAACATAATTATAGAATATATATAATACAAGGAAACAACCCTAACTAGCCTAAAACTCCTCAACCGAAAATATCTAAGAATATCCACAAAAATAGGAAACTATAGCAAACTAGTATAACAACGTAGGAAATCCAAATATCAACCGGATTTCCTAACAAACTCAACCAAAAGTTTAAACTGATGGTTGAGATCCTAGAAATAGTTCTATACTCTAGCACGCCCACTCATACAAGAGCCCTTTAGGGTTGAAGTGTAGATGCAACACAGACTTCGTTCATATCTAGCGCTAACTATTCTACTTAGAAAGGAGGGGTGGATGGAATTGGAACTTGTGCCCTTTATTTCATGTTGGCTATGATACCATATCAAATAACCAACTCAACTAAAAGTTTAAGTTGATGGTTGAGGTCCCATAAGTAATTTTATACTCTATCAATATGTAAGTGATTGTTGTAGGAAAGAGAGCGTTGAAAGTACCTTGAAGGACTTTTATCTTAGCCATACACAAGCCCCTTTTTATCTTAGCCACTTAACGCGAAGTTCATCCTTCACATTAGGAGATTTAATTAACATAGAAAATTGTGGAATTTCGGGCTTAAACATATATAATGTAGTGATTATCAGATCATCCATCCCTACCAATATAAGTTATGTTATGTTTTATATATTTGCATATTTTTTGTTGAAAGTTATATCCCTTCCAATGGGATTGATCTCCTAGCCATTGAAAATGCTTGCTTTAATCTCGCAATTAAAACAGATAATCTAACTATTATTAATATTTTCTAGGGAAAATATCAATGCCTGTGAAAGCCTCATATCCTATTTGATGATATTTGCTTGTTCTTGACAAACTTCCCATCAATCACCTTCAATAATGTAGAAATATGCCTTGAATCATTGTGCATCGAAGTTGTTCGACAAAATGCGTCAAAGAACGTCTTCGGGGTTCCGCCCGATCGGGTCGGGCAAGGCCGCCCGATCGGGCCCGCAACGAGAGAAGAAGCTGAAGTGAAAAAGGGGTTCGCCCGATGGCATTGGGCGTGTACGCCCGATCGGGCGAAGTACCGAATTACGACTCGGGCGACTTCGCTCGACCGGGCGCGCAACAAGATCTGGAGAAGTAAAATACCGCCCGATCGGGCGGGTTCGCCATACCCGATCGGGCGGCTGCCCGGTAAACGCGTTTTCGCGTTTTTTCTGACGGGATATAAATACATTATTTATATCCTAGGGTTTTAGACTATGAAATACATTCTTTTCTCTCTGTAATCTGTTCTTCTCATATAATAAAATATTCTCCCTCTCTCTGCCGTGGATGTAGCCAAATTGGTGAACCACGTAAATCTGTTGTCTGTTTTTATTCGTTTTTGCATTCATAATTTGTTTCTCTCTCACGTCCGTTATAACAAATTGGTATCAAGAGCTTTGGTGATCGATCTGTGTGAGAAAGATGTCTGGGATGAATGTCAAAATTGATAAATTTACTGGGAGGAATAGTTTTAGTCTGTGGCAAATCAAGATGCGGGCTTTACTGAAGCAACAGGGGTTGTGGGCACCGTTGGCCAAGAAGGCAACGGATTCGTTACCGCTGAGATGGAAATTCTGGAGGAGAAAGCACATTCAACAATTATGTTGTGTCTGTCTGACGACATAATTACTGAAGTTGCGGAGCAGGACACTGCTGCTGGTCTGTGGTTGCAGTTAGAGAGCTTGTACATGACGAAATCTCTAACCAACAAGTTGCTTTTGAAGCAACGTCTGTTCAGCCTGCGTATGCAGGAAGGTACGTCTTTAAGAGATCATTTAGATAAATTAAATACCATCTTACTAGATCTGCGAAATATTGATGTTAAAGTAGATGATGAGGATGCTGCTTTAATTCTGTTGGTATCTTTGCCTATGTCATATGAGAATTTTGTGGATTCATTTATTGTTGGTAAAGATAGTCTGTCGTTAGAAGAAGTAAGATCTGCTCTGCATACTAGAGAAGTCCGTCACCAGGCTTCTGGGTCTAGTACAGAAAATCAGGCATCTGGATTAGTAGTTACTGGAGGGAAGGGACAAAAGAAATCTGGTAAAAAAAAACGAACTTTAAAAATTCGAATTCTAAGGGTCCTAAAACTACTGATATCTGTAATTACTGTAAGGAGAAGGGGCATTGGAAGAATGAGTGTCCTAAGAAAAAGAAACAGCAGGATAAAAGTGAAGGTTCTGCTGCTTTGGCAGAAACTGGAGGTGATTCTGAGGAAGATCTGGCCCTAGTAGTTAATAGCCAGTCACATTGTAGGGATGTGTGGGTTCTTGATTCTGGGGCATCGTATCATATTAGTCCATGCAGGGAGTGGTTTTCAACTTACAAGCAGATAGATGGAGGCAATGTTTCTATGGCTAACAGTGCTGCCTGCAAAGTAGTTGGGATAGGCTCTATAAGGGTGAGGACTCATGATGGTACACTCTGTACCTTGAACGAAGTTAGGCATGTTCCATTAATGACAAAGAATCTGATATCTCTGAGTCTTCTAGATAGTAAGGGTTCAGTTTTCAAGGTGAAGGTGGAGCTATGAGTGTCTACAAGGGTTCAAAGGTGGTTCTGAAAGGTATTAAAGTTGGTACCTTATATATTCTTCAGGGGTCTACTATGACAGATTCTGCTGCTGTTGCATCATCTGAGATTCACAAGGAGGAGTTGACCAAGTTGTGGCATATGAGACTTGGGCACATGGGTGAAAGAGGGATGCAAATTCTGTCAAAAAGGGATCTTCTATGTGGGCACAAGGTGCAGAGCCTAGAGTTTTGTGAACACTGTGTGTTTGGGAAGCTTCATCGCAGCAAGTTTCCAAAGGCGGTTCATACAACTAAAGGTACACTTGATTATATTCACTCTGATTGTTGGGGACCTTCCCGAGTTGCATCTATTGGAGGTCACAGGTATTTTGTGTCTATGATTGATGATTATTCAAGAATGACTTGGGTGATTATGATGAAGCATAAAAGTGATGCTTTCAAGAATTTCAAACAGTGGAAGGTTTTAGTGGAAAATCAAGTTGAAAGGAAGATCAAAAGGCTGCGAACTGATAATGGTCTGGAGTTCTGTTGGTCTGAGTTCGATGAGTTCTGCAAAAATGAAGGGATTGCTCGCCATCATACTGTTAGAAACACGCCACAACAAATTGGAGTTGCAGAACGCATGAATCAGACACTTCTGGAGAGGGCAAGGTGCATGCTCTCAAATGCTGGGATGGCTAGGAGGTTTTGGGCAGAAGCTGTAAGCACAGCTTGCTATCTGATCAATCGGGGACCCATACAGGTATTGACTGCAAGACACCTTATGAGGTGTGGTCTGGTAAGCCTGCAGATTACTCTTTGTTGAGAATTTTTGGTTCTACTGTCTATTATCATGTAAATGAGGGAAAATTAGAACCTAGAGCTAAGAAGGGTAGATTTGTTGGTTTTGGGATTGGGGTTAAGGGCTATAGAGTATGGTCACCTTCTGAAAATCGTGTCATACTTAGTAGGAATGTAATATTTGATGAAAATTCCATGCTTAACCCTTCTGTAAAGTCTACTGTGGTGTCGTCAGTGGAGATGTTGATAAACAGGTGGAGCTGCAAGTCACTCAGGCTGAGAGTGAATCACAGCACCAAGGTGGAGAAGATCAACATGAAGAAGAGCCATCTGAAATTCATCAACCAAGCATAGCACTTGATAGAGCTAGAAGAGTTGGTGTGGGGCCTCCAAAGAGGTATGGTTTTGAAGATATGGTGGCCTATGCACTTCAGGTTGCTGAGGAGGTGGAGGTTGAAAATCATGAGCCATCCACCTATAAGGAAGCTGTTTCTGGAAGTGAGTCTACTTTATGGCTTGCTGCAATGGGAGATGAGATGGAGTCTCTCGATAAAAATCAGACTTGGGAGTTAGTCAAACGTCCTAAGGAAAGGAAGATTGTGACATGCAAATGGGTCTTCAAGAAGAAAGAGGGGTCTTCACCTACTGAGGGGGTTAAGTATAAAGCTCGGGTTGTTGCAAGAGGGTTCACACAAAGGGAAGGGGTAGATTATAATGAGATTTTCTCACCGTAGTCAGACATACTTCCATCAGGGTGCTACTAGCAATGGTTGCACATCAGGATCTTGAACTTGAGCAACTAGATGTGAAAACAGCTTTCCTACATGGGGAGTTGGAAGAAGAGATTTATATGACACAACCAGATGGGTTCCAAGTTCCGGAAAAGAAGACTATGTTTGCAGATTGAAGAAGTCCTTGTATGGGCTAAAGCAGTCTCCTAGGCAGTGGTATAAGCGGTTTGACAGCTACATGATTGAGTTGGGCTACAACAGAAGTGAGTATGATTGTGTGTGTACCATAACAAGTTGAGTGATGGTTCTTTCATATATCTGGTTCTGTATGTAGATGATATGCTTATAGCTGCTAAGGCTAAGTCTGATATTCAGAGGTTGAAGGGTCTTCTCAGTGCTGAGTTTGAGATGAAAGATTTGGGTGCTGCAAAGAAGATTTTGGGGATGGAGATCTATAGGGAAAGAAGTCAGAAGAAACTTTTCTTGTCCTAGAAAGGTTATATTCAGAAGATTCTATCAAGGTTTGGCATGACAACTGCAAAGCCTATAGACACTCCAAGTGCTTCAAATAATCATTTGTCTGTGGCTTTTGCACCCAAAACTGCTGAGGAGAAGGAGTACATGAGTCGGGTTCCTTATGCTAGTGCAGTAGGGAGTTTGATGTACGCTATGGTTTGCACTAGGCCGGATCTTGCACATGCAGTCAGTGTAGTTAGTAGGTTCATGGGTGATCCTGGTAAGGAGCATTGGCAGGCAGTCAAGAGGATTTTTAGGTACCTAAGAGGTACTTCTGATGTTGGTCTCATTTATGGGAATGATACCCAGTGTTTAGTCACTGGTTATTCGGATTCTGATTATGCTGGAGATGTTGACAGTAGGAGGTCAATGACTGGTTATGTATTTACTCTTGGTGGTTCTGTTGTTAGTTGGAAGGCAACTTTGCAGGCTACAGTTACTTTGTCTACTACTGAAGCAGAGTACATGGCATTGACAGCAGCTGCTAAAGAGGGAATATGGCTAAAGGGACTAGTTAGTGATCTTGGGTTGCATCATGATCAGGCTACTGTTTACTGTGACAGTCTGAGTGCAATATGTTTAGCTAAGGATCAAGTCCATCATGAGAGGACTAAACATATTGATGTGAGATACCATTTCCTAAGGAGTGAGACTAGGATTAAGGTGAAAAAGGTAGGAACTGCTGATAATCCTGCTGACATGTTCACCAAGCCGGTTCCGCAGAGTAAGTTTCAACATTGTTTGGACTTACTCAATGTTCGTGATTGTTAATTGCCCTCCTTGGGCAATTCTGGGGTCCTTAGGGACTAATCTGGTCTGGTTGTCTTTTGGGACAAATCTGGTGTTTGGGAGATTCTGGGCGTTGTGATCAATGCATCTGTTTTTGGGTTATTATGAGAGGATTCAAGTCAAGGTGGAGATTTGTAGAAATATGCCTTGAATCATTGTGCATCGAAGTTGTTCGACAAAATGCGTCAAAGAACGTCTTCGGGGTTCCGCCCGATCGGGTCGGGCAAGGCCGCCCGATCGGGCCCGCAACGAGAGAAGAAGCTGAAGTGAAAAAGGGGTTCGCCCGATGGCATTGGGCGTGTACGCCCGATCGGGCGAAGTACCGAATTACGACTCGGGCGACTTCGCCCGACCGGGCACGCAACAAGATCTGGAGAAGTAAAATACCGCCCGATCGGGCGGGTTCGCCCGACCCGATGGGGCGGCTGCCCGGTAAATGCGTTTTCGCGTTTTTTCTGACGGGATATAAATACATTATTTATATCCTAGGGTTTTAGACTACGAAATACATTCTTTTCTATCTGTAATCTGTTCTTCTCATATAATAAAATATTCTCCCTCTCTCTGCCGTGGATGTAGCCAAATTGGTGAACCACGTAAATTTGTTGTCTGTTTTTATCGTTTTTGCATTCATAATTTGTTTCTCTCTCACGTCCGTTATAACAAATAAGAATACTATTGAGAAGCAAACTGTGTTGTTAACATTTGGCATCATCAAGATTTTCTACTTGGACACTAGATATGGTCTTCTAGATAGTTAGATAAATTTTTTTTTCTTATTTTCTTAAGCTATCTAGATTGCGCCTTGGATGTAATATATTACACCACAACTTATTGTGTAAGAAAATCTCACAAGAATATAATGACACAAATTCTAATAAGAATAACCTGAACTATGACATGAATCTGATGTCATTTTGTCATTTATGTCATTCATTTGAATTTTTTTTTTATAAGAGTCATTTCATTTGAATTTTTTTTTGATAAGAGTAATTTCATTTGAGTTTTTTAGACAAAATAAACGATGATTTATAAATTCTTATATCATAAATTATGATAAAACAATTACACCTAAAAATTTCAGTCATATCTAAAGTAAAATCTTGAGAGATGACTTCCCTAAATCTGTTTACCTTTCCCAAGAAAAATAAATCATATTCTTTCACTCCCGCATGTGTAACATCAAATGCTCCCACTCCCACATGTAACACGAGGCTGTGAAGATTGAAGGTAACATCAAATGCTCTACTCCCACATGTGTAAAGACAAAAAATGACACTTTCTATGAGTGAACATCTGAAACGAATAGAAGTATGGGTAGTGTTTTTGTTTCGGAAACTTATCATAATCTCTATTCTATATGAGAAGAGGGGTAGGACACCAAAATATTAGAAATCACATTTTACTCTCATTACATCTCTATTCTAACTACTTACTTTAATTTAAAAAAAAATTTAAACATAAAAAAGAAACTACCTAATTAATCTAAAAAATAAAAAAAGACATTACAAAAAAAAACCATCAACAATTTAAATATCCATAATTTATTCGATATAATTAACAATTAATTTAATTTTCTACATCCCCTAAAAAAAAATTAATTTTCAACGTACTTTCACACGCATCGCGTGCATATAAAAACTAGTGTATAATGTATGCAGTTACATTTTTTTTTTGGAAGAATGTATGCAGTTACATACTTACGCATTACATCTTCAATCTAAAATTTTCTTTTAGGGTCATTTTTAATCTGTCATTATTATTGTAATTGTATTACCAGTCTACCACTTAGCGAAGAGAGCGGTTCTTGCTCCGTTTTCATCGGCGAAAACGTTCTCTTCAAATGGCCGCTTCGTGGAGAGATATTCATAATATCCTCATGACTATGAACCAGAATCTATGTTTTTGTAATCCTATTATTTTTCGCTTTTGTATTATATTGGTTTAGAGGGATGTGAATGAGTCGAGATCTGGTGATATACTTGTAGTCAATGCTTGTGTGAAGCTCATTATTCCGTCTATCTAATTAATAAACTCATCTTAAAAGTAATTCTAAATCACATGTTCAAGATAGTCTTTTGTTCACTTTATTTGAAATTGTTAAGATAAAATAAGTTTGGATTAGTTAAAACAAATTTACAAATTTACAAGTTTCAAAAAGTTTGAATAATGTAATATCAATTTATAAGAATCAAGTTTGACCTACTGGTGATAAGGCTCCCTTCCACCAATTTCACAAGGTTTGATCCACAGTTCCACACCCTTACATCATGTTAAAATAAAAATTAACAATAAATTTTGATAAGTTTTAAAAAATTACATCAAAAATAATACTCTCTCCAATCTCAAAATTCTTCTCATTTTGTCTATTCATTTCTTCCTTAAATACTCTTTTCACTTTATTATACTTTCAACTTGTTTGGTTAGGGTTCATTATGATGGTGAATGGTAATAGACTAATAGTAATGGTAATAGTAATGGTAATACATGGTTGATGGTAATATAAACTTTTGAAAAAAAATCTCATGTCACTATCCATGTTAATACTATCTCATGCCAAAGATCCATTTTCTTGCTAAAATTTAGTTATCATCCATTACCACGTGGGAACCTGGTATCGGGTGGTAATTGAATTTATAAAGTAAATCTCATGTTTTGTGATGAAATTTTATTATATTGATAGTGAAATTTCCTTACAAATTTGACAAATTGATTAATCAGTCCCAATTATGTGCGCCTGATAAAGACAAACCCTACTTCAGTTTATTATTGTTCAGTCCTACTTTTAGGAAATAACGATCCAGGTTCACCATAAACCAGTTTAATAGGTTAATTTTTTTTTTCTTTTTTTGTTGTTTTAGTTATATATTCTAGCTCCCCTCTCTCTCTCCCTCCCTCCCCTCCCCCCTCCCCCTCTTCCTCCTTCCCTACCATCCACTCCTACCCTACCATCTCCATTCCCCCTATCCCCTGCCACCACCTTCCCCGTCCCATGCTGACCCCCCTGCCAAATATCATGACATACCTTGCCACCCCACAACCTTCCCATGCACACATCCCTTGACACCCCCACAACCCCTTCCCATTTCCACCTCCATCCCTTGCCACATATCCTCCTCCCGTGTCTCGTGTCCCGTCCCACCTAACTCCCCCCCAACCCCTCCCTTCTCACCCTTCTCACCCCCTCCCACTCTCCTATGCGCATTGTTTTAGGTTAGAGCAATTGTCAGATGCTTCAAGCTCATGTTGCTCCAATGGTGGAGGTGGAATCCTTGGGCTACAACGCTTTTGAGCTTCGAGCTCGTGTTGACTTATTGAGGGTTTGGGAGGGACTAACATGTATGGGAAGATATGGAGGAGGGAGTGACAGGGTAGGGGATGGTGTTTCGAGGGCCGGGGGAGGTGGTTTCGAGGGTGTTAATGGTGTGGCAGGCAATGGCAGGTGGTTTCGGGGATGGTGAATGGAGTGGAAGACAGGGAAAAATGTTTCAGAGGCAAAGGATGCGATTTTGAGGGTTGGGGGAGGTGTTTCGGGGGCGGGGAGGTGGTGGCGAGATAGGGGAGGGAGTTTTGGGGAAGAGTGGTGGTTTCGAGGGGAAAGGGAAGGGTTTCTCGGGGACATGGGGATGGGTTTCGGGGGCGGGGGATGGGTGGCGAGGTTTTGGGGATGGGGGAGAGGGTGGGGGGAGTGGTGACAGTTAGGGGAGGTAGGTGACGGGGGTGGTGGGGTAGAAGGGGAGAGGGTTGGGTGGCAGGGAAGAGGAGGAGGTGGGAGTATTGAAGGAAGGACTAAGGAGGGAGGAAAGAGGATGATGAAAATAGAAAAAAAAAAGGGGCAAAGTTTACCTGTTACACTCGGTTTCTAACCTGTTGGGACTACCATTGTAAAATAACTCTAAAAGTTGAAACTCAACAATAATAAAATGAAGTATGGACTATTTTTGTAAGGACGTTCATAATTGGGACTAATTAAATTAATTTTTCCTACAAATATACAATAAATTATATTATCATTATCACCGATTATGACCAACAATCACGTAGGCCGCTTAAGTAATTTGTCTCCTTCATGTCACTAAATTTTTTCTCTATCTTACTCAAAAAAAAAAAAAAAAAAAAAAAAAAATTGGACCCATTTTTCACTAAACTCGCATCTTCCTTGGTTTTGGGTGCTACAGTTTTGAGGAACGGAAGAAGAAATTCCTACAATGATTATTGTTTGCTCTGGTTCTTGCTGCTTCCTTCGCTGGTTTAGTAAATGAGCTAAACAATTTCATGTTTGACTCGCTAATGTTCGTTAACAACTCGTTTAGTATGTGCAAGTGCAACCTTAAAAAATGGCCTTGTTATAGGATTATTGTTAATTTTTTAAAGAGGTAAATTTATGTATGACTATGCTAGAATCCTTTACTTACGTATTACTTGATGGTCATTTTCCTTTAAAATAAAGACATGTGTACTTTTTGGTAGATGGGCTACAAATTTTTCTTTCATCATATCGTATTTGGTATTTAATTACAAAAACTATTTCAACATTGAAGTAACAATTTACTTTGCATCAATTAAACTCGTTAACATTTTGTCTGAGGTAAAACTTGAGTTGAATGTAAGGTTCGTAAGCTGATCTTAAACAAGTGAAATGCTTAACAAACTAACCTGAACTAAGCTCAAAAAAAGATACCTAAAAGCTCGTTGGAGCTTGAGCAATGCTCAAACACTAAACATGTAATCAAATAAGCTAAAATTTAGCTCAACTTGGCTGGTTTGCTACTCTATTAATAGCTCAAGCTTGGACTCGAATTCGACTATAAGAGATGAGGTCAAATGATAAGATTTTTGATATATGCATCCTTGAGGCCAACAATAAGCATCGAACACATTTCTACTTTGGTGCATAATTCTTACTTTTGAGGTAATCTCTCACTACTTCATCTCTCTAAAACTTGTATGCTTATTTGATTCACAGAGGGATATTTTTTAAGTCACAACCTATGGACAAGTTTCTCCATTTTGTAGGATTTGAGTCAATTTGGACATGAGTCTCTTAGGCAGACACGGGAACAGAGCTCGAGGCAACTCCCCATATGGCCATATATCATTTCGTCGTTTCTCAAGCACAAACAGATATGATCTAAAATAAGTACTCTAGTCTAGAAATAAGTTGAACTGAGCACAACTAACACAAAAATGAGTGATTAATAATTTTTCAGGAGATTGATGTGCATTCATGTTAAACTTACTGGGCCACATAGCAAGTCAAAAATTGGTTGCTAAGTGAATGTTCCTTCAGGTGTAATGACAATTGTTCAGATGCCTAAGATATTGCTCCACGTTTATTTTTTTTAGCAAGTAGAAACCTTGATAAGTTGGAGAGTGAAGGGAATCCCAACTTGCCAAGAGTGAAAATCGATCCCAAAACCTTTTGCAACCACTAAACTATCCCTCTTTGTCGAGGTATTGCTACAACGAAACTTCAGAATTGTTAGAATAAAATACGAAATGAACAAGAGTCACAAGATGAACAATTCTTCTAGGCATGGATCACTTTCCCAAAAGTAATATTCCGACCCTATTCGTAAAGCACGGGTATCACGGAATTCACCTTCGAGATACAAAGAAGAAAAACAATAGTGGTCACGCTTACTATGAACACTATCAAATTGAAAATGAATTTGTGAGTATTTGTGAAGATGAAGAACTTGTTAAATTTCCTTTCAAGTTTGTATGCAATAGAGAAGAAGTAGTTTTCTCATCCTCCTTCATCATATAAGAAGTCTTATATATATATATATCAATGCTCTTTAATTCAGAAAACTGAATCACCATTTAGAATAACCGTCAAACAATGAATTCACGCAAACCGTCGCGAGGTGCGACCATGCTCGCGAGTCGTGAGCATGCTTCTGTCTTGCTGCGTTAATTCCAGCACTGTCGCGAGGTGCGACGTAGGTCGCGAGTCGCGACCAGTGCTCTTCTTCCTCTCCTGTGCTTGTGTGAAAGAGAGAGTTGTGAGGAGTGGCTTGCGAGGCACTTAACAGCATATACCATTGCTAGTTATTCTATATTGCATTGTTTAATCCATGTATTATTTGAGTTGCAACACCATGACCAAGCAACTCAAATATACATCATGAAGTAATCTAAACCATATACTCTAAATTCCAACAATCCTCCCCCATTTAGAGTATATAAAATAAATGCACAAAACATCATCATCACAAAACAATCTTATGCATAAATGAAAGTGTACAAAGACTTGAACTTCCACTTAGTATAATACACATTCCAAGATTCGTATCCAAATGGTGTCGATAAACGATTGAACCATTAGCAACACATAATAAACTTGAAGATATTATACACACAAGATTAACTACTCATTTTCAATATATACTTGACACTAACTCGCCATGTGTCCATATCAATTCATAAGTGCATCAAAGCTATGCCTCACTAGCTCCTTGAAGCGGCCAAACTTCGCACTTACATAGGTAGATCTCTTAGAAAACATGCTCCTGTGATAAAGCACAATGTCAAGAGACCTATTAAGATTAAACAACCTCTTAAACATCACAGATTTAAAGAACTTTACCTGGGATGATTATATAAGTTCTTTCAATCATCAAATAAGGAAATTAATCTTATTGAACTTAAGACCCAACGTCTTATTGGGCGTTAAGTTAAGATTTCCTCACTTGTGATTTCCAAAAGGCACCAATCCTAAACCGATTGCCATCCTCTTTACCGTATCTCTAGCTAGCGCCTTTGTGAAACAATCTGCTAGATTATACGTAGTTCTTACATAGTCAACAGTAATGGCACTATCTTTGATAAGTCCTTGGACATAGCTATGTCTCACACCAATGTGTCTTGACTTGCCATTATACACTTGACTATAAGCTCTTGCCAACGCTGCATCACTATCACAATGTATAGCAATAGGTGATATTGGCTTTTGCAACAAAGGTATCTCAAACATGAGATTCCTTAACCACTCGGCTTCTTTGCTTGCCGATGACAGAGCTATAAACTCAGAAGTCATTGATGAATCTGCAATGCAAGTTTGTTTCTTGGATGCCCAAGATATTGCACCTCCCCCAAGGAGGAATACCCATCCACTTGTGGAGGAATGATCTTCTCTATTAGAGATCCAACTCGCATCCGAATACCCTTCAAAACTGAAGGATATCCACTGTAGGACAAACCATAATCCATGGTTTTCCTCAAATACTTTAACACTCGACGAATAGCTTGCCAATGTTCCATACTAGGATTACTAGTATATCTACTTAATTTCCCTACCGCAAATGCGATATCCGGCCTAGTACTCGTCATAGCATACATCAAACATCCTATAACCCTCGCATACTCAAGTTGAGACACGGCATTACCATCATTGGAACAATTTTTCACTTGGGTCCATAGGAGTTGAAACAAGAGAGCAATCACTAACATTAAATTTCTTGAGCACTTTCTCAATGTAATGAGATTGTGACAAGGTCAATTTTCCATTGTCTCTCTTAATTCTTATACCTAAGATGACATCAGCCTCTCCCAAATCTTTCATGGAGAATTGTGAAGATAGAAAGGATTTTGTCCATTCAACTTGTGACAAATCCGTTCCAAAAATCAACATGTCATCTACATATAAGCAAATCATGACACCATTACCGTTGTCATCAAATTTGCTATACACACACTTGTCTGAATTATTCAACTTGAATCCATTAGACAACACAACCTCATCAAACTTTTGATGCCATTGCTTTGGTGCTTGTTTTAGCCCATACAAAGATCTAATTAACTTGCACACTTTGTGCTCTTGACCTTTCACAACAAACCCTTCCGGTTGTCGCATGTAAACCTCTTCTTCTAGTTCTCCATTTAAGAAAGCGTCTTAACATCCATTTGATGGATCACAAGTTTATGAATAGCCGCAAGAGCTATTAATAACCTTATAGTGGAGATTCTAGCAACTGGTGCATATGTATCAAAATAATCAATGCCCGGTTTTTGTGAAAAACCTTGAGCTACAAGACGGGCTTTGAACTTATCAATAGTCCCATCTACTTTCATTTTCTTTTTGAAAATCCATTTACACCCAATTGGTTTACACTTAGGAGGTAAATCAGCTAGAACCCAAGTGTTATTTCCCATGATGGAATCCATCTCATCATCAATTGCCTCTTTCCAAAAAGCGGCATCTTGAGACCTCATAGCCTCATTAAACGTTAAAGGATCTTCTTCCACATTAAATATATATGGAAACTTAGTCACTATGGAACTCCTTGATCCTTCAACCAAGTATACATAAAATCTGGGCCAAAAGATTTCTCTTTTCTCGCCCTTTTGCTTCTCCTAGGTTGTGATGATGTTGATGCAACATTCTCATCAAGAGCTTGTTCATCAACTTCTTGATCAATGTTAGTTTGATCAAGTTCAACTCCTTGATCCATGTTTGATTGATCAACTTCATGAACATTGGTATTAGGAGTAATGTCCTTTGGTCTAGGAATTGATGAATATCTATTTTCATCAAATATTGCATCTCTTGACTCCACAATAGTGTGAATTGACCAAAAGTCATTTTGTTCTATAACATAGAACCTATAGGCTTTGCTATGAAGCACATACCCTATAAAGATGCACTCAACTCCCCTTTCACCCAACTTTTTACGTTTGGGTTCCGGCACCTTTACAATGGCCCGACATCCCCAAACTTTGAGATAACTCAAGTTTGGTTTTCTTTTATACCAAAGTTCATATGGGGTAACCTCGTTCTTTTTCATTGGAACTCGGTTTAAAATATGACAAGCTGTTAACATAGCTTCACCCCAAAAACCATCACTTAAACCTGAATAGGATAACATCGAATTTACCATTTCTTGCAAAGTTCGATTCTTTCTTTCGGCTATACCATTTTGTTGTGGTGTATAGCCGCTGTGGTTTCATGTATAATGCCAGTTGATTGAAAATAACTTGGGTCATAGAATTCACCACCCCTATCGGTTCTAAATCTTTTAAGTTTGTCACTTAGTTGCAATTCAACTTCGTTTTTATAGATCTTAAACTTATCAAGGGCTTCATCCTTAGTAAACAACAAGTATACATAACAAAATCGAGAGTAATCATCTATAAAAGTTATCATGTATTTCTTGTTCCCTAAGGAAGGAGTGCTATGGAAATCACATAAATCACTATGCACCAAATCAAGCAAAGAAGTATCCTTTTCCACATTGTTTGGAAAGGATTTTCTAGTTATCTTTGTTAACATGCATGTTCTACACTTCTCTATACTTGGATCAAAAGAAGGAATCAAATCATGTTTAGACATTGAACATAACTTCTTGTAATTAACATGACCAAGTCGATTATGCCATAGAGAAGAATTGTCATTAACAACAAACAAAGTATCTTTCAAAGCATTTGAAATACTAAGTTTAAACATACTATTACAAAGATAACCAAGTCCTACAAATGTTCCACCCTTAGATAATATGAATTTATCAGCTTCAAACACCATTTTAAATCCTAATCGATTCAAGGTAGCACCGGAGACTAAATTTTTCCTAAGTTCCGGAGCATACAATACATCTCTTAAAATAAGAGGCTTTCCGGAACTAAACACTAATTCTACTTGTCCTATACCTAGAACTTTAGCCGTAGAATCATTGCCCATGTAAAGAACTTCTCCATTCCAACCTCCTTGAAAGTCTTAAATAGAGACGCTCCTTGCATACATGTCTTGATGCTCCCGAATCGATCCACCATGAACAATCATCCTGTACACAAAAGATTTCAGAAATCATCACACAAAATTCAGATTTGAATTAAGTGAAACTTGTGTACTCATACCTTGCTTGGCATGGGTTTGGCTTGACTCGCCATTCCCACCATTCTTTTTGTTCATCTTCTTTTTCCAAATGGTGCAATCCTTCTTAAAATGACCGGGCTTGCCACATTCCCAACAACCACGTTGAGCACCTCCACCAAACTTAGGCTTCTTCCAATTGTTGCCTTTGGTGAAATTGTTAGCCCTCTTCTTAGGATTAGAAGACTCCTTTGACTTACCATCCTCCACCATGTTAACGGTAGAAGGATTAGGATTAACATCCTTTTGTCCATCTTGGACCCGAATGCCCTCTTCAATCCGAAGATGAGCACCCAATTGTTCAACATTCATATCATCTTTCTTATGCTTAAGAGAATTTCTAACATCTTTCCAACCGGGTGGTAATTTGTCAATTATTGAGGAAACAACAAAGGTCTCATCCATATCAATGTTGTGTTGCTTAAAACTTCCTAAAATTCTTTGAATTTCATGGAATTGCTCCATTACCGGCCTAGTGTCTACCATTTTAAAGGCATTGAAATTACTAACAAGAAACTTCTTACTAGAAGCATCTTCGGCCATGTATTTACTTTCTAGTTCATTCCAAAGACTTTTAGCGGATTCAACAAATTGATAAATATCAAACAAAGCATCGGACATACCGTTAAGAATGTGGCCACGACATATATAGTCATCATTCTCCCATTTGTTTCTCCTTCGAATTTCTTCCACAGTTTCATCATCTACTTCCTCGGGTTTGGGAGTGCTCAAAACATATGCCACATTTAACGAAGTAAGAGAAAATGCATCTTCTTTTGCCATCTTCTAAATCCAACACCTTCGAATTTGTCAAGTTTGTGAAAATTTGCAGACATTTCACGAATTGTAGTCATCTTGAAGAATATATTACTTTTGGATTGTTAGAATAAAATACGAAATGAACAAGAGTCACAAGATGAACAATTCTTCTAGGCGTGGATCACTTTCCCAAAAGTAATATTCCGACCCTATTCGTAAAGCAGGGTATCACGGAATTCACCTTCGAGATACAAAGAAGAAAAACAATAGTGGTCACGCTTACTATGAACACTATCAAATTGAAAATGAATTTGTGAGTATTTGTGAAGATGAAGAACTGTTAAATTTCCTTTCAAGTTTGTATGCAATAGAGAAGAAGTAGTTTTCTCATCCTCCTTCATCATATAAGAAGTCTTATATATATATATCAATGCTCTTTAATTCAAAAAACTGAATCACCATTTAGAATAACCGTCAAACAATGAATTCACGCAAACCGTCGCGAGGTGCGACCGTGCTCGCGAGTCGCGAGCATGCTTCTGTCTTGCTGCGTTAATTCCAGCACTGTCGCGAGGTGCGACGTAGGTCGCGAGTCGCGACCAGTGCTCTTCTTCCTCTCCTGTGCTTGTGTGAAAGAGAGAGTTGTGAGGAGTGGCTTGCGAGGCACTTAACAGCCATATACCATTGCTAGTTATTCTATATTGCATTGTTTAATCCATGTATTATTTGAGTTGCAACACCATGACCAAGCAACTCAAATATACATCATGAAGTAATCTAAACCATATACTCTAAATTCCAACAAGAATAAAAGAAGATTACAAATACACAATGCTAAAAATGCCCCTCTAACTTCTACGTATATACCTTCATAAATTCATATATATTCTAGTTACAATTTAGATTATAGTAAGAGAAGCATTAAATTTAGAAAAGACAAAAGCTTGTAGATATGAGATATATGCAAATTATAAGCTATACATTTGTAAGAAGAATTATATCGAGAAGGGAAAGGTTAATCATTATATGCATGTGGGATGGTAGTTACTCTGTAGACACTTCCACTGCCTCAGGAAGTTTATAGGTAGGAGGTTTATCGGCACCTCTCCTTGAGTACTCTCGCCATCTTCGAGCTGCTGCAGCTGCTCGCCTTGCTCGCTCTTTTACTTCTTCCTCTGCCACACGAAAAAGTAGTATTAGAGCTTACAATAAAAAGAAAAGTGAAAGTGCATAACTCAAAATGAAATAACTCTCAAATAGCTCAAAAGAAAATCCTTTGGCATTTCCGTTGGTTAACAAGAGATAGCTTAAATTAGATATCACCTATAGTTTAAATCAAGTTGAATAACTCTCAAATAGCTCAATAGAAGCAGGCATATCATATATGTTGTTTAAAATCATTCTCAGAATAATTCCTACAGAGCGATCTTCGTCTTCATTTTACCTCAAGCACCTATGACGGAAGCTCAACATCCTAACATAGGTATGGACACTTCGAGACTTAATTTTGGGATAAAATCATGGAAATTTTCACAAAATAGCCGAGCTCGAGTCCATAGGTCTCCTCAAGCAGTATGTAGGCCCTTCGAACTCAGTGGCAAATGCAATATGTTTTATAGCAGATCTACATGTGAGAAATCATGATCCGATAAACAAAATGACCCACCCCATTTGATCAATTTGAGCCCTAAACTGAGAAAATAGATAGCTTAGCCTCTTAGGCCCACAATGCATATGGTACACCCGAATGTATAATGAACATTGTACAATTTACCAAACAAGTGAATATCCTCTAAATCTCTTAGCCTCCTAGGCATGAGTGCATAATGGAAACTGTACAATTCACCAAGTATACAATGAAGTGAATATTTTCTGAATCGTAGCGGTCATGTAAAAGATACACATGAACATAGATTTGTATAAAACTAGAAAACCCTGGTATATAAGGTTCACTTCTCTTAGATATAATTTCAGAGTAGATAACGACAATGATCTTCAAAAAAATGATTTAGGCTCAAGATGAATTTGATAAAAAGCACATCATATGCCAATCTTAATGACTATTAACTCCGTTAAATATATGGGTAACCTCTAGATACCTGTACTTTGGTACTCTTTCTGCTTTCCCCACAGGTTACTCCAGTATGCATCAGCAGCAGCAGCGCCATTCTCTTTCATCATTCTCAATCTAGCTTTTTCCTGAAACAGATTAAACCTCAAGAATATTTTTATTAGATAAGTTGAACAATACAGTTGCAGATACATAAATGTCGAGCTATAAGCTTTAGATTAGAGCGTTCTTACCAGAATTTTTGACTGTCGCTTCTCCCAACGAGAATTGGCCTACAAATTTATAAAGGCTTAGAACATTAGGGATAGCAGATGGGGAAAATGTATAGATCAATTCGCTAATGGCTGAATAATAATGGGAAATTCTATTGTAATAAACAATGCTGAAGGGATCTAGGGACTCATGTTTTGATATGAAGGGTTTTGGTGATCATGATGCTCATGATCACCATTCTGTTAATCATCATGCTGATGTGTCCAGCAGTTAGCAAAGTTTGTTATAAAGTTTGTTACAAGAATGTTAGTTACAAGTTAGTTAGAAAGTGGTTATTACACCCCTTGTATTGGTTAAGACACTATATAAGGTGCTATCTTGTACTAAGCAGCTCATTCATTCATTCTGAAATAAAATCTTCTCTTCCTCCTACTTCTCTCTATAATATTCACTGAATGAATCATCAAAAGTTCAATAAAGGGTATATAAAAGCTCTTGTATATTTTAGTATTGAAGTAATGACATCCATATCTTTCTGGTGAACAGAAAGCAGTAAAACATAAACTAAAAAAAAGTTTACCATTCTAAACACATCCGATGATGCTCCCATGCCTGCTAGCATCAGTGCAACCTGATATCATTTCAAAGACGAGGAACAATAATCAACCAACTAATATAAATAAACTATGAGATGAAATTAGATAATGCGGTTGTATAATCTTGCAGTAACTTGCAGACAACTATATATTACAATTTGTATGTGTTTGTAGTCTAGTTTATCATTCCAGGTACACAATAGATCAGGAGTTGGTGCTTTTAAGTTAAAATTAATCCAACTTTTATATCAATAACATCAAAGTGCAGACAAAAAAGAACAACTTGATAACTAAATTGCAGAAACACAATTTCAAGATCCAGAATGAGGCTCAAAGCAAAGGAGTGTTTATATATACACATAAATAAGCAGTTTCATTAAAGCAAGGAAAGGTATCTGGAAAACATTTGTTATTCATATGTTTATTTATATAGCAAATCAGTTTCAAGGAGTACCTAAGGATACTTTACCAGGAAGTAAGGAGGATTTACTTTTGGAGCTAATAGGAAGCAAAATTTGCTAATATGCATCCCATCACAAAATCGTGTTCATCTATCTACATCTAACTTGTAGAAACTTCATGAGGTTTAAAAATGATTTTCAATGCAAATAACATAAAACCATAGTTTAACCAATATGACTCTTTGTTTGTGTTTGTGTGTTCAGTTTTCAATTTTTGTAAACCTATAAATCTGTGATATAGTACTAGAAAAATAGGTTTAGTCTATAGTAATTTTTCAACTGTAACATGATTAGTATGAGTACTACTACTTTTAAGTTTTTTATACAACCTATATTGTACGACTTTTGAAATCTTAAAACCAAAAGACATAATGCATCAAATGGGTGCCTTCTTCACCGTGTATGACTATGCCAAAGGCAGTAATCCATAATTCCATATAATTATAGATGTACTGTTTTGTTTCCTTATAAATTAGTCTAGCTAACTGAAAAGATATATCAGGAGCCTCAAAAAAGATCAGAAAAGAAAGATGGAGACTTTCGGCTTACATTCACTCGTTCCACTCTACGCATCTCATCTTCAAGCAAAGTTAATTGAGCTGCAGTTGTCCAATGGATACAATCAACTGGGCTGTTAATTAGATAACCAGTCAGTTGGAAGAAAAACAAGAGTCTAGTTTTACTGCATATGACAAGAAGAGAGAAAATCCTACTGATAGTAAACTCATGAGTAGTCGGTAAAATATCCTCTATTCACCACACAAGAGTCAATTATACATTGTTAATGTCACCAACGACATGATTCATACCAGCTTTCGATCGCTTGTTGAGCAAGGTCACACATGCCACACTGTCGGTAGGCTCTGGCCCGTCCAAAGTCTTCTTCAATTTCAAAAACATCCGGTGCCACATTAGCACAGTTTTTACATCCTGTAATGGATGGTCCAACATGTTAATGATAAGTTTAACATCCCAATCAGTTGACAATTACCAGCTATTTGATGTAAACAATAGGAAAAATTCACCAGAAGAACCTTAACTGTGGCCAGTCTTTCCATAATAATTTAAATGGAGATGATTCCATAAAACATTCAATTATGAGGGTGTCTTCTCAAAAAGATCTAATGACCTTAAAAACCGATTCAGAAGGTCAGATATGATGTATCAAGTTCTAGTAATGCAGGCAGGGAGAAGGATGGAGAGAGAAGGCAAGAAATTACGGAAAATACAAAACAAAAACATTACTGCTCATAGAAGTCATTGGTCACTTGGGATTATTTAGGAAGGCACCCTTCATAATTGGGATTGTTCTTGAATCACCCATAGTAGGGATTTTTATGGAAAAACCCCTCATAGTGAGGATTATTCTTGTGAATTTTTTCTCGAATTTAAGGATGATCAAATGATCAATATCAGACCTATGCATCTAAATTATCTAAACACACACCTATGCAGCTAAATTCATCAACAAAGACATGATCTCTTGGGGCCGAATCATCCATGAATGGATTTATCGCTGTCAAAGAATATCCCTGAATTTCATCATACACCATGCGTTGCACTGGATCACTTAGAACCTATAAGGCACAAATTTATTTAGTTTCATTCCACTTATATGTGATCAAAAGATATATATCATGCAAAAGTAGATCATTTTCCTAGGAAAACATACCCCATATACTTCATTAATGAACTTGCAAAAGTTCATAGTCTCTGGATCATCACCAGTCAAGTCAGGATGGCAAGCTTTCATACAATTGTAATAAGCTTTTTTGATTTGTTGTGGTGTAGCATCTGGTGTCTGCCAAATTTCAAACACTGTCATTCATCAGTGCCTTTAAAATCATGATTGTTGCTCAAAACATAAACCCCAATTTCTCTTTAATTTTTACCCCTCAGTAACTAAAACATCATTATTCAAGCATCAATTTTTATAAAAATGTCAATTCTTTCAAAACCAATTCCTTATAAATCAAACACCCAATTCCATACAAAAAAATGATGCCTAATTTCATTTGATTTCAATAATAAAAATCCATATCAATGATTATAATCAGATGCTAGAAACTATCAAAACAAACACACACCCTAAAATATCTACATAAATAATATAAACCAAACAACCAATGTAAATTGATCAAGTGAGTATCTAAAAAGTAGATAAAACTCAATTAATGATTATTAACTATACACTAGAAACTATCAAAATATAAGTATATTTTAAATAAAAATGTCCATAAAAATAATTGAGAATATTATAGTGAAGAAAATTACCAGTCCTAAAACTGCATAATAATCATCGGCTAATTCATCAACCATCTCCATTGAATCATCAGCAACTGCTTGAACTCGTGTCGAGCTCCTCCTTCTACTGTGACCTAAAACGCGCCATTTATAGCGGCGCGTAGATTGCACGCTCCACCTACTTCTACTTGAATGTGCATTAAATTTATGTACTGGGTTCTGCAATTTGAATGGATCAGCACATACTGGACTTAGCAATTGAGCCATCTTTACAGTTTTCAAGAGCTTTTTTTTTAATGTTATTAAATTATTATTTAGATGATTGGCAAAGATTTTTTTTAAGTTGTTGTTTCTTTTAAGGTTTAATGAAATAAAAGAAAATATATGGAGCTGAGAATAAATTGAAAGATGCAAAGTGATGAAGTGGCAAAATTTACACCAATTGTTTCATGAGAATCTGGAGGAACTTGGAAGTATCTGAGGTGTGACTTTGTGAGTGAGGGTAGTTTAACTTCTAACTTCAGCTTGGTCATTGCTTGCACGTGTCAAAGTGTGGATATATTGTTGATTGCTCACTTGCCCAATGTTTTTGGTCTTCTTTTCGCCTGCTCTAAGAGCACTCCCAATGGTGACATAACTCATCACCAAAATCAGAAAATTTGGGTTAAACAAAAAAAACATGTATCCCATTGGTGATAGAAAACCTATCACCAAATGACATGTTTTGTCATCCATCACCATGTGAACAAATCCATCAGCAAATGAAATGTGTGAATGGAAGACAAAATCAGCCTAGTCACACACAGCCAGCCAGTGGCAAGCTGCCACGTGGCTGCTGCTGTGTTCTTTTTGGGAAATTTCGTGGAAATTTCCACGGAATTTCCCAGAAAATTTGTATTTCAAAAAAAAAAAAAAAATACCAAAATTCATATTTTTTTCCCCTCTATAAAATGATACCCATATTGATATATTTCAGAACAAAAAAAAAAAAAACACTTCTCCTCCTCACCTTTCTCTCTAAAAATATTTATACATCATTTTTCTCTATAATTTTTTACCTTCTCATTCTCACCTAAAAAGAGGGAAAAAAATCATATTTTCTAATAAATTTTTATTTTACTAATAACCCAATAATGATAATTAATTTTGGTAATTAATTTTATAATTTTAAGTAATCATAAGATGATTTATTTTTATTTTTAATATGTAAATTATATTATTTATTGAAGTAGGAAAGAGAAATAGGAGAGAGAAAGTTGAGGTGGGGTAGTGAAAAGTATGAGAGATAAAGTGAAGTTTGATGATTTTTTTGTTCATGAGTGGGGTGGAGGTGATACATTTGATCATGAAATGATCAAAACATGAGTAAGTAGGAAATTTTGGTGATCAAACCCATCACCATTGGGAGTGCTCTAAGGAAATTTTAACCAAATTCTTCTAGTTTGTTGGCCTGTAAAATTTGACAAAACTAGCAGTATTTGCCTATATTGCTAGCATCTTTGGTGATTTTTGTAAAAATAACTTTTCAACACACCTTTTTTTTTTTTTTTTTTTTGAAAGAAACTTTTCAACACACCTTAAATCTCCAAACATTCACAATAACTCTCGGTATACTCCATCCTTTTAAAATACTTGACACGATATGACTTCTTCACTTCTCATAAACTTGTTTAATGTATTTTGTAATTTCTATATCAAACAAAACATAGTCATGTGAGATTTTGTTAACCTCCTTAAGACATGTATTTTCATACTATAAACTTTTTATAATTTTAACTTATATTTTGAGCCCACAAGTAAGTAAGTGACTCCCACCAAATGATGAACCTGATCCATCAAGGATCATATGATCACAATGCACAAAAGTTCCATTACTTGAAAAGAGATGCACTATTCCCAAAAGATGGGAATATGGGATGTTCATCTTTTAAGGTTTCCTGTCTGGGAATTCCAAGTAGTATAAAATGCACTAGTCTTGTCAATGAACGTGTATTCAATTCTAACCTAACAAAGTTAGGGTATCTCTCTTTATAATTATCATTTTCTCTCTTTACCTCAACCACATCTTACTTGAGCGTCGGAGGGGTGTTAACAGAATCACCCTCGGGCCAGTTTAACTGTCTTTTGCAGGATTGTTGGAATCAAGATCTTTGGTGCTCAAGAACTTCTCGTATTTTAACTCTTAGCACTATTCGCATCTTTGACGAGTTTCTAGGCAAAAACAACTTATATGGAATTAGAGTTATTAATGGTTAAAAAAATATGCAGTGGCTAGAGTGTCAAAATAATATCTCAATAATTCTTATTCCCTAAATCTTCTCCTTTTATTTATTTTAGGAAAAATTGACATGAATAATCCCAATAAACTTTCATCAGTTTTCTTAAAATAATACCAACTAACTTTGAATTATTATAGAATAATCCCAACTCTAGGGGGTACCTTCTAAAAATAATCCAAACTATTAATTTTCAACATATTATAGATCTAAAATGAATTAGTGCATGCAAGAAAAAAGATAGTTTGGCTTATTTTGAGAAGGTCCCCTCAAAAGTTGGTATTATTTTGGAATAATCCAAAGTTGGGATTATTTTGAGAAGATGGGTGAAGTTTGGGATTATTCATGTGAATTTTTCCTTTATTTTATATATTATTCATATGCATGATTGTATGTTTTAATGCTTTCATTATAGCACATGATTATTATTGTTAGTCAAGACCTAAAGAACTGTTCTAACGCTTATAAGATAATTCGGCAATCTAATTAGGATCACAGTTTTTTGTTAATAAGATGTCACAAAAAATTAGTCTTTTGTTTGTTTAATGAACCAGAATAGATTAATATTCAGATTGCATAAAATATGACATGAATTGATATTAAGTAAAGGCCATCAATGGACAAATTTGATTCCTGATCTTATTCGTACCCTCACTCCCGATGTCAATCTATAGTTCATTGACCATTAATGGAGTCATGACGGAGAAAACTATATTAACAACGATTAACTCCATTAGTCATTAGTGCTAATTAACCCTAAAAAACTCTAATTAATCCTAAAAATTCAAAAAACCTAACTAACCCTGACCCCCTCTCACTCCCCTAACCCACCACCCCCCAACAACCCTATCCCCGCCAACCCCCCTCCACCTCCCACACAGCTCTCCCTCATTCTCCAACGCGTCGTCGCACCCCCTCCCCCAGCCCGCAGTCGCGCCTCTCCCTTTCTCGTATTCGGTGTGTCGTCGCAGTCCCCCCTTCCCCAACCCGCACCCGTGCCTCTCCCTGTCTCATCATTCCTCGCTCAGTCTCCGATCTGGTGCGCCGTCGAAATGGAGGAAGCCACCACCAAATCTTCTTCTCGGTCGTCCACCACCACCGCAAACGAAGGGAGAGATGGATCTGGTGTTGGTGTCGGTGGCTGCGGGGGAGGGGGAGGTGTGGGTCTGATGTTGGTGGCTACGGGGGAGGGGTAGGGGATGGGGTTGGTGTTGGTGGTTGCAGGGGAAGGGGTAGGGGTGGGGTTGGTGTCGGTGGCTACGGGGGAGAGGTAGGGGGTGGGGTTGGTGTCGGTGGCTGCGGGGGAGGGGTAGGGGTGGGGTTGGTGTCGATGGCTGCGGGGTTGGGCTGATGGGGTTGGTGTCGGTGGCTGCGGCGGAGGCGGTTGGTGGGGTTGGTGTCAGTGGCTGCAGGGGAGGGGGCTGGTGGTATCGAGGTTGGTGGTGGGGTGGTGGGTTGGGGGCTAGTGGGGCTGGGGTTGTTAGGGCGGTGGGGGCTAGTGGGTTAGGGGAGAGAGAGGGTTAGGGTTAAGATTAGTTAGGGTTAATTAGATTGATTTAGGTTAATTAGGTTGACTTAGGGTTAATTAGATTGACTTAGGGTTAATTAGGTTGACTTAGGGCTAATTAGGTTGACTTAGGGCAAACTTGTAAATAAACACTAACGGAGACTAACGTCCGTCAACTTTTGGGGTATTTGGTGAACTTTTTAAAAAGTTAGGGGTATCTGGTGAATTTTAAAAAAAGCTGGGCTATTTGGTGAATAAATTTTTTTGTCAGGGGTATTTGGTGAAAAAACCGTTAATTTAATTTATACGTTATTACTTTGAAAATTTAGGGAGTATTCATTTTCAATAATTAGTAATTTCATACTATGTACTTGTGTTAAGATTATATAATAACTTTTCCTTCGGAGATTAGGGAGAACAAGAGTAAGGAAATAAGATTATTATACGGCAACTTGAGGTAACAACTACTGCTGGTACCCGCAATATAATTTTCTTCAAATGTGTCTATGAGTTCACTATGAGTTATTAAATGTTTCTTAATTAACTTTGATTTGCGGGGTGATTATTATTAAGATATACTGATTTTATAAATACTTTTTATGAGCTGAATGAACTGTCACAAGATATAAAAATGGAGTAGTTAGCGTTTCGGTGGTTGAGTATGGAAGGAGATGAAGACGGGTTGAGAGAGAAAGAGAAACACGTTAAGGGAGGGAGAAAACAGAAAGACGAGATATTGGGGGGAACAGTAATTTCATTTAAAGAGGGAGGGAGGTAGGGGGAAATTAATACTAATAAAAAAAAGGACAACCAAATGCTTGGGTTGATTGACTAGAGGTACGGAGCACTTATTCACAAATGCTTGTGTTGATTAGTCAACCGGAGCATTTGACATCAAATGCTCCGGTTGACTAATCAACACGAGCATTTGTGAATTTTTTTTTATTAAAATTTTCACAAATGCTCAGGTTGATTAGACAACCAAAGCATTTGATAAGTAGCAAAAGCAATTTTTTCCACTAGTTATGTGAAGTCTAGGCCCTTGGCTTGGATTTCATGTATTTTATTCTTGTTTCGCCATTCCTTGAACTGATCAGCTCCTCGAATGTTTGATAATCCGCCCAGTTTTTGTTGGATGAACTCCATCTGATTGAAATTCCCGATTAACATAATCGAGGATTTGTTTGGGCAATTTCGTTTTATTGACTCCCAAATCTTCGACCTGTTCAAGTTTTGGTGCACCATACACAAAAACAACATCATAAAAACATCCATTACTAGTGAGCTTGTAGAATATGTAGTTGGGGAATGACAATATTGGGTCTACCTCGATAGATGTACCCCAACACACAAAAAGGCCCAAACTACTGCTCTCAGAGTCTACTCCGCTACAATTAATGAAACCCTGCTTGTACAGCAGAGGTTTCATATTAACTACAAAGTTTTTAGTTTCAAACGAAAAAAATATCCACAACCAAATTATTACATAAAAAGTTTGTTGAAAGGGGAGTGGGGTTGTCCTCCCCCTTATAAAATATAAACCCTTTACATTTCATCTTAGCAGCTTCATTGAGGCCTAGAAGGTTGTTCTAGGCCAATCGCACCTCGTTTCTTCTCATTCCTAAACATCATCATCTCCTTTGCCTTCAGCTCCGATCCACAACTTTCCTCTAGCTTAGAGTTTCCTATTCTATCTCTTAAAAGTAATCATCAAATGAAGATTCAAAGTCAGAAAAGCAAAATCTTAAACATTATATTCCATCAATCCTCCCGTTGTAATGTTGAGGTCAAACGATCTTTTAGCTTGTCTCGTAGCACATTTACCTAGCTTAGGCCTTAACTTGGCCACTAGGATACTCGTTGCTCGCTAATTCCCAAGATGGTTACCCATTCTCTTATGCGTTTCTCTTTTAATCTACATCATGGACTTTTTTGGCTTACAATTTTATCCTATGATTTGTGGGGGGGAGGGTTCTAGATCCAACTGCATTATATCAATTTAGCTCAATTTAGAATCACAAGAGAATATTCCTCCTCATGGACAGATGTTGAGGATGAGGGGTTAGGGGTGATTTTTTGGAGAGTGAATGTGATTATGGGTTGAGGAGCACATGGTACAAAATTTGGGATGTATGAGGAAAATGGGACGGAGGCCCAAACCATGAGGAGAGATTTGAATAATTTGCGAACGATGCTAGAATGGGCTCGGGGGTGGGAAAAGAAAAGTAAATAGAGCCTAAAGGGGTCGGAATATGGGTTAACAGGGAACGGGAGCCTATCATGGGCTTTAATCCTAACCGGCGGTTCAGGCCCAAAACTAAAAGGCGATGTGCCCCTCTTGTCGTGGCCCATATGCTTCACAAAGATGTTGTCTTCCACAATACTAATTGAAAACTCACTATCTAATAGACAGGAGAAGAACACATGAGAAGAAGACAGGGAAAATAGGAATAAAAGGATGAATTGTCCTTTTCCCCAAAGACGAATCAAATATAAGAGAGGATAGGGGATAAGCTGATTGAGCGAGAAAGGTAAGTTTAGCTTTAAAAGGAAATAAATGACGATATCTACCAAATGCACATAGGGTTTTATGCCCTTTTAACAGAAAAATCTTTTAACTATTCGAGAAAAAGAGCGATGATAATTTAAGGCACTCAAGCCAAATGTCTAATACCCCCCGTTCTATAATGGGTCACCATTGGGGAGGGGTTATCATAGACTTTTTGCTCTGATAGCCTATACGTCGGAGTAGTAGTAGACTAGTAGTGCCATAATTAAATGACTTGTAACAAAATCATTAATTGTTGACGTCCCTTCCAGAGCCTCGAGTCATACGCCAAGCTTGGCCATATTTTTTTTTTTTTTTTTTTGCATGGCTCCTGCAGTTGGATCCTCTTTCTTTTCTTGTCTACCAAAGATGCCACCAGGGAGGTTGTTGTTCTCGCTCTCTTGGAGGGGGCATTTTCCACCAAGGAGATGCTACTATTGGGAGATGAAGCTTCTATGCTAAGCCTCTTTCTTTTTAGTTTCCTGATTTTTTCCTCCTCCAGTTTCATCAAAGCTTCATCCTCCTCGGATCAATCCATGCTGCTAATAGATGTCGAGAAGTCCATTAATGGCGGAGATTTTGGGATTTCCCCAAGCAAATCCACCATTGAGGTTATAACTTCTCAACATTTCCCAAATAAACAAAGAAATTTTCATATCTGACTTAATCCAAATTGGCTTCAATGACCCTTCAACTATGAAACATCAAGAAGAAGAGGCTTCGTAGTGTTTATCATAAATGAACCCTGATAAACGCCTTTAGAAAAGTCGTTCATGCATGCTCGTCAAAGTAGCAGACCTCTCCTATTTTCTTCACAAGTCTTCTACTTGCGGTGTATGTGTTGTCGAAAATTAGAAATCCTTCCTAGATTGGAGATTTATCAAATTCAATCTCAACCATACTTTGCATGGCTTTGATATGAACATCGTGAACCCTTCTTTGTAGTTAGCATTTAAGTGGCATGTCTTCCGCATCGTCGATTTCTTCACACTAGAAAACAAAGAAATTCCCTTCTTTCTTGGCCTAAGTGAAACTTCGCTTGTACCGTAAATCCGTCACCCATTCCTAAATCTGAGATTTGTTGAACCTTTGGAAATCTCTAAATTTCCCAATCACTAACTTCCATAATAATTTAGTATCTTCCAAAAAAGTCCCTTTCAGAACAATGATTTTATGACCTTTACGGTCCGATAGGAACCATGGGGAACCGTCCTCCTCCGATGACATTGACATACTGGTTTGGAAAGAGGGAAAACCAAATTAGGGTTGGAAGGTTGAGTTTTCTTTAGAGAAAAAACAGAAAAGAAATGTGAAAAGATGATACTAGACCTAAGTGGAATGAGATTCTAGAGGTTCCATTCTTCATCACTACATTAAATTAGATGGATGAGTCAGGTAGGGTTGAGCATCGGTCCAAGACCGTACCGAAATCGGCTAGACCGGTGGACCGAAATTGAGCAGATCTTTCGACTTAGACCTGTTACGATTCCGATCCGGTCTTATTTTGGACCTATTAGACCTGTTTTGTATATTTTTTTTTTAAACGTTTAGTGTATCACAGATTCACAATAATCAAACTGAAGCATACCTGAGAGCAAAGAAGCATCAAAGTGGGAGAAATTATGGTCAAAGATTAAAAATAAAACAAAAAAAATTGGCTTTTGGCTGCTAATCTGAACTGATAGAACCATTGAACCAATATTCCCCCAAAGAATTGCAGGTGGAAAATGTTAGAGTTGAAGGAACGAATATGCCACAGCCACAGGTGAAAACTTCATCACAAGATCAAGAGTAATATAAAAGTCTTCAAATTATATGAAAAGGAAATTAACATTTTAATTTATGTAATGGTAAAAGGGCAGTAACCAATTATCATTTAAAGAACCTCATTCTTCTCCAAATTGCTCCAAGATGTGGAGAATGGAAATTGGAACTATTGGTCTAAAAAACGAAAATGGAACTCGAGTTGCAGGAAATAAATAACAATTACACGAAAATGGTAGAAAAAATAAACTTAGACAATTACACGAAAATGGTAGAAAAATACGAAATAAACAGCGAGAATTACACGATTGGTAGAAAAAATACGCATTTTACAAAAATTAAAATGAAAAGGAAATTGCGAAGAAAAAAAACACAAAACAAATACACAAAAAATGTAACTCATCGAATTCTCTTGATGAAAATGAAATTCAGCAGCCTTGCCAAAATTTTCACACGGAGTTTATGACATCAGACGTTAGTGGCAGAAGGAGTGAGAAAGAGTGAGAAGAGGAGAGAAAGAGAGGCATCTGAAAAAGAGTTAGGAGTTCAAATAATCTCAGCCTCTTTTAGTCTTTATTTACTTTTTCCATACAAGTCATAAAAAAAAATGTAATTAAAACTGAGTTTTCAATCCGGACCAATAGATTCCAGTTTTTTCCTTGACGGGACCGAAATCAGAAATCAACGTTTTCTTTGGACCGATCCGGTCCATATTCCGGTCAAAATCGGTCCAGATTGCAGTCAGAACCAATCCAGATTCCGGTCAGAACCGATCCAGACCATTCTTTTGCTCAGCCTTAACTCAGGCGTGTGAAGAAAATTTTTTGTTGGGCTTTCGAACAGAGTCCTAAGTCTACTCATAAAGCATTATTTTAAATTTTGTTGCGGTTAACAAAAAAGTTATATATAAAGGTTTATTTACCAAATGTTAAGTTGCAAAATGGCAAATCCTATTCTCTCCTCTCAGGTGCACGTCTGAAGTCTGCGCAAATTAGATCCTACACCGAGGTGTAGGATGAGCATCCTACACCTTGTCCATGTGGCTGACTTTTGGTAATATTTTTGAAAGTGGGCCAGCTCTTTCTCTCTCATCACGTGGAACAATTTTTTTAATGTACAAATGCATATGGTTTGGTGTACAATAATCTACGAGTGTACATTTGGGGATTTTCAGTGATCAAAGCAATGACCATCAATGTACATTGTGATTTTATTGAATTTTGGTATGAGATTGTAATTGTACATATTGAATTTCATTAGTGAACAAACAGCAAACACACCAGTGTACAAAGAATGAAAATTACTCACTTGACATATTTCGGTATGGGACTGTAATTGTACATATTGAATTTCATTACTGAACAAACATCAACACGCTCAGTGTACAAAGATTGCAAATTACTCACTTGACATCAACTTCATGAATTGGGTTACTTTCAGCTGGGGGTTGTCATTGTACATTTTGATTTTATTAATGAACAACCACGAAGCCAAGGATGTACAAGGAGGTTGAGTGTGGAAAAGAGAGAATTGGTGAATTTCGGTATGAGACTGTAATTGTACATATTGAATTTCATTAGTGAACAAACATCAACACACCCAATGTACAAAGATTGCAAATTACTCACTTGACATCAGCTTCAGGAATTGGGTTACTTTCAGCTGGGGCTGTCATTGTACATTTTGATTTTGTTAATGAACAACTACAAAGCCAAGAATGTACAAGGAGGTTGAGTGTGGAAAAGAGAGAAGTGGTGAACAGTATATGGGGGACATCAAATCAGTTATTAAATGGTGAACAGTAACTGTCAAATCAGTTACTTTTTGTATTTTTGACATTTACACCGAATGTAACGGGAATGTACATTAGCTGTCAAATCAATTACTTTTTTGCATGTTGAATAGTGTGTTTCATTCTTATTGCCCTGCGTTTTGGAGCTGGTGTAGGATGCTCATCTTACACCTTGATCCATGATCTACTAATTGTCAAGTCTGTGAGAAGACATCAACAGGCACCAACTGACAAAAAACCTTAGTTGCGATAGATAAGGCCACCATAATTCTTGTCTCTCCGGAAATCATCGAAGGGGATTCAAAATCTAAATACATAAATCTATCTCAAACATTGGCAAAACCATAAGACCAATTGAGGAAATGGTAGAATTAACCAGATGAACAACACTTCAGTGAGATATCAAACGAAAGTAGGGATTGAGAACTCAAGGCAAAGATGATTGTATAATTAACGCAACTTAAATTTCAAAAGATAGAATCAACCAGACGAACACTTTTTAGTGAGATATCAAATGAAAGTAGGATTGAGAACTCATGGTAAAGATAGTATAATTAACGCAACATAAATTCAAAAATTCTAGAACCATTGATCCAGCAGTACAAGAAACAAACTACAAAATCGTCAAGAACCCTTTTTCACTAATAATGCAATTTAGCCGTACTGGGATAAAAGCTAAGATACCAAAAGTTTTAACATAAGAGATAAGCTAGCAAAAGCTTAAGAACCAATATTATGGGCCTTGTTGAGGATAACTCCTTCGTATTTGACCTGGAACCACTTCATGGCATCGTCCTTGGTAACTCTGTGCTGGATTCCAACACGGGCCTTGCACCTTCTGCGACGAGCCACACGGTAACCGGGACGCTCGAGCACAACGTAGAAGTCCATACCATAGATACCAGTAGAAGGATCATACCTAAAGGGTGAACAAAGCAATAAAATCAACAATTACTTCTAGCTTCACTATATAATAAGTAGCTTGTAAAAGGAGGACAGCATATCAGCAATCATGACAACATTGAATTAAATGACATAATTATCCTCAAGAGGATAAACACAATGCAGCTACCCAAGAACAAGGTAATGAACACACTACAAGCTTAACTGTAATCTCTGATTGATTACTATTATCAGAACATCCAAAACAAACAAAAATACACAATTTGAAATACAGATGCCATGTGTTACAGCCTCATAGGGAGATTCACATAGTTTTTTCATGTTTAATAGAATGTAAACAATCACGAAATTTGAGAAACAAGAATCATCATATACTAAATTCATTCAGATACACTACAAATCACCAGCTTGTAAACATGATCATATACGAATCCATTCAGATACGCAAAAATCAGCAGTTTGTAAAAATGACACTAACATCAGCCAGATAAAGAAGAAAACTCACTTAATTCCAAGATCAATGTGCTCTTGAATACCAAAACCGAAGCAACCGGTGTCACTGAAGTTCCTCCTCAGCAACTCGTATTCCTTGACCTTCAAACCACTTTCAAGTAGCTGCATTGCCTTCTCACCTCTGACAGTCACGTAGCAAGCAATCTTTTCATTACGTCTGATACCGAAGGATCGGACAGTGTACCTGGCTGTTGATCATAATCAAACCACTATAAGCCAACAGGAGAACACATCACATCCTTCATTGATTCAGCTAAATCAAACCACAGAAATTCATGATGAACTACGATTCCAGCTACAGCAAACAATATGAAGATGCATAGACATTATCGGCATTACTCAAGTAAGCCATTCAATTGAATAATTCACTCAAAGGCAAAGCAATCATAACCTAGAAATCTACTCCAACTACTAGCTCATACAACATTGCTGCATTAAACTTGAGACTTTATATGCATTTATAATCCAAACTAAACTGCTGAGTTCCGCATATTACTGAAAAATCAATTAAGCTTCCAGCACACAGATAAATCAAAACCAACGACAGTAGTCACGAATAATACATTAAGAAAATTGAGCTCTCAAAAAATTTAGAGTATTATAACTTCAATTACAACAAACGCAACTTTACACAGATTTCACGCATTGAAATAATATCATTTTAATCAAAAGCTGCAAACACAACAAATGAACGATCGACCACTTTTTTGCTAATGTCATAAGCAAATGAAATCATAGACGAGGATATAATGCAATATATTAACAGCAGAAATTGAACTACAATAACCTAGACATTCAAACACAACCATTTCAATTTATCATTCGTTCGTCCATACGAGAAAAAATCAAGGAATAAAAAAAGGAATTTAGAAAAATAAATTAAATCTTAAAAAAAGCTTCATTCGTACCTTTGGAGTAAACAGGAGTCTGACCACTGAGTTGCTCCAAAACCTAAAACATCAAATCAAAAACATTCAGTTTCAAATTCACAACACCAGATTCAAACATCCAGAAAAAAAGTTCCATTAAAATAAACCTTTGCAGCTCTGGTGAGACGATCACCACTTTCACCAACTGAGATGTTAAGAACAAGTTTCTGGACCTTGATGTCCCTCATAGGGTTCGAAAGCTTCTTCTCCGGCGCCTGCATTTAAGAGGAGAGAGAAAATCAAAACCTTAAAATCCATTAAAATCAATATTAAGAGAGTGAGAGAAGAGATAAAATCGATGTTAGGAAGAGAGAGAGAGAAATCACCATTTCTGTGAGTTGGGAGTAGCAGCCGAATGAGGAAGAAGGGGAGAGAGAGAGAAAGTGTTTGTGTGCGATGCGGAGGAGAAGAATAAAAACCCTAATGGGAAGCGAAGGGCGAGCTAGGGTTTTTATTGTGCCCTTTTATTTTAGATGGGTTCATTTCTTTGATTTTGGGTTTTAGTTGGGATTTTGTAAGTGGAGGCCCAACTCGTATAAAGAGTTTTTGCTGAGGAATGAAGAGGAAGAAAAATGAACTAGCAAAAATTGGTGTAATTTTTTTAAAACTTTTTTGGTTAGGAAAAAAAACTATATTGCGTTAGCACGCCAACCTAAACCATTTTTAGAAATGGATAAGGACAATTAGGTATTTAAAAAGAATAACAAAAATCATCATGGAATCAAAGGGTGGTGCGTAGGGATGGCAATACGGTCCGAATCCGATCCTAGTCCGCTCCGATCCGAAGGAAAAAATCCGAGTTGACTCCGACAAAAAAGTAATCTGACTCCGTTTAAAAAGTCCGACTCCGAGTCGAAGGAGGGTCGGAGTCCGACGTCGAGTCGAAAGAGGGTCGGAGTCCGACTCTGAGTCGGAGGAGGGTCGGAGTCCGACTCCGACTTTGAGTCAATCAATCCTTTTTTCTTATTTATGTTAATGTATAATTTATGTAAACCTGACTTTGACATTCAACCAACTATATTATATAGGATTTTCCCATTGAAGATGTGATTGTTTTAAATAATGGTAATATTTGAATTATTTGTACTATATAAGATTTCCATATGATTATAAGAATAAATTATAATGATTAGATTATTGTACTATAGAAGACTATTCTACTATAAAAAAAATGGGCAGAAAAATTAGTCCGATCGGATTCGGAGTCGGATGTTCGAATTTTAAGTCGGATGTTCAGATTTTAAGTCGGTTCGGAGTTGGAGTCGGATGTTCGGATTTTAAGTCGGGTCGGACTCAGATTTAAAATCCGACTTCTTGTAGGGTCGGAGTCGGATTATGCATAATCCGGTCCAAGTCCGACCCGTTGCCATTCCTAGTGGTGCGCCTCCTATGAGCTAACATATCAATAGTTTGATTAGCTTTTTGAAAGTAATAAAAGATTTTGGAGTTTATAAGAGCATGTATAATGAATTGGTTTTAGGTTGGTCCAGCAAATAGTAAAACTAGCTTTACTTAGTTTTATCATTGGGGCACTTGGCCCTTTATGTTGGTTGGTCTTGATTTCCAGACCATATGGACCTAGGATGAAGTGCACAAGGCCAAGAACTCTCAGACACGTGGCAAGAAATTGTCCAAAAAAATTCAGCTTATGAAGTGTGAAACGCGATGTTGAAGAAAAAGGAGGCAACAAAACTAAATGAAGCGATGAACTCAACAGCATTGGGAACCAGGTTGCTGTCAGTGGGATGACGCGCGTCAGAGGCCCACTAACCAGCAAGTGGTAGTGCGCCACTTGGCTTTTTTTTCAACACACTCTTCACTTTAATTTGCAACTAGTTATTAGGCCCGGGCTATGCCCCGTGTAAGAAAAAAATTCATTTATTAATATAATATTTTATGATAATAACACTAAATACAGCTTAGCCTAGTGGTTAGAACTTTATTATATATGTACTTGAGGTCTTGGGATCAAACACTATACTATGCAATTTCTTAATTTTTTTTATTGTACATGAATTACATGAACTAAAACTCCCTAGGGAGAGCGCCACGTGGTACACTTCTTGTTTTCGCACGCCTTTTAATATATTTGTATAGATAGATTGTTATTTTATAACGTTCTAAATTTTGTAACATTAATAAAATAAAATAAAATCAGCTTATTATTTTTTAAAAAAAAATAATAATAACGGCTATAAAATATTTTTATCTATAAATTGAGCCCAAATTTCATATATTTTACTAAACTTCTTCCCAACCTATTTTTTTTTAATTTATAACGTCAAGTTAACGAAATTTTATTTTTCGTAAGCTAATTAATACATAGTTACTATAATCTCAAGTTAACGATAATTTAATTTAACGTAAGCTAATTAGCTAATTAACTTGTAACATAATTTAATTTATCGTAATTTATTTAACATAATCTAATTAGCTTTTATTAATTTAAATCATTTATTTCATATAAAAATAAACATTGAATAAGAGAGAGTATATGGTGGGGTTTGGTAAAAGTAGGAGAGAGAAATAGAAAAACCAAGTAAGGGTGCGTTCTATTCAACTTATTGGCCCTGAACTTATTGGACCTTATCTGAACTGAACTTATTGAACCTGAACTGAACTTATTGGAACTTATTAAACCTGATTGGACCTGATTCAACTTATTAGACCTGATTGGAACTTATTGGACCTTATTGGAACTTATTGACCTTATTGAAACTTATTAGACCTTATTGGCCCTGATTGAAACTTATTAGACCTTATTGGACCTGATTGAAACTTATTAGACCTTATTGGACCTGTTTGAAACTTATTTGACCTTATTAGACAAAAAAATTGATAATTAATAACATAATTATTACCACTAACGTAAATACTACCCCTCAAATTTTTTTATGGATTAATAATTATTATAATTCGTCCTTTAAAAAATAATGATTATTAATTATCTCTTATTATAATTAATTTAACAAAAAAAATTTACTATTTATATATTTGCCTATACATAACTTTCACCACAAATACATCTAATAGTCTTGTTTTGATTTTATAAAACACTAGTAGAAAAGCAAAAATTTTAATATAAATAATAAAATAATAGACATAATACAAATAAATAATAAAATAATAGACATAATACAAATAAATAATGAAATAATGTAATTATAATTATTATTGCAAAATATTGTAATTATAATTATTATTATTGTTAACCTTAATTATTTGACCATGATTATAATATTATTTAATAGCAATATGAATAATCAAATACTCCCTCCGTCTTTTATTAGTTTACCCCTTTCTTTGGGGCACATTTGCCGATATACTAATTTGAACCTTAATATCTCTAATTTTTGATAAGCAAAAATTACAAAAAGTTGATATTTGGATAATACACATTGAGACGAATCCAACAAGATCTCACATGACTATATTTTTCCTTAAATACAAATTAGAAAAGATAGTCAAAGTCATGTATATGAATAGTGTTAAAAGTCAAAAGGGGTAAACTAATAAAAGACGGAGGGAGTAATAGACAATAATACAAGTATAATAATATACATCGTGGTACTTTAATAAAAATTCTAATAATAACATAATCAGCTAATAGTAATATGAATAATAAAATGATAAAATGATAGCATTGTGAGAAAAATAAAAAGATGAGTTGGTGGGAGTTTTAGTGAGATATGAGGTGTAAGAAGGAGGAAAGGAGAGAGAAAGAAAAAATACTCAAAGACCAACCAAGACTAACCAACCCATTGCTCATGCTCTAAGATTTTCATTTCCTCACCTGCATCTATAATAAAAGTATTTATTTTTCAGGATATTTTTAATAAAACTATTGATAATCAAATTGTCCTCTTCCATGACTAATTCTTAGGTGTAAATTTTGTTGTTCCTTTAGCGTTTTTTAATGGGATATACTACCTCTGTTTTTTATCATTCTTACTTTCCTGTGCGCGTCTCTCAATGCACCTCTTTGAACATAAATATCTTTCATTATATATTAGTAAAATTGTAACGATTGAATATTAATAATATACTAATTGAGACTAATCAAACAAGATCCCACATGACTATATTTTTTCTTATAAATTGAAAACAATTGAGAAGATTCTCTCTAAGTATGAATAGTGCCAAGATTCTAAGTGAGAAAGATAAAAAACAGAGGGAGTATATGTACAAGAAATTAATGAAATTTAAAGTTATAGATTGAATTACTAGAGATTATAGTATTTGTAGTTCTATGTTTTCTTTAGAACATGACTTTAAAACAAATAATTTGTACTTTCAGATAATTGAGTTGTATTCTAAATTTAATTAGAATTTCTAAGAATAACATGATAAAGTACCTTGTGCAAAATTATATAGGAGTTTACATCGAATAAATATTCTAAAATGATGACATATTACTGGAATTTTTTGACAAAATACTATTTTCTAAACATTATAATTTTTAACAATATGTTGAGGTATATGATTGTTTCTTATTTTCTCAAGTTTTTCGATAAAATATACTAGATTTGAACTCATCAATGCACGAGTAGAGTTGGCAAAAGCTAACACAATGAGAGCACATGACACAAACTAGATACGAAAAATGGGTTATTGTTAAAGATTCTCAACCTGTTTAAATATATGGGTCAACATGACATGTCTTATTAAATGGGTCGATTTCGATGTTTACATTTTCATAAAAAGATGACATGCTTAAAGCTCGTCAACGCAATTGCTAAGCAAATTTAGGATTTTAATGTACAAAATGGGGTTTAATTGACAAGAAGAAGCTTAACACGACACCAATTGGACACTAAAAATACTAGGTTAGTTGAAATACAATGAGGCGGGTTAGTGTCAAGGGTTATTCTACCTATTTTTGACACAAACCCGGCAACTTGTTTATAAATGACACAAACATGACATGAACACGAGTTTTATCAACTCTATGCAGGAGTGTTGACAACATATATCAGCGTAATGCTTGGGAACATGTTCTCATGATATGGAGGTAATAAGTATTCGTATCTAAAATTGTATGCCAAGAGGGTGAGTTGATGATGAGGAGGGAGTACTAGTGGGCTAGATACAAATAATGTTGCCAATCTCCGTTGATAGACTACAACCTACGACTATGGGCAAACTAGCCCCTGGGGTTTCTAGGCAAACACACTCTAACATTTAAGCTAGTTGATAGTTTTATATAGATATTTATTGGATGACTTTTTTTGAGTGTTTAGGCTTGTAATGAGCACGTACCTTGCATGGGAATGGATATGGCATGGAGATATTAACAATGCGGAAGCACTACCAAGCATGGCCTTAGGTTAGCTTTCTTGGCCTTGCCTCTTATATTGAGTTGGGCTTCATTTAGGATCAATTAGCTCTTGCAATCAGAGAATGAATGTCGCACAATCCCTTATAGGATCTTGGTTCATACTCTAACCCTAAAACCCTACTATTTCTTTGGGCACGGTTCACTTCAATTAAGTTCATTTTAGCTCATTTCAGTTTAGTTTAGTGATAAATGAGATTTTGTGCTCATTCAAGGTCATCTTTTAGGCTTCTTTTAAGCTTTGGTCGAGTCATTTTCGTTAGTTTTTCTACTTGGTTCATACTCTAACCCTAAAACCCTACTATTTCTTTGTACTTTTTTGCACTCGATTTCAATCCAAGTAGTTGCATGCTTGATTTTCTTTAGTTTATTCAATTTCTCTACTCGATTTCTTCTTGCATGTTGGTAATTCGTGTTTCTATGTATGATATGTTGTTTATCATGAGTAGTGAGTAGTTCCATTTTAGGGCTTGGGGGTGAAAACCTCTCTCTGTGACTATGAATAGTTGATTAGAGCATTTTGATGGGATTGTGAATGTGAAAATTGAGTTTTAGTGTAATTTGATTGTGGGTCTCTTTGCTTGATCTGAAACTCTTCTAAGCTATCCTAATTGTAATCGAGAGGTGCATTTAGGATGTGTAGCTCACTAGACTCACTTGTCTTGAATTCACTAAGAGATTAGGTCCTTGAGTCAAAATTGTGAACTTGATGTACTTAAGCATGTTAAATTGAGTAATTACCACGAGAGTAGGAGTTTCTTAGTCTAACATAGTACTAATTTGCTTGAGAAGGTGAGTAGTTGTAGCATATAGTTCACTTCATCACATCCATACCTCAATTAACTAGTTCTCCATTAACTATCTCATATCAACTTAGATTGGAGCCTCATCCCCAAGTCCTATTTTCATCATATTGTATTCTCATTATAACTTGATTGCATGCCCTAGTTTAATACAACCCTCAATTCTAGTTGTAATCGAAACTCATCCTCTAATAGTCCAAAATTTGTGTTCACTACAGGTTCTCCCTTGGGTTCGATCCCTTGCTTGCCCTTGCTACTTGTTAGTGGGTTGTGTTGTGGTGTTTTATAAATTGTAATTGGAGGGGATCCTTGGGCCTTAACGATATCCCGAGTGTCAGATCATGTCCTACCGTTTAGTTCAGTCAACTTCAACTCTAATAATAATAATAACTATTATTCCTAATAATAGCATTATTGTGAAAAAATTGACGTCAAGGTTCCCAACTAAGCGAATAATTTTTAAACTACCAACTATATATTATCCTATACCTTTATCAACTTTGTGGGGGTGTGAATTTGTGCAGGCCTTGTAGGTTGACTAACGTCCTACAACAGGTTACTAGTCACGTGAGCTCATTGAAGGCATATGTGATCCTTAGTCTTTCCTTTTCTGTGTTCATTTTTACCTTACCGTTAAACAATGGAAAATACTCATGAACTTGATTCCCAAAGGGGAAAGCGAAATTCTCAAAATTTTCCATCGAAGAACTTGTTTCCGGCTTGATTGATTATTCCTTATTTCTTTAAGAACCATTCTCTTCTCCATTTCTCTTGAATTCGAGTCCAAAATACGTAAAAGAAGGTGCAAACTCAATAAGATGTTGGTGGTCAAGCAGAGAGAAAGTGATGGAGTGGGGAAGTGGAGGAGAAAGAGGAAGGAGGTGCGTTTGGTATAGGCAGGTGGACAACTTGAATCAGACCAATGAACAAGCTATCCAGATGAACGAACATCAAATTTTGGATCGCACAATAATTATTCATGGATTTGATGTGGTTCCAGAAATTATGAACAATATTAAATGGAAGAAAGTGCAAAAACTCGACAGAGCATCCGGTAAAATAAAATGATATGAAGAAAGATGAAATGAACTTAAACGACACAAAATAAACTTTCCCTTATCGTTTTTTGGAATCGTACAATACTATCGCTCAGGAAGCTTTTTGGAGGGACAAAGCACAAACCGTCATGGGGAGGCCTCACGCACTGGACATGCAAATGAGGCAAGCACAATGATGTTATGGTGGCTCTGAAGAATAATCATGCATATACATAATTGTATGTCATATTAAAAGCATGAAAGACAAATGAATCATATTTTTCAAGTTTCACTAACTCATCAAAAATTAATTTGAATCATCCATAGTGAATTCGCCAGATTGTAATAGGCATGTTATTATTGGCTACGCAGTGTGAACGCATAATTGATTACCTCATTGAAGGGTTTGATTGAAAAGTGTTTTGAAGTCTCCAACAAGGTTTAAAGCAAGACTCGTAAACCTTATTGGATACTGTGAAATCCCATGGACTACTTCAGGACTTATTCAATGTAGATTTTCACATCATAACTTCTAAATTGGTCACTGAACCAAAAATTGGGTTCGGGGGTGAGGGTATAACCATGATTAGGAATCATGTTTGCTCATTGCTAGTCTTCACTTAATACGATTCACAGCAAGTTTCACGCAATTAAACAACCAATTAATCGGTTTCAACACCCTAAAAAATGTTAGTCGTGGTTGGTTCATTGAACACATAATAGACTACTTTTTTAGTGACACGCTAATAAGCAATCATATTACTGAGATCCTGAACCAATTGTCCAATTATCTTATTAGGCATTATTGCATTTATTTAGGTCTCGTAATTAGAAATAATAACATGTAAGGTGTTGAAAGCAACAAACATGAAAATAAATATGGAAATATGTACACAAGTGTAGAGAAGAGAGTATAGATTATATACAAAGGACACGAAATTGCTTAAATATCTGCATCGTGAAAAGAAGGATAACAACTTCAAGCAAACAAATGAGAATTGAAGAAAATAACTTAATCGCCTTGGTCTTATGAAGAACCTTCGAAAGAGCTGTAACTCCCCGACTACTAATTCACTATCTAAGTAGCAGCAGAAAACCTATTTAGTCGAGGCATTACTGCCGCACCTTCGGTTAGGAAGGTGCAAGGCTACAATCATAAACATATTTAAACATTAAGAGATATAATAGTGATAACTTAAACATCGTATATTATATTAAAGTAGACAACGTTAACGTTACTTGACATAACATCGATAACTTATATTAAAACATATGGTCTTACATTCTAGTTAAGTTAACCTTACAAGTTAATAGCACTATTAGTAGATGATTTAATAAGGTGGTAATCCTTGCCACTATGCAGTGCCATCGTCCCCAGCAGTACCTAAAACATAAATACAAAACGTTATGAGCCAAGGCTCAGTAACAAGCTACTCCAGCAACGTAAATTCATTTCAACTCATTTTATTTGCAAACAGGGGGAAAGAATAACTCAAACATTTGTCAAAAATACCAATCATTCAGCTTTACCTTTATAAACCATTAATCCTTTTATCTATTTTTTTCTTACTCTGGTTGCTGCAAAATCAGTCAGCTCTGGGACGTCTCCCAGCCATGTGTATGCACCACTGTGCAAGGACCTGTGTCCCGGGCATTACCCTACACCAGTAACGGGCCAGTGCCTTAATAACAGTAACGGGCCAGTGCCCCAGTAAATAGCTCGGTACGTATACGACCGCCAATCAGCTCAGCAAACCAGTTCTTTCACTTTACGTTATCATGTTCCGTAATTTTTATTATTCATAGGTGATAATCATCATTCATTCATCTCAGCTCTACCTTAATGATTTAGGTAGCAAAAATCATTTCATATCATCTTTTCATAAACCATAGCTCATGATAATCCATCCAGTTCATAAATCTCATAGAATGTACTTACAAATATATCATAGTAATCATCCCGCAACTCAATAATAAACATTTTGATAAACTTTTACCAAATCACATTGTTCTCATGTTCATAAAAACATTTAGGGGTCGTTTGGTTCAAAATAAGGAATGGAAAGGGAATGGAATGGGATGAAAGGATGGAATGGAAATGGAATGTGTTACTTTAGACACTTGTTTGTTTTGATGTAGGAATGGAATCATTGGCCTAATGACTCCCTTACTTTTTGTTTCCTATGGTGTGAGGAGGGTTTCAAGATGGGGGAATCAAAATTGGGCTAGTAAGGGAGTAAAAAAAATGGATAACCCAACCAAACATAAAATAAGGGAGTGTGTTACCTCAATCCGTTTCCAAGCCTAAAATATTTCCAACCAAACGGACCCTTAAAGGGAATTGCGGGTACTAGCAGTAGATGTTACCTTGATTGCAGAATAATAATAATAATCCTCTTCTTATGTCCTTGATATCGTCCTTACTGAGCTCCGAGGAACGAGTTCTTTTAAGTTTCAAAACGAGTATTTTTATAAGTTAGAAATTGATATAAGTGCTCTTTAAGTATTTTTTTTAGTTTATACTATTGTTTATATAAGTTATAAAGTCTACTTATTTAACGATTACGTAATATGTTGATGTTATAATAGTTTATCCACAACCTTTATACTTATCTTATGATAATCGATAAATATTACTTAGAAATCAAATTAAAAGTGTTAACCATATTTTAGTCATATTATCATGTTATGAAAGCTTAGAATTTAATAGTTGTACTCATATAAGTGAGTTAGTTATTAAAATTATAAGTATTATAACTTTTAAACTAATTTAGGAATATATGCTAAAACATGTTATAATTTAGATGATTAAAGGCTTGGCCATCTATATTTTAGTATAGACTAATAATTTACTAAACTTAGGTGATTAAACTATAACATATTAAGTGACTTACTTAACTAATGATGAGCATGAATTACTTAGCACCATTTAGTATGTAGGAATTCAATATCTTTAAAGTCAACATTCAACATAATAAATATGTAAAACAAGAAACTCACTTAAGAGAACACACACTCATGCAGGGGAGAAACGGGGAGCTTGGCGTTGCGGCAGGATGCCCGGCGAATGAGCAGCGTTCTGAGGCGGCGAAAGGCGATAGAAGGGCGGCGCGCAGAAAGGCGAGTGGTGTTAGGTGGTGGTACCGTAATGTCGCGCAGAGGAGAGAGAAAGATAGGCGTGCGGGGGGAGGAGGATGCAAGTAGGGAGGAGAGAAGGTGGGTGCTGGCTGGGCGACGGTGCTCTGCGGCGGAGGAAAGGTCGGCAGGTGGGCGGCAGAGAGGCGAGTGATGATGTGTGGTGGTGCTGTGCGGTTCGCGAAAGAGGAGAGAGAATGGTCGTGCAGGGAGAACGACGAGGAAGAGGTGCGGCGTGGGGGGTGGTGGTGCCGCTGCCACTGGGCGGAGGTCCTGACTTCTCGACGACAGTCAGAAGATAAAAGAGATGGTGGCTATGGTGGTTTTTTTTTTGTGGTGGCCGAAACAAAAGAAGGAAAACAGAGAAGTTGAAAGATTTGAAAACTTTTGTTTCAAATTCTTTTAGTTGATGTAGACTTCTGAACTATTGCTGTTGATTTTGTGATTGTAAAACTCAACCATTCCTCCCTATTTATAGAGAAACTTCCATCTCAGTAGATGAATTTCAGAATTTTAAATTACTAAAACCATTCAAGAAAACAAGTGGCTAAATTCAGAGGTTTTGAGAAAACCAGTGGGCTAAGGGTGGTTGAGAGAGTGAAAACTCAATTAAGTTTACTGAGATGGTTTTTGACTTGTTGAGAAACCTCCATTCTTGTCCTTCCACGTATGGAGGAGGAAGAAGATGGAGTTATTGCTTCCCTTTTAATTTTTGTTTTATTCTCTGATTTTGGGAGGGAATAATGCTAGGCCTTTTTGTTTTGTTTGGGCTTCAAAGGATTTGGTCATTGGGCATTGGGTCCATCAGAATTTTTAACCTTAAGTCCTACATCATTTACAAGATTGATGCTAAATTTAGTAACTTAATTTATGAACTTCATTAACCCAAAATTACCAAACAAAATAACTTAGAAATTAACTTAGAAATTTTTAATTACTAAATTTGGATCGTTTTTAGTTGATTAATTACGATTCGTACGTTATTAATTAAATAATATTAAAACTTGGGGATATTACAAGAGCAATCCTCAAAGCTTGAAAAATGAAATCACTGGAAGTTTGAATGTATGAAGTGTTTAAAGCTCAAAAAAGTTCGTAGGAAAGTCCATCTAAAATCGAGTGAAAACGATGTTAATCTATAGGGAAAAGGAAAACACATGATAAGATTTTAAGATGCATGGCACGCGGGCATGTGTGCTTGACGCATCACGATGCACGGAGCGCATCCACTTCTGCACTTCTGATTTTTGTTGTCTGTCTCGATGTCGCGCGTGCACAACTGTGGCGCGCCGCCAAAACGTATCCATGCGCGTGAAGTTAGAGGTGTGTAAAGGGTATGGTCGGACCAGAATTTGGACCAAACCATGAATTCCGGTTTGGTCCCAGTTCGGAGATCTCGGTCCGGTCCCCAATCCGCTGAAAATCAGGATTTCAGGTTTCTGGTCCGAACCGGTGGACCAAAATTTTTGTATTTTTAGTTTAAAAAAATTGTTTAAAGATTAAAAATAATTTCAAAGTTATGAAGTTAGAAAGCTAAAAACCTACTCTTTATTAACTTTAAGATTATTTTTGTTAGAATTATTAGTTTATCTAATTTATAAATATGTATAAATATAAATAAAAAATAATTTTTTTAAAAAAATGCATGTTCCGGTCCAACAGGTCCAAAATCAGAGTGGACCAGCCCGAAATTGTTCTTGTTCGGTCCCGATCCAAAAAAGTTCATATTTCGGTCCACCATTTATTGTCTGATCCTTGAACCGGTGCACACCCTACGTGAAGCGCATCCGCATATCTGACCGAATTGTGTTATATGTCTAATCTTTAAAAGATTTTTTTTATCCTCATTAAAATATTATTTCTTAGGGTTCGAAAATCATTTATCTCAAAGAATAAAATCTGATTCCCATAGATTTAGAAAATACTTATTAATTATCAAGAATAATTAATATTTAAAAATATAACTATTTGTAAGGAATAACTAATTGGAATTTTCGAAAATGACTTTTAAAATGCACAAGATGTAACTTAAAATGTCAAATATATCCTTTTTTATAAGAATTAAAAGGTCTAAATATTAAATACTTAAGTAGGCCATACGTAAACGAGTTTCAAAAGTTGCGATCCGACTTGTTTGGACCTTGTTCATAGTAAAATTAGTGTGCACGAGGCTCACGCACGTGAATCGGGACACACACTACTATAATACACATAAACCCATTATACCACAAACAGATACACTATATGAAAGAGAAATATACCATATTACAAACAAATACATTATAGCACAAAGAAATATTATCACAGCTAAACATACTATAGCACAGAAAAACATATTATATCACATACAAAACACATTATAGTGAAACTGACAATATTTCCTAACCTTCTATAACAAGTAAAATTCTACAATCAACTATCAATCTGACTTGTGTGGACCCGGTTCACGTTAACATTAGTGTGCACTAGGCAAAACAACATATCATTACTGAACAATCCACTATATTATATGAAAACTCACTATATTATACAGAAATCCACTAATATTTTTTTTATTGGGGCGGTAGCTCTGAAAAGAATGATTGTCTATCTTTTCTTTCATCTCTGGAGAAATACGATCGGGTGGGGCTAATTCAAACCCCTCATGTAAAATAAGAACAGCCACACTATATGCAAAAACTCACTATATTATTCAAACACACTTACTATATCATTCAAATACACACACTATATCATACAGAAACTCACTATATCATTCAGACACACACTATAGCATACATAAACTCGCTATATCATTCAGAAATACACTATATCATGCAGAAACTCACTATACCATTCAAACACACTATATCAAGCAGAAACTCACTATATCATTCAGACACTCATTATATGGAGAAACTAAATCATTTCATATGTTAGAACACGTGTCAGGATATATACTACGCAACTTAGAACTTCCTGTATGTTAAAACATTTTAATTAATTCCTCTACTTTATTGCATATAATTCACATTATGTTTTCGTTAATAAAATATACTATATTGTATACAAGTTCACTATATATCTGTAGAATTCACTATATGAAGTTAATATCTTACCAACCCGGTGTACACTAAGTTAGTGTGCACGGTCCATTTGAGTTTTTTTTTAATCAACTATATAACAAAAACCTGAAAAATAGAATAAGAACTTCAAGAGTTCGAAAATGAAGCAGTTATGAGAAAGAAACCGAAAAAGAAGGAAATATGATAAGAGAAAAAAAAACAAAATGGTAAAAGTTGTAATCATTACAACCTACCTAATATCTATTGGGTGCATACTAATTAGTGCACCGGGTTCATGCAAGTTTATTTACAAAAGTTATTGCCGAATAGAGTATTTTGAGTGTATAACCCATACAAAACATTTCATAAACAACAAATGTCACCAACAAAGAGATAAATGAATCAGTATAGAAAATATCAACTCTATAAGAACAATAAATACATCCCCACAAGACCACACCTATACTAGCACATCATACAAGAGCTTCAAACTTCAACTTATCTACCGAAAGTTCAAAGGGCGATCGCCCCTCACACTAAATTCTCAACTGCTTAAACCCATAGCAAGAGTATTCGTAATCCACTAATCCCAATCCAAACGCCATCTACAAGTGATGTATACAACATTTAATCAACCCGAGACTTTTATTTTATCACATCAAAACTCTCCAAGGTGATTCTTTGCGCATTCGTGATACGTGTCATAATGATCATAAGTGCAGACCGCTCTTACTGCCCAAGAAGCGAGGGTATGTAAAACGCATGGGACTGTGCTATTGCAATACGTTCACGGGGATCATTCATTGTCTCGTCTCTCAATGTTTGAAGTATAGCCTGGGATGGGAAATCCCTGCATACGCAAGTCAATATAGATATTAGATTCCAGTATTCCACTCCGATGAGATCGTTGGTATCGCAACAACTTAGAGATGTTTGAGAATGAGTAAGCAATATAGAGCATCTCGGAGATGGGCTTTTACCTAGTTATAAGTATGCTATAGAGTGTCTTCAGGATGGGACAAAGTTCAACTGGAGCAACCGGCTTCTTTTCTTCAGGATGCAACACACTGATGGAGGATTGACCTAGTAGTTCATAAAATGCTTTCACAGCAGAGACACCCTACATGTAATCAACATATCGTCATCGTTAGACGTTAATCAGCATTTCTTAAGCCCTAGTCAGTATATAGAAAAAAGGATCATAGAAATATGCCGAACATCAATTAGGCAACAATAGATAAAGAAAGACAAAATGAATCGTACATATATGAATCTAGGGATGTAGACGGTAGGCCAGAGACGTGCTTACTAAAGAGCACGTGGTTAAAGCTAAATGCCAGACAAGACAGCATATCTACCGAAGGACAAGGAGTTTGAACACATATGGCTGACATTGACAAAAGCAAATAGGCTAAAAGATAAATGTGTATTGAACTTTTGTGTTACATTGACCTCAATGAAGAGAACATTTGATGTCTTTCTTTTACACGCTTTTTAAGAAACAAAAATGCAGTTACACTTGACTACAAAATGCACTGAGCCAACCTTGACATGCCATAATTTGGCTCAGACCACTAAATTGCCAAAACCTGTAGCACCATTTAGACCTCTTCACCACCCTTTCTAGACTTCACCTAACTGTATATTTATGTCATGCCGAATACACAGACTCGATGCAGAAGGAAGAAGAACCAACACGTGACTACTTATGTAGAGATTATTTGCATGAGATACATATTGTAATTGATATGTCAAAGAGGGTAAATTGAAGTAGACCAGCAAGCAGCACAGGATATCTAAGTCTGCATTAAACCAAGTAGTAAATACCGAAAACAGAAGAGATAGAGATAGTAATCGGGTGACATTATATGTCGACTCATTTGGCTAGAAGAGCTTTCTCTGTACCTGTATCATACCCTTGCCCTTGATGCTGTCACCCATATCAAGGCTCAGTTCACCCTTAGCCAACATTTGGCCATACCATGCATTTCGACCTTTCAACAAGGTAACATAGGTATCTGCCAGCAAAGGACCAGCAAGTCTCTCTGGTTCTTCTGCCAAAAGATGTGTGATGAATATCATCTCTGACGTACAGTACGCAAAATATACAGATTTGCTGGTTGCGCTCTCATTAGTTAGAGCTGCTACCATTCCTGTACAACCCACATAGAAGTACAAAATTTAGAATCTACAGTTTGACGTTTATTTACAATTTGCATTCAAATCTATCTGCCTCGTACTCAATGCTCTAGGAATATAATCCCCAAACATGAGATATTTACTGTTGTATAGCTCTTCAAAATCTTTTGAAAATCTAAAGGAACGGAAAGATTCTTGGATGTTTTAGCATAGAATCGCACAATACTCGTCAAGCAAATAACAACCTTGGACAAATAATTGCAAGCAATCATCCACTATCAGAGGAAACACGATAAAAAGGGTAGGGATCTGATTTTTTTGATATGGCTTTGCCTTTCAGCAATAACACGAAAACTTATGTGCTTTATCCTTTTAACAAACAACTAAATATCTTCATTCTTCAATTAGAACTTAAAAAGTATTGTCGACCATCATTTGAGGAATATCGATGTTTACTTCCTCAATTATGCTTCAAACACTGGGTAGAAACACTATAAATCTATCCTAACCAAATAAACTAGTCTTCTTCTACTGTTCTGACTTCACCAGTAAATAGAAAATCCCTGGAACTAAACAATTGTGCCAAAGGATAACAATAAACATCTCACATTTCAAGAGAAAAATGTCAGAAGGTTTTATCCGTTTGAATTCAAATATCAAACTTTGCAAAGATCACATTATATTGTCTTTCTTTTCTACTTGTATTTATAATTCAGCCTTGATAGTTAATGTTGACCCTAGTTTTGAAGAAGAAAAATTAACAAAAAATGAACTAATTAATCTAATATATGTTGTCAAATTTATGTTATGAAGCTATCATTATAAACAAGAACAAAGAGCATACTTAGAGTTCAAAGATCGAAGTAAAGAGACTTGAATACTGAATTAAGTGAAGATGTTCTTCTATGATGAGATTAAAGATTGAAGGAATATATTATGAGCTGTAATATTTTGCTTGTAAGGAACTGAGTAAAGCGTTTGGTAAGGAACTAAGGATTCCATATGGTAATTACATATTGGTCCCATAAAGGAGCAGTTCCCGTAGCACAGTCATAGGAACTAAAATTGGTTGAAGGAAACAATCTAAAGAACTAAACTAAATCTTGGTCGAGTAAATATTTCGGTTTTAAATATTAATCAAGTCAGAGTGTCTTCCAAAATTGTAGGACTCACTAATTCCATAAATTAGGTAGTTGAGTCTAATTAAGATATTTTTAACTATAAGAAAATAATTAAAATCTAAATAATAGTATGTTTTAGTTAAGAAGTTAGGATCTTTTAGCTATAAGATAATATGATCTAAAAGGATAACTAGGAAAAATTGACTTGATTAATTTTAATCCCATGATTTACTTGAGTTCCACGTACACACGCACGATCTCATGATCATGGGACGCTAGTAGTGCTTGGTCCTCAACCTAAGGAGCTTAAATGGTAATGCAAAATTATTATGAAGAGCATGGGTTAGTGGATGAGTTTCTTGCTCATTCCAAGTGTCTATTAATAGTTGTCCATAACCAAGTTCTAAATCGTGTCTGACTAAGTGGATAATAATCTAAGTGAGTTAAAGAGTTCCAACTTGAATACCAATGCCTTTGTTCCTTTCATTCCATTGTTTCCTTTACCTTTCTCTTACTCATTCTACTGCTTTTCATTGTATTTCAATGAAAAAAGGGTTTTGAGTGAATCTCTATTTCTGTAAGAGATTTGCGAGAAGCTGAAGTGAGGACTTAGAATTATGTCAATAGAGGAGCAACGGTCAAGGAAGTGTTGTTGGGAACTCAAGTTCATCGAGGAACTAGAGTCTGTGGTCCTAGTTTATAATAGGGTGTATGTGGTAGTTGGCCTATTATAGTAAAGAGTTAAGTTTAAAACCCTTGGGGTCAACATATATCCTAATTGGGCCTAGGAAAGTTTTCCGCTTTTCCTTGTAAACATTGTTGTGTTCCTTTGTTCAATTTCTATCGTGTTTTTACAATTCCGCAAAAAGTACGCAGAATACCTATACAACAAGTCCCCCCCCCCTGCTATCGTGTAGTGTACCTAGATAAGAAACAGTTAATTTTGGTATTATGTGCTAAAAAGTAAAAACCACCACTTTGTTTCACTATAAAATTGCATGCGTTGTGCCTTCTCAAGCTCCGGTACCGGGGAGGAGGGCAGACTGTTGCTGTTAGATCAATGTTAGAACAGATGTACTCTAAAATATTCATGGGGAAATAGTGTCACAGGGGACCATGGAAAGTACATTTCACACGCTATAATCTTTCTAAAGCAACCCAAAGCATCAAAAGAATATATAGTCCCCAGGGTCCAAAAGGCCAAAACATGTCCAAGACTCTGTAAATGATTATTCCTGAAATCTGTGGAAAATCTCTAACTAATTAGTAATTTTTTTTGGTATTGACTAATAATTATTTATGTTTAGGATAAGCTTCATGAATGAATGATGATCTCCCAACTCCCAAGCCAAGGCAAGCAGCCAATCCACTGGCAGTTGGAAGCAACTGCTAATAAGCATTTCAGCACCAAAGCTGCATAAAGTTGAGGAGCCCAGTTCAGACAGACTATCAAAGGGTATGTCTTTTAATAACAAAGCATCTCGTACAGCATGCTTTTTTTACAAAGCTAGCTTCAAGGAAGAGGTGGCACTGATGCCTACAAATGAAATGTGCATTGTGGCAATGGGAATGCAGAACATCTATGACCTGTGCCTAATTGCCAATTATGTTTAGAGCATTGCTGTAAGCTTCTGAACTGATAGGGAGAAGCTAGACATATGGCTCAATGAGTTTTGATTTGTTCTTCAACTTCATGAGCTGCTTAGCCTCTTATTTCAGTTACTGATTAAATTGATGAAACAAACTAGTAAAACTCTGGGATTGGGATACTCAGTTGCACAAGCATTAATTTTACTGCCTACTTTATCCCCTATTGATCCATTATACTCTTTTTGACATTATGTCTTGACTTTTAGGTAACTTGCTGTTCACATTTGAAGATGCTCAATGCGGATTGACAATTAGGAAGTCATAATGGTAACCCTTAGTTTTTTTATAGTCATCTTGAGCTGATTTGAGCTCTGATAGAGGAAGGAAAGATCAATCCATGCTTTTGTAATGTATTTGGCATGGCTGAATAACGACTCAAACCTCAAATTACGCTTTCAATTTGTCAGCAAGTTGCAGACTTGGGTTGTGCATATGGACAACCTATTGTGCTTTCTGGCTCCATCTTCAAAGATGTATTTTTTCGATTCTTATGTTGACTAGGTTTGTTCTATTTATACCAATCAAGATGTTTTGGGAGATAAATTCAGTCTGGTCAGCAGATTTATAGAGACCAATTAAAGTTAATAATTGAGGGTATAACAGAAAACATGCGGGTAGTTCTTGGGCTTAGACGCTTAGTTAAGGCATGGATTAGTTGAGAGATTGATCTCACTCTCTCATACAACTATCATACAACTATGAGTTCTAATGGATTCTTTCAATACTCCACAGGTGGGGGTTTTCCCTCTCTTGGATTTCTTTTGTTAAACAGGTGCGTTGTGCTCTATAATTAATTAGGTCTTTCTCCAATTTCATTCTTCGATTAATTGTCTCATTTGCAATGATTCAATTGTATAGATTCCACAGAAATCTCAACACCTTCTCAAAGTAATATTACTGTCTCCTATTCAGAAGTTACAGAACTTGCCATTCCTAACCCTACTGCCAAACAACCCCCCCCCCCCCCACACACACACACACAACCCCACAACCACAAGTATGGCTGTGCAAAACCCGGTCGAGACCTGAATTTGGATGGGAATCTTCAGACTCAGGGTCGAAGCTGTAACGATTACTGTATGAAACCAGACAGGGGATCTGTATAATACATTAATTTAACAAACTCTTTGATTAGTCTAACCAACAGCACACAGAATGATTAGAAAAGCAATAAAGGTACTTACCAGCTCCAATAGCATACACATTCTTTAAACCTCCCATAACTTCATGTGTGACAAGGTCACTATTATCCCAGACTATGAAATGTGGCTGTCTGAGAAACTTGGCCAAAGGCTTCCTCCATTTCTCAGCTCCACAAATTCTGGCATTAGCATACTCTTTGTTGTAAATCTCTGAGGCAATATTTGGTCCTCCAAGATATAAAATGTTTTCCATGGGAACTCCAGCTGCCAAAATCAATAATTCGAATTCAAGACACAAAAATAAAATGAATAATATACACACAGGCACTAACTAAGATGAAGAAACAAGTCTTACAAGCTCGGTGAATGATCTGAGTAGGAGTGACAATCCGCGGCACAGGCTCCAATTCAGCCTCTATACCCTTTGCCAAAGAGATAATGACTGGTGGAGAAATCCTTTCCTTCCAAAACCGACTAATCTCCTCGAAAACCTCTCGAGTCTCAGTAGATGGCAAACCATTCACCACCACATCTGCATCCCACACAGCCTCTTGCAAATTAGTTACAACCTTTAAAGGACACAAGGGTGTGTCAATCATGTTCAAACAAAACCCATCTTTCAAAATCTCATCAGCATTCAATGTACGATCACCTAACCTTGCTTCTACATATTTCAAGTATGCACACCTCCTAATTAACCTTCTTAACACATCTTCCCTCGAATTAATCACTTCAAATAGATGTTCAGCCGTTGCTCGATCAACTTGTCTTCCTGCTCTCCTCCATAACCTAATTGAAACCTTATCTCTAAAATGACCATAACTATCTTGTAGCAATGCAATAAATACACTTCCCCAAGCACCTGCACCTACTCCAACTATTCTTAAAGGATCACCTTCTGCTTTCCCAACATGCTTTCGAAGCTCATCCAACTTCTCCTCTAGTGCTCCATTTATAGATCCATTTCCATTTGGATACACATTATTATTATAATCAATTTCACTACTTCCCACCATTTTCTTCCAACAATCTCAATTCAATATAACAATGGCGGAAACAACGAGGGTTCAGTTTTTTTGAGCTACCTTTTTTTTTTATCGACAACAGATATTCATTAAACAATGAAATAAGAACAGTAACACATCTACTTATCCAATACTCTTTCTGGGTTTCCCCAATTCTGAAGAATCTGAATTTCCAATGCTAAGAATTATAAGGGGATATCCAGATTTTTGGAAGATCCCAAATTCCGACCTCGTCGAAAAGGATTGATTTGCTCCCAGAATTTTCTCCTGGAAAGTAGATTGTGTACTATAATTGGACTTTTTAGATGAAAACTGGGAATGTATGAATCTAAAGAGAATATTGTGTGTCGTATAAGTAATTTTTAGTTAAAAATATCAAACTTTTGAGTTTTGACCTTCTTCATCTCGTTGTCAATGTGAGAAAGAGTCAATTTTTTGGAATCTCAGAGTTTGTTTGTTTTTTTTATCTTTGTTGTTGGATCTTCGTACAAGTAAACTTATCTTTAAATAATTGACGAAATAAACAAGAGATTTTTCCCTACAAGAAAAGAAATAATACCAAGAGGTTTCGGAATGAGAAATCCCACTTTTCAAAATATTTACTTCTATTTCACTTTTATTCACATGTTTACTTAACAATCTCCACTCTTCATCCGTTCAGGATGTCACAGAAAATTTTAATCATAGTAAACCCTGTTGAGAAACAGTGGAATGAACAATTCCACTGTTTACATGTGTGAAGTCCACTGTTCACATATGCGTGAAGTCCATATTTCCTGCGTGCATTTAATGCATGTCAGGTAATTTTTCCCGTATTGAAAATTTTGCAATTGTGCACAGTAGAAATTTGCCTATATATACCAGTGTAAGAAATCAGTTTTACACATCAATGCAATACAATACTCTCTGATATATTTGCATAACTTCTCTCTCTATTTCTCACAACACGTTATCAGCACGAGTGTTCTACCGGAAATTTTTTTTAAGTCAAAAGAATGGGAGATCTAGTGAAAAGACAATTTAACATACTAGATCTATCTGGGCAAAAGTTTTTAGAATGGACGGTGGACGCCCAAATGAATTTAAAGGCCCAAGGACTGGAACATACAATTAAAGATGTGACAACCCAACAAGGGGATGCAACTACAACAGCCGCATCAGTTAAAATTGCGACTGTACAAGAAAAGGCAAAAGCCTTAGTCCTCCTAAGACATCATTTACATGAAAGTTTAAAAAGTGAATATCTACTTGTGGGATAGCCTAAATGAAAGATATGGGCATCACAAAAATGTGCTTCTCCCAAAGGCACATTATGACTGGACCAATCTGAGGTTCCAGGATTTTAAAACGGTCAGTGATTACAATTCAACATTGTTTAGAATTGTATCATTGTTAAGATATTGTGATCATCCCATCACAGAAGAGCAAATGATAAACAAAACGCTCTCCACTTTCCACGCCTCTAATATCATATTGGCAGAACAATACAGGTTCAGAGCTTTCAAAAAGTACTCTGAGCTAATCTCAGTACTACTTGTGGCTGAACAAAATAATGATCTTTTGCTGAAAAATCATAATCTTAGACCTACGGGGTCTTCAGCCACTCATGAGATAAATGCATAGAAAGCTCTAATCCACCAGAAGCAAATGCTATACATAGTGGTGGACGCGGTAATTACAACGGTCGTGGGAGAGGACGTGGTAATTACCGTGGCCGAGGGCGTGGACGTGGAAGAGGCCGATTTTCCCCAAGAAATAATAATTTTAAACATTCTGATAAAAATTGGGGACAATCATCTGGAAATCAAGGCAGACGTCCTATAAAGGAAATGATACTTGCCATAGATGTGGCATGACTGGGCACTGGGGCCGCACATGTCGTACTGCCAAACATTTGGTAGATCTATATCAAGCTTCAATAAAAAACAAAGGAAAAAATGCTGAAGCAAACTTTGTTAATGAAGCCACTACATCCATGCCCAGCCTTGATGTTTCAGATTTTTTTATGGATGATGCTGAAGTTGAAAATAAGTTTGTTTAGATCACAATCGATTAATGTGCTTAGTTTATTTCAACTGCTTCAATATCCACTTTCATGTATTTGTTCCTTTATTATTAATAAAAATACGTATTTTTCTTATACTAATCATCGTATTTATTATTTATGAAGATATGAATTCATCAGAAGTTGGAACTAAAGAACAATGTCTCCTGGACAGTGGGACAACACACACCATATTGAAAAATAAAGAGTATTTTTCAAAACTTACAATATTCCAATTTCTGGGACAGCCAAGCTAATTGAAGGCTCTGGAAAAGCTTGCATTATATTTCCAAATGGGACAAAATTGATAATTAATGACGCATTATATTCGAGTAAATCTCGAAGGAACCTCATAAGTTTCAAAGATGTACGTCAGAATGGTTACCATTTGGAAACAATGACAGTGAACAAAGAGGAATTCATATGCCTAACGGCAGAGAAAAACGGCAAGAAATACATCTATGAAAAATTGCCAGCAATTTCCTCGGGACTATATCGCATAGATATACGTCCGATTGAAATTAATATGATATCTAACCAGAAGTTAGATAATAGAAAATCATTTACTCTATGGCATGACCGATTAGGCCATCCTGGCACAGGAATGATGCATAGAATCATGAAAACTCAAATGGACACTCTATAAAGAATGTCAAAATTCCTCGGTCAAATGAATTAACATGCTCTGCATGCTCACTTGGCAAATTGATAATCAGACCATCTATAAATAAGATTGCCACTGAATCTCCAATGTTTTTAGAAAGAATTCAAGGAGATATTTGTGGGCCTATTCATCCTGCATGTGGACCATTTCGTTATTTCATGGTATTAATTGATGCCTCTACTCGATGGTCACATGTGAGCCTTCTGTCAAGCAGAAATGTTGCATTTGCAAAACTTTTGGCTCAAATAATTCGATTAAGAACTCAATTCCCAGATCATACAATAAAGAAAATAAGATTAGACAATGCTGGGGAATTTACATCCCAAACATTTAATGACTATTGCATGTCTATTGGGATTATTGTTGAGCACCCTGTACCTCATGTACATACACAAAATGGTCTTGCTGAATCATTAATCAAAAGACTACAATTAATTGCAAGACCATTAATAATGAGGTCAAAATTGCCATCTACTACTTGGGGTCATGCTATATTACATGCGGCAACATTGATAAGATTAAGGCCGACAGCCTATCACAAATTCTCACCATTACAATTAGTATCTGGTCGAGAACCGAATATCTCACATTTGAGAATTTTTGGGTGCGCTGTACATGTACCTATTGCTCCGCCCCAACGTACTAAAATGGGTCCACAAAGAAGGATGGGAATATATGTTGGATTTGAATCTCCATCAATTATCAAATATTTAGAGCCAACAACTGGTGATCTATTTACGGCTCGATTTGCCGACTGTCATTTTAATGAGTCGGTATTCCCATCCTTAGGGGGAGAGAAAGTGGACCCACAAAATATAAAATCGGAAATTACATGGAACGCATCGCAAATGTCGTTTCTGGACCCGAGAACAAATTCATGTGAACAAGAAGTCAAGAAAATTGTTCATCTGCAAAGTATTGCAAACCAATTGCCAGATGCATTCACAGATTCTAAGAAAGTGACAAAGTCACATGTACCTGCTGCGAATGCTCCGGAACGGATTGAAATTCCTAATGACAATAAGGCAATTGAAAATGAGTCAATAGCACGTCGAAAACGTGGCAGACCACCCGGTTCTAAAGATTTAAAACCGAGAAAAATGAAAAGGCAAGGGGAGACAACGAACGAAATTAATATAAATCTCCCAACAGAGCATGATGAAAACAAAAATGAAGAGAAACGTGTTCCAGAAGAAAAGGAACATGAAAGCTAGACAACAATGAAACTTCAATTAATTATGTTTCTACAAAGAGACAATGGAATCGAAAAGATGTTGTCTTGAATGAAATTTTTGCTTACTCGATAGCGGTTGAAATGACATACGATGAAAATGATGTAGAGCCAAATACAGTTGATGAATGTCGCCGTAGAAAAGATTGGCCAAAATGGAAAGAGGCAATTCAAGCAGAATTGAGATCACTTGAAAAACGTGAAGTATTCGGTCAAATAACCCAAATACCAAAAGGTGTAAAACCAGTTGGGTACAAATGGGTATTCGTGAGAAAACGAAATGAGAAAAATGAGGTTACTAGATATAAGGCAAGATTAGTAGCCCAAGGCTTCTCGCAAATGCCAGGGATTGATTATGATGAGACATATTCTCCAGTAGTCGATGCAACTACACTAAGATTTCTGGTAAGTTTATCAGTTTCGAAAGGATTGCAAATGAGATTGATGGATGTAGTGACCGCATATTTGTATGGCTCACTTGACACAGATATTTATATGAAAGTTCCTGAAGGACTAAAACTACCAGAAAATTGCATGCCCAAAGAGATGTTCTCAATAAAATTGAGAAAATCACTCTATGGGTTAAAACAATCTGGAAGAATGTGGTATAATCGTCTTAGTGAATACCTATTGAAAGAAGGATTCAAAAATAATCAAATCAGTCCCTGTGTTTTCATTAAGCGATCTAAATCAGGATTCGCGATCATTGCTGTATATGTCGATGATTTGAACATTATCGGAACTCCTAGAGAACTTGAAGCACTGCAAAATACTTGATGAAAGAATTTGAGATGAAAGATCTCGGGAAGACAAAATTTTGCCTTGGCCTGCAAATGGAACATCTAAGAAATGGGATTTTTGTCCATCAATCAAACTATACAGAAAAAATCCTGAAACGTTTTTTCATGGACAAAGCCCACCCAATAAGTTCTCCAATGGTAGTGCGTTCCCTGAATGAGAAAGATGATCCATTCAGACCACGAGAAGAAAACGAGGAGATTCTTGGTCCTGAAGTACCATATCTAAGTGCAATTGGGCTTTAATGTACTTGGCTAACAATACTCGACCTGACATAGCTTTTTCAGTAAACTTGTTAGCTAGATACAGCAATGCACCAACCAAGAGACATTGGAATGGAGTCAGACACTTATTACGTTATCTTCGAGGAACACAAGATCTCGGATTATTCTATCAGTCAAGACCCAATGCGTCACTCATTGGATATGCAGATGCTGGCTACCTCTCAGACCCACAAAAGGCTAAGTCTCAATCCGGATATGTATTCACTTATGGAGGTACTGCAATATCTTGGAAATCTACAAAGCAGACTTTGACGGCCACATCATCAAATCATCGGAATTAATTGCTCTTTATGAAGCTGGAAGGGAATGTGTATGGCTAAGGTCAATGATCAAGAATATCCAAGAAGAATGCGGGATGGAAACAATAACAACAAATCCAACTATCATCTACGAAGACAATACTGCATGCATCACCCAAGTAAGCGAAGGGTACATCAAAGGAGACAGAACTAAACATTTATCACCAAAGCTCTTCTTCACTCATGACCTCCAAAAGGAAGGGACGATCAACATTCGACAAATCCAATCATGTGAGAATCTTGCAGATTTATTCACCAAATCCCTTCCGGCGAAGAAATTTGAAGAATTAGTCCGAAAAATTGGAATGCGTCATCTTCATGATATATGCTAGATTCAGGGGGAGTATTATATGCGCTGCACTCTTTTTCCCTTCGATCAGGTTTTTATCCCACTGGGTTTTTCCTGACAAGGTTTTTAATGAGGCAGTTGATTTTAAGCATATAAGGATACATAATAGTTGTTACTCTTTCCCTAGTTATGGATTTTTCCCACGGGATTTTTCCTAACAAAGATTCTTAATGAGACAACGTCTATTATGACTTATAAGTGGACATTCAAGGGGGAGTGTTGAGAAACAGTGGAATGAACAATTCCACTGTTTACATGTGTGAAGTCCACTGTTCACATATGCTGAAGTCCATATTCCTGCGTGCATTTAATGCATGTCAGGTAATTTTCTCCCGTATTTGAAAATTTTGCAATTGTGCACAGTAGAAACTTTGCCTATATATACCAGTGTAAGAAATCAGTTTTACACATCAATGCAATACAATATTCTCTGATATATTTGCATAACTTCTCTCTCTATTTCTCACAACAAACCCTTTTTTTTTTCTCTTGTTTTCATCTTCTATCTAGTTTGTTTCTTTTTTTTTTTAATAAGTTAGTCTCTCTTGATAAGAAGTTATTTGCATTATTATGGACGTTTAGTCTTTTATGTTGTGAAGGTCTCATTCTCTCCTGTGAGAGTTGTGAATCTAGCTTGTTTGTTTTTAGGTATGGAAAATGTTTCCATTGATTGAAGTTCAAGACTATCAATATGAATATATTGGAAGCTTAGATGTGATCGACATGATTCGATTAAGAATGTTCCTATCGAAACTACTCCTATGTCATGATAATAGACGATTATTAAGAGTTGCTTGATTCAACAAACACAAATGGGTTTGCGTCACATTATTCCTAACGATCCTCCCTAAATAGCTGTGATAGGAGTTAATAGGCATACAAGTAATACTCCATCCGTCCCATAATATATAGTGCCCATTTCTTATTTTTTACGAGAATTAAGGTAAGTGGAACATAATGATAAACAATTAATGTTGTGGGGGAAAAAAAGCTTATTTTAAAAGAGAGAATGGTGAAAAATGACTTATTCAACCATTAGATTCAATAAAGAAAGAAAAAACTATGTCCAAAGAACAAATAAGTGATGGTTGCAAGGTCTTTTAGGCAAATCAAGGGAAATTGTCCAAAAAGGAATGCAATTTTATTTGATGGAGAGAGTATTTGGATCAATAATTAAAAGATAGAAGGGTTAAAATAGTAAATGTATCATATCCAAAAATAATAGTGTAAAGAGTATTATGAATAGAAGAACAAAGAAAGTGTAAAGAATATTTTGAAAAGGATAAAGATTGGACTCCGCCAGTTCAAGCTTTTCAAATCTGGAGAACCTTGCACCAAACTCCATAGAACTTTGCGAGATTCTTTGTGACCTCAATTCTTGCGAATTTCCAATGTCCTACTTATTTAAGCCAACGACACAAAAAGCTTCCCCCTTGACAATTTTCGGACTTTGGTCTTGCGAATCAAAGCTCTTCTCAACTAAAGTTTTCGTATATTTTATCTTTGGGGAAGTAATCTTAGACCTAATCTTACAGCTTGTTTGGTAGAAATGATTTGGAAGGAAAAGAAAGGAAGTGGAAGGAAATTTGTTACTTTCCAATGTTTGGTTCATTAAAAGAAATTAAGTGAATGGAAATAGAAGGAATTGGAAGGAAAGACTCTTTAATAAAATTTCACTTTCCTTTCCTCCCAAAAGTGGGGGAATTTGGAAGGAAAGAGAAAATTTATACCAAACATGAGAAGTTAAGGTTTTTTTTTTCCTTTCTTTTCCATTCTATTTTATTCTCTTCCCTTCCTTTCTCTTCTCTTCTTTTCCTTTACTAAAAATGAACTAAACACACTGTTAATCTAAAGGGGGATCACCAATGCAATGACTTTTTTTTATCGGCCTCTGATGACAAAAGGTTTGACTTGCTCTAACTTTTCTAAATACAAACCTCCAAAAAATGTGGAGAAAAAATGAACAATACTTTTTTATGGGTCCACTATTCTTCTTCTAGAGTGACCTTTTCAACTATTTTTGAAACAAGAACATCATGTGTAATGGATTCGACAGCGTTCGTTTGTCACCCTATATCTTTTGGCCCATCTCAAGCTACTCGGTCACACGTACAGTTTATACATTTTCCTCTCTTTCGATTTTTTTTATCGCTTAACGAGTTAATGTGGAGAAGAGCATAAAAAGAGCTAACATAATCTTATAATGTAAGATACAAGAGTCATCACACATAGACTAGATTCCTACATCAGAAAAAGGGTACAAAAACAATAGGCATTTCTCAGATCATATTTGAGTATGTCCCCCCCTCCTTTCAAGCAAAGACACTTTCTAAAACATGGATGCTGTCAATTCGCGAATCTCTGATGAAACTTGCTCAGACTCTGACTTCAATTTTTCTACGTCCTCCTGGCTTAGCTCCCCCTTTGTTGGTTTGTTAAGCACCAACACACAGCAGGTGGGTCGTTTAGTGGCCCCTGCGCTGGCAAGATCCTGGAAATCCAAAAAAAAATTATCAAAAAGAATAGCAGCTCAAGGAAAAAATCAACCAATATAACGTAAAGATAATGGCAACTGCCTAGCAGCTTCTAGATTAAACAAAGTCCTATTAATCAGCCAAATGACTCGTCTGCATAATCATGTCTGTCTATGTTACTAGCTAGCAAAAAGAGAGGTCAACTTCTGTTTATACCAGCAGAAATGTGCTCTAATTCCTATGCCTATGCCAATAGAGTTAGGCAGTTTGCATAGCAAGAAGTTTGCAGCTGGATTGAATATACAGAACCAACAATAGAAAAGAGTGCAGAGGTTTTGCTACTGGAAGTGAGGATGGTTTCATTAAAGATCTGTGAGCACAGGACAAATTTCTGTTATTTTGCCTCTGCCTCCCTACTAGTCTCATCTTTACCAAGCTTAAAGGCCCTGTTCTGTACCCTCAAATTTCAAATATATGCCACTCATAGAATAGGTAAAAAAAGGGCATAGTGAATGAAGTAACTAGTACGTGCAACAGAAAATATAATTGTTCCCTAGTCCCTTTCGATTACATTATCTAGAATGCACTAATGGTGACCACAAAGAAAGAAAAAGGTTATTTAGCGAGCATGTTCTCTGTGCAACATTCTAGAACATGGGAGGAGATCGGTGTAATATTACCCCTCTTTAATCCGTAATGAACAATGCTCTACGTAACCTAAACTCAAAAAAGAATGGCTTACACCAAAACTCCATTAAGTAAACACGAAAACCACAAAGTCGTCCATAGAGACTACCAACAGCTAACAAAAAAATAAATTCAAGGCTGAGCATTAAGAGTACAAAACATAAACTGAATAGCATAACAAAGCAAGGTCCACACCAACTTACTTCTTTAGAAGGAACATATACGTAAGGAATCTCTGCTTCTTCGCATAAGATTGGAACATGAGTGATTACATCAATAGGGGATATGTTTCCAGCAATCACACAAACTCTGCATCCACCCAAAAAAATTGTCTCATCGTCAAAATGCTGCCACACCGAGAATAGAACAACTAAACTTTAAGGAGCAAGCACTCCCAAGCTCGAAATCTAATAACTAATATTACATAGCTGACAAAATCATTGCACATTCATCTTCCAAACCCGGCTAGCAAAAAGTTTATCCGTCTTTGGAAATGATGAAAAATAAGAAAACAAACTCACTACATGTATTTTTATACATAGCAACAACAGCAAAATGGAAAATATCAACAATAGTATTTAATAACATTAAACTTTTTTTTGACAGGAATAACATTACACTTCTATAAAATGACCACCAAGATAAGCATGAGCAAAACCCCGAACCACACTGAACAAACCAGGTAGGGGGTGTTTGGTTCACTAGTTTTAGGTATGAGGTATGGGTTTGGAATGAACGAAACCCATACCTAGTGTTTGTTTAATTTATTTCTAAATTTTAAACCCATACCTCAAACCCATAAGGTATGGGGTTTAGAAACCCATGGGGGGAGGTGGGTATGGCTCATACCTTACCTCTAGGTATTAAATAAAAGAAGATTTTTCATTCCTAAATGAAACCAAACACAAGGTATAAGGTATTAAGTATCAAGTTCCAAACCCATACTACTTTGATTTCATTCCTGATTCCAAACCCATACCATTATATGAACCAAACGCCCCCGTAATCCTCTGAGTTAGCAATGAATAAACTTCTCCTAGTCCCTACCCTACCTCCATCACCATAAACACAACTAGAGCCTTAATGGACACAATAACAGTATGTCCGTATCATCTACCCAAATCAAATGTGTCACCTTCTCACTTTCAATTCTTAAATCATGAACAATCAATCAACACTGTCTTTTTCCCCGAATTATCAAAATAGTTCACTCGGTAATTATCAAGTGCTTGACAACAACAATGCACGAAAAACGCGGCACACACACTAACATTATGAGCTAGACCACAACGAGTATTAACACTCATCTAGTATCCTAATAAAACACATACACTACCCGGTTGTAGACTGCAATACATACTAATTTATCATGTAAATTTGCAAATAATATCGAACAATTTAAAAAAACACAAATTTGTATCTTTCTTATAAAAGATATACCCTTTATGACCGCGTCTGATACTCTTAACAACTTCTTTCACACCTCTCTTCAAACATTTATGTTCAGCAGCTGAAACAATCAAACAAATTATAATTACAATTGTAAAATTCAAGAAAATCAGTAAAAAAAAAACTACAAGAAAGATTAAAATTATACCTCTGCGAATAAGTTTGTAGGTGCGTTTGCAGAGCTTTTTACCGGCAAGAGGTTTAGCAATGGGAGCAAGAGCAACGACCTTCTTCTTCTCCTTGAGCGCCGACTTATCTGTTTCACTGTCACTGCCCATTTTCTCTCTCTTCTCTGAAGGTATAGGATGTAGCAGAGATGGCGGAAATTAGGGTTTATGTGATCGGGTAGCTGACTAGAAGAGGGTTTTACAGTTTTATTTATGTCGTGTTTTAGGAGGTTGTTTGGGCTTCAGGGTTTTGTTGTGCGTGGTTATGTGTTGGGCTAAGTATGGGCTCGACCTAACAATTTGGATTCTTTTTAGGAGGTGGACGGGAACCATGCACGATCTTTGAGATGAGATGTGAGATTTCTTTCGATAAGCCCAATAATAATTAGGTTAATGATGGTGTGAGGTGGACGGAAACTAGATATGTGATGGTAAGTCCGATATTAAAAAGAGAAGTAGCTCAATAATAATTAGGTTAATTTCTTTTGGTGAATAGTTTAATTCATCAATGATTAGGTCTACTTTTATATAACACTAGTTTTGAAGCCCGTGCGTTGCACGGGTTGTTTTTTATATACATTTTTTGGAATTTTTTGTTAACATTATTGATTTTGTGTTACTGTAAAATGAGATTTTTCAACACGATTTTATTTACATACTTCATCTGTTAACTATCTATTTAGACCAATCAACTTTTAGTAAAAAAAACAATTATAATTGTCAATATTACCTTTACTTTATGTTAATAAAATCATCATTAATTATTCATCAAATTGCCTCATAAAGTTGCGCTTACTTTAGTAAGGATTTTCTTATCCCCTACACTTGTTAATTAAAGGAGTACCTCTATGCTAAACTACACTTTTTTTTATTTTCTTAAAAATCATGCCCAAACCCATTATTGTAGTAGAAAAAGAATTGATAAAATATTTGTCATTATACCTTTATTTTTAAATTATCTTTAATATCTTTAATATCTTTAATATCTTTAATATCTTTGATTATCTATTAATAAAGTTTATAAAAAGTTGATATAAAGTTAGTATTGTAATGGTTGTTTCCATCTCTAAATAAGTGAAGGCATGTTGACCGGTATTGTCAACTAACATATCAGTATATCACTCTAATAAAAGTTTAAAAATAAAATAAAGTAGATATTGAATGGCCACAAATGCAAAGAAGCTATCATTGAAAATGTTGGCTACTTTAGTAGATTTGCAGCTGTTCAGTAGATGTTTTTTTTTTGACAGGAAGCAGCTCATTAGATGTTATCGTATGGTTTAGACAAATCTCAAGAATCAAGTTTTTTTATTTTATTTTGTGATTTTATATGTGAATCATAGCCGTAGAGTGAATATACAGTATAGTAGTACTTATAATAGATTCCTAGTTATAATAGATCCCTAAAAGATAATATTTTTTGGTTTTTGTCATAGCCGTAGAGTGAATAAACTCTTATCTCTCAAACTCTAAATTTTATTATCTCTCCAACTCTAAATTTTATTATCTCTAAATTAATAAGATGATGTGGCAATCCTAGGTGGCGCGCTCTATGCTCCCGAAAAGTTCCTCTTTTATATATATATATATATATATATATATATATATATATATATATATATATATATATATATATATATATATATATATATATATATATATATATTGATTAGATTGTCTCTTTTAATAATTTTTGTATAATTATATTTACTTCCTTCGTTCTGAATTAAATGCAACAAATTCACTTTTACGCATGCTGAGGCATTATTTTGACTACAAATATCTATAATTATAAGTAAAAATTATAAAATTTACGTTTTATGAAAGTACGTCACAAGACGAATCTAACAAGATCCCACTTGACTATGTTTTTTTTTTTTTTGGTATAAATTACAAATCTTAGTCAAATTGAAAAGTGTGAATAGTGAAGAAGTGGAATTGTTGCATTTAATTCAGAATGCAAGAAGTAATTATGAAGATATGAGTTTGTCTTGTAAGAGACCGCCTACTTTAATACTTTTTGTAAAGATATAGACAATATTTTTGATCTCTAATACTTTAAATAAGTAATAACATTCTCTTATCCTAATTCCATTGAAAGTGTTATTATTATCCCCAGTTCCTTATAAGTTTTTTATAAAAAATAATTTATCATGTTATGACGTTCATTTTTCAGTTTGACACTAGACAAAATATTACGAAAAGCTAATAAAATCAAGAAGGGATTTATGAATAATAATATATTTGATAATTGTATGATAATTATAACATGGTCATTCTTGAATATTATTGGGCCTAGGGCAAAATAAAAACATGTCCCCTCTCGAATTTAAGAAAAAATTAAATGTTTATAGGATAACAAATAAGTGAATATTGACTCACCACGTGTGTTATCATTTATTTCTTCAGCCAAAAAAATTTCATCTCACATGGTTAATATCTATTAGTATGTAAAAACTAGATCGACCAGTATATTGATGAATAAAATCATAATTTTGAAATACAAAATGAGATTTAAAGCTTCATGTACGTTATTATCGAAAGTCTTGAAATAAATATTAGAAATAAAATATAATTACAAATATCAATCAACAATTAAAATTGAAATTGAAATTTGTTTTCCACTTTAGTATCTTCTAGCAAACTATTTTGACTATTGATATCTTATGTATTCATTAGTGTAAGAAAATGGTATAAATATTATTTTGTCTCTCATAATGCAAGAACTTTTATCACATATAATATTATGTTACTCTCAGGTAGTTTACGTAAATTTAGGATAGAAGCATAATATATAGAATTATATTCATTATTATCACTTTAGAGGCTACTTTTAATTTATTTTTATAATATAAAGTAGTACATGTAATCTCATAATGCAATCATATAAATTTAAGTTGGTAAACACTAGAAAATTGGTAACATAAAATCCCTAACATTAGACTTTGGGTTGTGTACACTGTATTTTAATATAGGCACTATTTCCAAAAAAAGCTCTATAAGATATAAAAATCGTACTCCTTTTTATTAAGAAAAAAAAATGAAATATTATGTACAAATTTTTTTTAATAGGTGGTAGATTGAAAGTTAAATATTGGGATTCATCACTATTCATGGATTGGGTAGTCAACAGAAGATGGTAAGAGAAAGTATGGGTTGAATAAATAATTAAAAAGCAAGTCCAAGTCATTGTAAAAAGTAACACCTTCATTAGACAGCTCAGATATATCCACCCCTCCGACAGATAATGCAAAACCCACCGTGTCTTCACAATTGTCCCTTTGGGGAAAGTTCTTAAAGATTACATGCCGACCAAGAGCCAAATTCGGCTGACCTAATTTTGATGACGAAGAACACAAAATTTCAGATTCAGATTATGGGTGTTGACAGACTTTTCTGTGACGTGAACCACCATTCCAATCTAGAGTGTCTCTGCTCCACCTGTTTCTCAACACTACCACAAACAGGGAATGTGACATACTTAGATAACGTAGACCCTTGCAACACATACAATGACTCCCGTTTAACACCTTTTAGAATTATCTTTGAACCCCTGTAGACATACAACACTCCACCTTCAGACTAAGTGAAATCAGATTCTTTGTAACCTGTGGAACGTGCCTAACATTATTCAAAGTGCACTTTCCCATCACATGTCCTATTCTCATGGACCTTATACTAACTGTCTTGTAGAGTTCCCCATTGGCCATACCATCAACTTGTTTATAATTCACAAACCACTCCCTGCGCAGACACATATGGTAAGATGCCCCCGAATCAAGAACCTACGCATCCGACAGATGCATTTGTTCATCAGCCATTAGAGCAATATCATCATCAGCACTCAAATTTTCTGCTGCAACAACAGCAGAACCAGACCCAGATTTATCATACTCAGACTTATGTTCCTAATTCTTCTTTTTAGGACATTTCCTTTTCCAAGGCCCCGTCTCCTTACAGTAAATACAAACATCACTATGTGTAGGACCTCTAGAAGACGGTTTCCTGGATTTTCTCCCCGAATTCCCCAGTCCGTTACCTTCAGTGGCTACTAATCCAGCAGCCTGATCGATTGTACCTGTACCAGACGCGTTATGGCATACCTCTTTAGTATGAAGCACAAATCTTACTGAATCTATGGACTATCTTTCTAAACAATAAAGGAATCCACTAAATTTTCGTACTATAAAGGCAAAGATACTAACAGAATTAAAGCAACATCTTAATCATCTACTTTAACATCAATATTACGAAGATCTCGTAAGATAGTATTCAATTTATGTAGATGGTCTCTTAGAGACGTACCTTCCTGAATACGCGGACTGAACATACATTGCTTGAAAAGCAACTTGTTAGTTAAAGATTTTGTCATATACAAAATATCCTACTTCAACCACAAACCGGCTACGGTTTTCTCCTTCGAAACTTCAGTGATTATGTCGTCAGCCAGACACAAGATCGTTGAATGCGCCTTCTACTCCAGAATAACCATCTCAGCGGTAACTAAATCTAATGACTTATGGGCCAACGATGCCCACAACCCCTGTTGCTTCAGTTAGCCCGCATCTTGATTTGCCACACACTAAAACTGTTTCTCCCCTTGAATTTATTGATTTTTCACACTCATCCCAGAACATCTTTCTCAGTCAGATTGAAAAAACAAAAGCTCTGATACCAATTTGTTATGACAAATATGAGAAAGAACAAATAACGAATGCAAACAAAGAAAAACACACACAAATTTAACGTGGTTCACCAACAGTGTATTGGCTAGATCCACGAGCATAGAGATAAAATAGTTTTACTGCCCTTGAGGAATAACAGATTACAGATGTGTTTTTAGCACTAATGACCGCATTAAACGAATTAGGTTAAAAGCCTATTCATAACCTAGCTCGGAAAATATGTTTCCGCGTGTAATTAACCACTGCCTTATTGGGTCAGGCGACATCCGTCTGATCGTGTGGTCCACTTTACCAAATGAAGAATGCTCTCGGTCCCGATCGAGAGCTAGTCTGTAATACTCCGTATTTTTGGAGTTAATTCTTTATAAATAAGAAATTATAAAGAATATAATTGGAAGGTATTTTAGTATTAATTACAAAAAAAAATAGAATAATAATAATACAGTTTGAGTACGTTTACAACTTTAACGTAATTCTATATATTATAGTTAGGTTTAGTTTAATTTCGAAATTAATAAATTAAACCGAGTCCTACTAGACCTAGATATGCCATGCCATAAATGGAGAGAATAAGAATAAAAAAAATCAGAAAAAAAGAAAACCCTAATTCTTAATCTCTCTCCCAACCGTTTTTCTCTCTCTCTCTCTCAAATTCTCTCTCCTCTCCCTTCCTCTCCCTCGCTGTTCTCTCTCCTCTTTGTCCTTCTCTCTCGTCACCTTCGATGAAGTGATGTGCGAGCAGGGGAGTGCTCGAGTGTGTTGCATGGTCGTTCGAAACAGACCGACGAAGGGGGTGTGTGCGAGCGAGGGCGTGAAGGCGAGCGTCGAGTGCGAGTGTGCGAGAGGGTCGTGCGAGGCGTGCGAAGGCTGGGCGCACGAGTGTGGTGTGTGTGCTGGGAGAGCGCAAGCATCGAGGGTTGTGCGAATCAGCGTGGTCACTGCTGGGGTGCGGAATGTGCATTGTGCGATGTCGCGGGGGTTTTGTGCGACGAATATGGGGACGTGCGAGCGTCGAGTGGGGTGCGTTCGACGAGGCTGGTGCGAGGCTTGCTGGTTGTGTTGGCGTGCGCGAGGGCTTCGGTGGTGCGAAGTCGTGGTTGCGCGAATACACGAGGGTGGTTGCGCCGTTGTCGGAAGTCGGTCACGGGAAGTCGGTTACCGGCGAGTTTAGCGGTATTAAAACCTAATATGTATAGTATATATTATATTAGTTTTAATTTAATATGTATTACTCTGTTTTTTTATTAATTTAAGTTGTAAGTTAATTAAATTGTAATTTGAGTAAATTAGTAGTTAATTAAGTTATATAATTAGTTTAAGTTATTAATCTGATTTAAGTTGTAAATCTAATTTAAGGTTTTTTAATTTAGTAGGGTGTGACGTCAAGAAAGTAGATCATAGTTCATTAGTTGGAAATAATGACCTTTGCTATTCGAACTTGATTTTAGGAGTATTGGACATAAGACTTGAATGGACTTGGTAAAGGTATTGGATTATTAAACTAATTAAAATATGTTTTGCTCACTAACATTGACTTTTAAGATACGCTAAGCTCAATAGAGTAGGAAAGAAAAGGAAGTTAATAAACAATGAGATTAGCCATCGTTTATACTTCGAATTAGTAAGTCGATATAGTTAGTCACGTATTAGTTGATAATATTATCAAGGACGTAGCACTGAAGTACTTACTTAATCGTTTAGGTCCCATTTTCATAAGTGGAACTTTTGGTTAAGACATCGAAAATTCTCCGTTACAAGGTACGTACGCGTACCAATTTCGTTGCAAGTACTAGTATCACGATTAGGTTGTGATTTATTCTATCGGAACCTAGAATCATGATAGGGAACGATTTGTGATTGTTGAGATTGTTTGGTAACATGTTTATGATTGGAAATCGATATGTACTTGAAATGCGTAATTCTATCGTATTATGAACATGAGCATTGGATTCATATTATTTGATCCATGGTGTAACAAGAGTGTTACAAGAGAAAAGATTTGAGTACTGTATTTAAAAAAACATGTTAAACGATTCTATGTTATTATGTTATGAATGGACAGTATTAAGAATGAACTATGGCAATAAACTTGTAGTTGGACCCCCTACAAGTGATGAATAATGGGGGGAGTGCGGTACTTGTTCTACACTCCTACGCAAGCCTACTGTGACGACAGTAGTGTCCTTACAAATTTTGATAACTCAAGTAGGTGGAAGGTTCCGTACGATCTTGGGGGTATGCATACTAAGGTGATGGGTGTGAGATGCTACGAAACCGTATTTGCATTTCATCTAATAGACCAAGTTGTCTATTAAGGATTAAGTAGCCCGTATGATTCAAGTAAGATAACGGTGCCCGTTCGCTGCCAACTAAATATAGAGTAAATGATGTAATGTTATTGTAGTATCATGTTTAGGATTGTTCATTATTGCTTTGTTTATGTTTGTATGCATTCAATGGTTTATTATGTACTCAACATAGCTGATTGTGTTATTATGTGTTTGTTGACCTGTGATGAACCATTGATGCTACAATGGGGGAGAAGACTAGGTGTACTGGTGCTGCTGCATGATACCGGGCATATGGGGGTAGTCCTTAGTCTTTAAACTCTATAGTGTTTTAATTAAGTATTATAAGATTATTATGATTTACTTAATTAGTGTGTGGTTTGAATAAAAGGGGTCGTTGATGATTCCAGAGTTGTAGTTACATTTTTTATTTCCGCTGCATTTCAGTTTTCGAGACAGTGGTTTGAGTTAACATTCCTTTCTAATAAGCCTTGCGTTTCATCGCCGCGGTAACACTCCCAAAGTCGATGCGATGTAGTCGTAGACGTGTATGGATTTTGGGGGTGTTACATAGTCTCCCGGTCGTGATTCAGTGATCACGCTCGATCAGACGACTTGCTCTCAGGCTACTGTAGGCATAAAAAATTTATTATATGCCACGTCACACATTTAATTGACCTATTAAAATTTTAAAGTTGGCCTATTTTAATTAAATTATTTATTTTTGGGTCTTGGACTTATTAAATGAAAGTTGGACTCTTAATAGAGTTACGTCTATGAGGCCCAAGAGGCAGGACAAGTGGAAACCCTAGGGTTCTCCTAACTCTATAAATAGAGAGCTCCTCATTTGTCAGGGGAGAGAAAAACAAAAGACTAAAATGAGAGAGAGAGAAAGCTGCTCCAGAGTTAAAAAAAACTCTCCCAGTCTACACATCCAAATCAAATCATCCAACCTAGAAGAAGAACAACAAGCATCAAACTCGTTCTATTCTAGAAACCATACTTGAAGGAGATCAAGCCCGGAGGCCCTCATTCAAGAAAATCAAATCATTCTTGAGATCGAATCAGTGGATATATATTAGAGATTGTATTCAAATTTTTATATTAATAAAATTATCATTTGTTCACATCTTTTGATTCTATTTTGCAGACATCAAAAATTTGTGTTTACAAATTTTGGCACGCTTAGTGGAACAATCTCTACTACTCATCTCTTTCTCCAAACAAAGTTCAAATCTTTTCCAAGCAATGACACCAAAGAAAAACATCTCTCATCCTGATGAGGAGAACACTGATCAATTCCAACAGAAATCCATGACTCTGGGTGATTTTATTGATGATGTAACCCTTGGTTTCTATACTAGGGGTACGAAGAAGGCTGCTATTAGGAGCGCTGCTTCCAACTTGCGAGCAACATCTATACCTACCAAAGTGCGCACTAAACCAGGGGTTTCATCCACTTTAGAATCATCCCTGGCGTCACTTTTCTTTGGAGTGCATGAAGTTGTTGTACTAAATGCAAACCTTTTCACACATGAGAAGTCAAATGATGCTCTGTTCGAAGGGTTCTCCTCGAATCCCCTCTTTGAACCATTGAACGTGGCTGATGATGATGATGATGATGATAGTAACAGTGGTTTCTCCTCTTCATCACATCCGTCAATTCTGCATTTGTTCAAAGCAATTCAAGAACCCGACGTTGCTACTATCATGGTACTTGAAGCCAAAACAATCGAAGAACAATTGGTCGAAATGAAGAATCTCATCTAAAGGATGATGAAGGATGGAGAAGAAAAAGATGTCCAGATTGCTGCCTTGCTAAAGAAGCCTGAAAAACCCCCTAGTAAAAGTGATTTCGACAATAATCGAAGCCGCGGATCCAAACATAGCTCAAAGGGTGAAAAGCCAAAAGGTGACGCATTAAGTGTTCAAAGAATCCAGGATATGATAGCCATTGCATTCAAAATGCAATTGGTTGGAGATTCTCATGGCAATCATCGTTATATAAAGCCATATACCAAGAAGATTGACAAGATGAAAATGCCAAGCAACTATCAACCTCCAAAATTTCAACAATTTGATGGCAAGGGAAACCCTAAGCAGCATATAGCCCAATTTGTGGAGACTTGCAACAATGCTGGGACCACGGGAGATTTGTTGGTTAAACAATTTGTTTGTTCCCTTAAGGAAATCGCCTTCGATTGGTACACAAATCTTTCACCTGAATCCATCAGTAGTTGGGACCAGATGGAGGAAGCATTCATGAACAGATTTTACAGTACACGTCGCATCGTAAGCATGACAGAGTTAACCAAGACGCAACAATGGAAGGACGAGCCTGTTATTGATTACATCAACCGATGTCGTGGTATGAGTCTGGCATGCAAGGATCGCTTGTCAGAAACTTCCGCTGTGGAAATGTGCATTCAAGGTATGAAATGGGATCTCTTTTACATTCTACAGGGTATAAAACCAAAATCTTTTCGGGATTTGGCAACGCGGGCCCATGATATGGAGCTTACTATCGCCAACCATGATGGAAGTTCTTCAGAGTACAAGAAGGAGAAGAAGGACTTCAAGAAGACTGACAAGCCTTTCAAGAGTTCTGCGAAGGAGTCTTTTGCAGTCACCACTACTTCTATTCATGTGAAGATATCCGAAAAACCAAAGAATGAACAAAAGAAAGGGTCATTCACCCAGAATGGTAAGAAAGATAGACTCACGTTAAAAGAACTGCAGGCAAAGAAGTATCCCTTCCTAGATTCTGACTTAGCAGGAATGTTGGAGGATTTGCTCGAGAAAAGGATTATAGAATTGTTCGAGTCCAAGCGATCAGAAGAGGCAGGGAGAACATCTGATCCGAACTATTGTCGTCATCAGTGTTCAGTAAGCCATCATATCAAGAAGTGCATTACGCTGAAGGAGAAGATCATCCAACTTGCTAATGACAGGAAGATTGCTCAGATCTTGATGAAATGGTAGAATCAAATCATGGTTCAGTCACTTTGGAAGCCTTCCCATCCAACGATCAAATGAAGCAAATAAGACTCATTCAGTTCGGAAGCCTGCATGCAGGAGCCAGTCATGGTGGAAGTGGTGGATTTGTCATACACATCATATCACGAGTATTCATATTTGGTTCCCATGCCTCATGAAGAAGAAGAAGAAGGTTGGACTTTAGTCACAAAAAGAAAGCAGAAAAAGAAGGTGATGCCAAAGTCACAACCTCTTCGACAAAGAAAAAGGCAACAAAAAAAAGAAACATCCCAGACGCTCTAAGGCGAAGAAAGAGAGAAAACCAATTAAAAAATATGATGTCTTACCTATTGATCTTCTTGAACAGGAAGCACGAATGCCCATCACCTTCGACGAATTCTATCCTGAAGAATACTTCGGCGAATTCAATCAATATGGTGACCTGTGACGTGGTGGAAGAAGAAAAGGAGCGAGATGGACAAAGTCATCTTCCCAAAGAAAGTCTCAATCACGAGAATGAACCTGTGAGAGACGCCAAAATACTTGCATTATTGGAAACAGTCCCTTCTCGCAAGGGATGGTGACAAGCTCTTTCTCTCCTAGAAGAAATGCGATATGTTCTTGCACGCGCCATAGAAAATCCTACTCATTATACATGTAAGGAAAATATTAAGCAAGAAATTTATAACAACCATCATGATCTGTGTGCAGCATGTAGCGCAACCTTGGCATTCAGGGATGCTGATCTTATGTTGGGGTCGAAAACCCATAACGGACCGCTCTTTGTTTGTGGGTATATTCGAAAACAAAGGATCAACCACATTCTTATTTATGGAGGGTCCGCGGTCAATATCATGCCTAAGGCTACTATGGAGAAGTTGAAGATCACCATGGAGGATTTGCCCGAAAGTCGTTTGATGATACAAGGATTTAATTTAGGAGGTCAACGAGCCATGGGAATGATGAGCGTTAATTTATCTATAGGGGAGATGATGGACAACCACAGTCTTCCATGTGATTGACTCGAAGACATCTTATAACTTGTTGCTAGGACAATCCTGGATGCATGAAAATGGCGTTGTGGCGTCAACCTTACATCAATGCCTGAAATACTATAGAAATGGCAAAAGAAAGGTAAGTGCAGATGTGAACCCATTCTCTGAAGCTGAGTCACATTTTGCCGATGCGAAGTTCTATGTTGAGCAGGAGCCTCAAGAGGTCATGCCAGTAGAGATTTCATCTACGGGAAAGAGTATTATTGTCAAGCAAGAGCCAATCAAGGTAGATGTTCGTTCGAAGAAACTTGCAGTAGCAGAGATCATAAAGATCGATGAAAACAAGGATGAGAAGGTCTCTTTGAAATAAGACGAAGCCAAGTCTACCTCAACAGGACCAGTGCTGCGCTATATTCCAATGTCGAGGCATAAGAAAGGTCAATCTCCTTTCGCACAATGCGGGGGAGATGAAGCAAAAATGAAACCTATACCAAAGTAAGGTGAAATAAAATAAGTTATTTCTGAAAGAATGACTTTACTTGTGCAAAAGATAAATGACTCAAAAATAAGCAGTGTGCCACTTCCTGGGTTCAAGAAATCATCAGCAATGCCAAGCTCGAGAAAAGAGGGCTTTGACCCGGTTGCTTATGGGGAAGGTCATAGAAGCTAAAGCTTATGGCCTCAGCGAGACTCAACAAAATCTCCAAAAGTAGGGAGAGCGTGTTTTTGTGAAAAAGGTTGGCCTGGGATTCACGGAATATAAGCCAGTTAGAATAACAATACTACAAAAACCAATATAAGTAGCACAATACATTGCAGTCGAAGAGTTGGAGGAAAGTGAAGGAGAAAATACTTTGCCAGTCAGGATGGAATTTGTCTTTGACAGATCAAGCATGCTTCAATTCAACCACAATCTTCGGGGTTTGACAAGCTAAAAGGAAGAGAAAATTCTCCGTCATCAAGTCCACTCTTTCAACGATTAGCCAGAAGGCACAAAGATGCAACACCATGTTCATCTAAAAGAAGCGTCTTCAACAGACTGGGAAAAGACGCACATTGCAAGAAATCTGTCTTTAGTCGGATCGGAAAAGGCAAAGGTAATCCTAAACAACAATGGCCATGGAAGGATGCAGTAAAGGTGGAAGATGAATTCAAACCGGAGAAGGAGGTCAGAAGTACCATACCATCTCGAATGAAGCGTTTCTCGACTTTAGAAGTAAAGATGGGTAAGTCTCTCACTGTGCAAGGCCATACTGTAGTTCTCACAAATCAAAAGCCCTCTATTGTCCAAAATGAAGGTTCAGATGAAGAAATGGATGCCTCCTGCAATCATGTCGCAGTTTGTGAAGCTGAAGGCCAAGATGAGGAAGTGAAACGGTCGAATCCCCGAAAACGCTTGAAGATGGAGGTCAGTCCACAGTAGATGATCTAAAAGAGTTGAGTCTTGACATTCCAGATGAGCCACGACCAATCTTTGTCAGTGCATTACTCACACCCGAAGAAGAAAAAATGTATCTTGATCTACTCATGGAGTATAAAGATGTCTTTGCATGGAGCTATAAAGAGATGCCCGGGTTAGATCCAAGAGTGGCAATACACCGTTTAGCCATAAGAAAAGGGGTATCATCAAAGAAGCAGCCTCAATGAAGCTTTCGACCTGAGTTGATACCTGAAACTGAAAACGATGTTAATAAGCTTATTGATGCAGGTTTTATTTCTGAAGTCAAATATCCTACATGGATCACAAATATTGTCCCTGTGAGGAAGAAAAATAGTCATTTTCGTGTATGTGTAGATTTCAAGAACCTGAATGATGCTTGTCCCAAGGATAACTTCCTTTTGCCAGTCACTGAAATAATGATTGATGCTACGACTGTCCGTGAAGCCTTGTCTTTCATAGATTGCACTGCAGGATATAATCAAATCCTGATGGCACCAGAAGATCAAGAAGCAACAACTTTTCGCACACCCCAAAGGCATATTCTGCTATAAGGTAATGCCCTTTGGCTTAAAAATGCAGGAGCCAACTATAAACATGCAATGCAAAAGATCTTTGAAGACAAAATGCACAAGACGGTTGAGTATGTTGATGATCTTGTTATCAAATCAAAGAAGCGAGGCGATCACTTACTTCACTTGTGTAACGTGTTCGAGAAATTGCGTAGGTATCAGTTCAAGATGAATCCTATGAAGTGCGCATTTGGGGTCACTTCTAGAAAGTTTTGGGGATTCATTGTGAGACATAGGGGAATTGAGATCGACCAATTCAAGATCATGGCAATCCAAGATATGCAACCTCTAAGAAATCATAGAGAATTACGTGGACTCCAAGGGAGACTAGCCTACATCCGACGCTTCATCTCAAACCTGGCTGGGCGATGCCATCCCTTCAGTCATCTTATTAAGAAAGTTGCTCCATTCAAAGGGGACGAATCATGTCACAAGGCCTTCGAAAGCATCAAAAAATACTTGTCTACACCTCCGGTCTTGGGGGCACCAGTTCCAGGAAAGCCTCTCATTCTCTACATCGCGGCTCAAGAAAGATCATTAGGGGCATTAAGTGCACAAGAAAACAATGAAGGTAAAGAGAAAGCTCTATACTACCGTAGTTGAACATTGGTGGGTGCGGAACTGAATTATTCTCCCATTAAAAAGATGTGTTTAACTTTGATTTTTGCCATTCAAAAATTGAAGCATTACATGCAAGCACACACCGTGCGGGTGATCTCCAAAGCGAATCCCATCAAGTACATCTTGTCAAGGCCAGTGTTGTCTGGGCGAATCGCGAAGTGGGCAATTCTCATAAGCCAACATGACATTGTATACATCTCTAAGAAGGCAATTAAGGGGTAAGCTTTGGCGGATTTCTTGGCAGATCATCCAACCCCATCAAATTGGGAACTCTCAGACGATTTACCCGGAGAAGAAGTCTTCTATATCGATATCTTGCCACCATGGGAAATGTAATTCGATGGTGCTGCACGACAAGATGGTGTTGGGGCCGGAGTGATTCTTATTTCACCTAAAAAACATATCCTCACGTACTCCTTCGTTCTTACTGAGCTTTGTTCCAATAATGTCGCTGAGTACCAGTCGTTTATTTTGGACTTCAAATGGCCAAAGAAATGGAGATTCAGGACCTGGATGTGTGTGGTGAAATAAGAATGTTAATAAGATGACAGATGCACTTTCCAAGGAGTGCTAATAAGATGACAGATGCACTTTCCAACCTTGTAGCCACATTGGCATTGGGGGCAGAAGAAAGTATGTCAGTCCCGGTTTGCAATCGATGGGTGGTGACACCTCTTGAAGATGGAGTAGAAGAAGGTGCCTATGCAGTCTAAGTTTATGAAGTAAACGTAAATGATTGTCATCAACCACTCATAGATTACTTAGATTCTCACCTGGGTCCCCGGCTTTGGTTGCTTGGCCGGTGACATAAGTAAATTGATCCAGTTGAGGCATAAGAATGTTTTATTTGAAATTCTTCCCGGAGCATGGGAAGTTGCCAAGTGATCCTAAACACAAGATGGAAATTCGACGATGAGCTCCGCGGTTCATCTGTTATAAGGGGACACTTCATAGACGTTCATTCCTTGGAACCTGGTTGCGGTGCCTTGGGGACGAAAAAGTGGTCAAAACATTAGAAGAGGCTCATTCAGGAGTTTTGCGGTGCCCATCAAGCTGGTCCAAAGCTTCACAATCGGATCAAAAGATTGGGGTATTTTTGCCCAACCATGGTTCCAGATTCCATGGAATTTGCAAAAAGATGTGAAGCTTATCAGTATTATTCCAATTTCATTCATAAGCCTCCATAACCATTGCATCCTACTGTGACATCTTAGCCACTTGAAGTATGGGGTCTCTACATTGTTGGTCCAATCACACCAAAGTCCTCAGCCGGCCACACATATATCCTCGCAGGCATAAACTATTTCTCCAAGTGGCAGAAGCAGTTGCTCTTTGAGAAGTTAAGAAGGAAAATGTCGTTGATTTTATTCGAAATTACATCATATATCGCTACAGCATACCTCGATATATAATTACAGACAATTGTGCACCATTTTGCAACATATTGATGGGTTCAAATTTGCACAACGTAAGTCCTTGATGTATAACGCTCCTGCTAATGGGTTAGCTGAGGCTTTCAACAAAAATCTTTACACTTTACTCAGTAAGGTTGTATCAAAGCACAAGCGAGATTGACATGAGAAACTTGGTGAAACATTATGGGCATATAGTACTACGTACAAAACACCAACTCAATCAACACCATATGCACTTGTATATGGAGTGGAATAAGTATTGCAATTGGAAATACAAGTTCCATCATTGAGGATAGCCATTCAAGAGGATCTTAAGGCGGAACAAAATGTTAAGATTCGGCTGGCAAAATTAGAAGCACTTGATGAAAAAGACTGGAAGCACAACAAAAGTTGGAGTGCTACCAAGCCCGTCTGACACGCGCATTCAATACGAAGGTGCGAGTGCATTCTTTTCAAGTCGGGAATATGGTTCTTGCCGTGAAGAGACCCATCATTGTCTCTCGCAAAACATGAAGCAAGTTCGACTCAAAATGGGATGGCCCATATGTTGTTCAGGAAGTGTACAAAAATGGAGCTTACAAGATTGTTGATGCTGTCGGATTGCGCATAGGTCCTATCAACGGGAAGTTCTTGAAGCATTACTATCCTTGAAGTTTTTCACGATGTAAACTCCTAAGCAAGAGAATAAACTGCATATCCATGTAATAAAAAAATAACAAAAAATATTAGTGTTTGATGAACTACGTTGGCTTGATCTTGTGGGGTGAATTCCTTTGCTTCACAGGTACGTAGGCAGCTTGAAGAAGTCATCTATACTTCACTTCCAGCCTCACCAAAAAAAAAAACTCATTCATTGTAATACCCCTGGCCTGCAAGAGTATAAACTGTGAACGGAGAAAAAAAAAATTCTAATACTCTTGACCCGCAAGAGTTTAAACTGTGAACGGAGAAAACAAAAAAAAGTAATACTCCTGGCCCGCAAGAGTATAAACTGTGAACCGCGAAAACAAAACAAAAACACGTAATAAACCTGGCCCGCAAGAGTATAAATTGTGAACGGCTTAAAAAAGTAAATAAAGAATAAACATTGAGGCATTTGTCTTATAAGAGAATCAAACGTGTATTGCAAGTATTCTTTATTACAAAATCAAATGGTTATGTGTTCTATTTCACAAAAAGAATGGAATAACAAACTAAGACAATTCACTAGTCTCTCAAATCAAAATTAATAAAAAAAAGAGGGGAAGAAAATAAGAATCTATGGTTCCCATTGTAGGGTCTTCAGTGCCTCGTGGACCTCATCAAGAATCTTCATTGCTGTCGATAGCTCAGTCTCCACTCGCTTGACATCGGAAACTCTTTCCTCAAGAGAAGTATGTGATTTTGTCAAGTTTTTCACTATGTTGCCTGCTCCTCAAGAATGTATTTTGAATCTGCGATGACTGTCACAAGATTGTTCTCCTTGATAGTCAGCTCTACGAGTTCTTCCTTCAGCCAAGTTTGGTTTTGGTGGATGTCTTTCATCTCTCCTTCAAGTGTCCAAACTCATTCTTCTTCCTTTTGGCGACGACTCACAACACTGCTCAAGTCTGATTCTGCCGTCAAAAGTTGCTGCTCAAGCACGCGCAAAGCAGGTTTCTCTACATGCGTGTTTGGTTGAGAACGAAATCTCGAGCCACACTCTAGGTACTTTTCAACAAGGCCTTGTAAGAAGGATATGTTGATACCTTTGTCCGTAATATACTGGAAAAGCTCTTCATATTCCTGCTTTAAGTTGTGAATTTCGTCTAGGGGGTTTCCAATAGCTTCTTTCTAATGGATTGGACCATATAGCTCGCATCATGTCGCTCTGCTCATGAGATCACATCTCGAACATTTTTGAGAGGGCGTCTTAATAGAAAAAGGAGGGACATCAACAATGTCGCTGGACTCTCGAATCAAAATGCAGGCTGCAGTTTGGATTATGACAGGATCATGAGAGGCGTCAATCAACTCTTGATCCGGAGAAGCGAATGTGTTGTTGCATGCTCGTAGCTCCTTGGCAATGTCCATTTCACCCTGGTCATCCTAAATACACAAAGAAGAAGGAGGCAAGATGTAAGAATATGCAAACAAAAAGAAAAAGGAGAATGAGGTAGAATATTAAGCAACTTACTTGTGTTTCGTCATGATCCGATTCTTCATCATAGCCATTATCGAAAATGTCGTCAAATATTGATTTCTCGTTTTTTGCACCTTTTGCAATATCTTCATGCGGAAGGGGAGGGACACAATGACTCGTCATCTTGACCTTGAGCTTGTGCTCTCATCAGGCTCAATAAGGATCTTGGCAGCTTTCTCCTTTGGTGAACTAGCAGAATCATTCACCTTTCTTTTTCTTAACTTACTATGGCCACGAGTTTTAGAGACATCTGGAGGACTCGAAGAGCGCAAGGAATAAGTTAGAGAATAAACCGATTTCTACCAAGACATAAAGGCAGGGGTAGTCCGAGCTTTGATGCTAGCGCAACGACCAGGTATCAGGAAAAAAGAGTTGGTTCCAAGGAGAATACTCCTGCTGAACAAGCTAAATAAGCGATCCTGTCTAGAAATTTTTTGGATCTCTAGCTTACCAGGCAAATCTTGGTAAAAACCAAATTGTCAACTAAACCTATGAGGGTTGTACTGCTCAATCACGAAGCAATTATCATGCCTCAAGGTTATAAAGCTAGATCTCATACTAAGGAACAACCTGACGGTCTGACAGGATTGCATGTTATCATCAATGAAATCTTCATCCCTACTTCTGCTTACAGAAGTAGCAAGCCAAGAAATTGCCTTGTTAGATCGGATGAGAGACCTTGCTTTTCATGACCGTGAAAATTAATCATACGGGCACCAACTGAAACATGTACGGTTGAGCGATGGCTTAGGAAGTAGCTGACTATCCAAGCATATACAAAATGCACAGGAAATGAACCCGGGTGTTTACTTGGTGAAGAGGAAATACAAAGCTCTCCCATGCCTCTATAAATGCTTGCAAAGACAGGAACGACTAAGGAAATTTCACGACCGCTTGCAAGGTATGATGCAGGTTTGAAAATACCATGGCGAATATGACCGTGATTCTTTAAAAGGAGGGCAAAAGCGCAAATATAGCATGAAAGGAAAGCTGCGAGATAGGTTTCACGACGATGAGCTCCGGGAATGTCTAGGTCAAGAAGCGCTCCATGAGTAGTGTCACTCCATGGTTGACGGTTCCCAAATGTTAATTAATCTTTGTCATATACAGGATAAATCGCCCTTTTTCGTGTGCTTTCAGGTGGTGTTGAGTACCTGGGAGAGTCACAGAACCAAAAACGACACCATTCCTCTAAAGTGACACCTGACCTGTTAGATTTTGTTGTTAAGTGGCGAAAAGCTTCAAACAAGTATGTGCAACTGTGGGGAAGACGTAGATCGTGCTCCGCTTTGGATTCTTCAAGCGCCTTGGCAGGGATCACCTCATCATAAAGAAGACTAGAGATGGGTAAACCACCAAGGACATAAATGTCCCACAATCTAATAGACATCTCTCCCTCTGAAAGAAGCACAATGTTCGTTAGAGGGCACCATGATTCGCAGAAGGTTTGCATAACTGAACTGTTGCATTTGTAAACTAACATGGAAGCATACACATCATCCAGTAGATGGATGCGGGAAAGAGCATTCTTGAAATGGCGTAAGATGTCCTCTAACCACTCCCAATAGCAAGGGATATGCCTAAACTCAACTCCAATGTGCATATTAGGACTCCACCTAACCTCTTTTTGTGAAATGCGTGCATGAAGTGTAGGCAGTGATTTGATCTCAGTGCATGCATGGTGATGGGAAGCGAGAAGAACTAGTTTAGATGGTCTTTGTGCAGATGAGTTGCCTTTGCAAATGTCTTTCCACCAATATTTCAAGCTGGGAGGGTAATTTGATACTACCCAATCCTTTGCAAAAGGTCCGATCACGGGGATAAATGGACGAAATTGTATTTTGGGTTCATCATTTGCATCGTCAACAGTCTCCATGTGATCTCCAGTCGATGTCTTGATGGATTCAAATCGCACCATATTGTTCCTGAAATAAAAAAGAGGTTAAGTAAAAAATACATATATTTTATGTATGTATAATAAGTCAAAAATTCACAAAACAAATAAAAAAAGGAGATGAAAAAAAAAAGTTAGTGGTAAAAAAAAAAGTGAGCCCAGTGGATTTGTAAAACAAAAAAAAAAAAAAACAAAAAAACAAAAAACAAAAGAAAACGTGAGCCATGCGACTTAGAGCACCATTACTCATGAGTGAAAAACTCAATCATCCCATTCTCTTTCTAACTTTCTCTCTCTAAAAAATAGCATCCCACAATCTTTCCCCACTCATCTCCTTAACCATGAACCATTTTTCAATCATCCCAACTACTTTTACCTACTCAACTACTTTTTTACCCCACCCAACTACTTTTTCTCCTAAAAAAAAAATATATTCATTACTAATTGATAAAAAATTAATTTATAAATACATAATTAGCGTTTTTAGCATTAACTAAATTAAATGTACAAAAATATTATTTATTTTTTTTAAAGTGTAAAAGTGGGATATATTTCATATAAAATAAGCAAAATTATAGAAAATTAGTAAATAGCTAGAAAAAAATTTATCCAAAATATTACAAAATGGGTCTCTAATTGTAGATCTCTAAAAAATAGAGCCATTGGTATTTTTTTTATATTTTTTCGCTTTGTATTTTTTAAGATATTGCATTTTTAATATTTATAATTGTATTATTTCTCTCACCTGTCAGAATTCTGACAAAGTCAATTTTTTTGGCTTTCCCCAAGCCAAAACGCGTCGTTTTGGCTGGGGGAAAGCCAAAAAAAAATTGATTTTCGTCAGATCAGGCAGTGGGTCCCACTCCCACGCCTGATCACCATTTCACTCACCCCATCCCATTTTTTTGCCCCAATCACTCTCATTCAACCCATGATCTTTTTGCTAATCATGATTAAGACCCTTTTTCTCTCAATCATCTCATGATTCTTGTTTTTCACTCATGGTTAATGATGCTCTTAAGCACAAAGTTACACTTCCAGTATGACAATATGGACTATGGAGTTATATGTTTTGGGTTTGGTGTCAAGTTTTTAAACTTTCTCTCTCATCTCATCAATGACGTCAAAGACAGAGAGGAAAGTCGCCGCCGGTGACAAGAATTCAGAAAAAAAAACAAGACCCATGCCTGTACAAAACCTTACAGCAAATAAAACATTCCAGACAAAGGTTGGAGACAATGGTAGTTCAGGAAACCAATCTTTCAGAAAAAAACTGTCGACCGTAAAACCCATCAGGCACAACACCCACAAAACTCATCTTATTAAAAAAGTTCAAAACTTCATCAGGCTTCCCATTCAAAGCAAACCCATCAACAGCAAAATCATCGTCATCAACAAGCAGATTTTTTTTTTGAAAAAAATCAAACCTTGACGCGTCGTGATAAGCTCGTCAAATGCAGGGGCGTCGGGGGACTGCAGTACAGTGCTGGTATGGTGACAAGATCACGGCTTCGGAAACGCAGGGGCCTCGAGGCAGTGCAGTACAGTGGTGGTGGTGTGTATGGCTTCGACTTATGCTCGGCGTCAGTTTTGGGTTCTTCGTCTCCTTGGCTTGAGGTAGGCAGGAGAGGCAATGACGGAATAAATATTTTACTTCCCATATTGTATATATATAGTGTGGGAAGAAGTGTTTGAGTTGGATAAAATATCTACAAATTTATCTATCCTAAAACGTAAAGAATTTAGATTGATTTTTAGGTTGAGAATTTCACAAACTTTTATATGAGGCTGGCCACACCTTCAACTAATGGTGTGGCCAACTAATTTAAAAGCCCAATTCGCCTAGTGATATAATAGAGCCCAACGCAAGAAATGAGAAATTGAGCCCATTTCTCTCTCTCTCTTTTTCTTTTCTGCCAGTTGATCCCATTTCTCTCTGTTTTCTTCTTCTTTTTTTTCTGGCAGTTCATAACCACCATTTCTAAACCAAAATTGGACTTTGCAAACAATCATCATCAAGGGTCTAGTTTTCATTTTCGTTCTTGAGTTTTATGCTGTTCGAATTATTTGCGGAATTATGGCTAGAGTAAAGACTACATCGCATCGTCGTCCGAGTGATGGTGGTCGCAGTGATGGTGGTCGCAGCGTTTGTGGTCCTAGTGATGGTGGTCGTGGTTCAAAAGGTAATTTTGCGTTTTTGAATTGTTTTTTTTTTCATTGTTTTCATTGCGGAATTATGGTTATTTTGTTGATTATGATTGTTTTTTCTTCTATTTTTTAAGTTTTTGAGTTTCAATTTATAGTTGGTTGTTGGTGGACTTGCAGTTTTAGTTGATTCTTTTGGTTTTGAGTTAAATTGATGATAGTTATTGTTTTTGTTTTGGCTAATTTATTTGTAACCTTTGTTTGATTTGTTAGTAACCCTAGGTTTGAAGTCTTGTAACCGTTTCTTGTTTTTGTGTCTCTTATGTTGTTATGTGATTAGTAACTCTAGGTTTAGTTTTTAATTGATCAGTAACATGAAATACCAGTAAGAAAGAGTCTGCTAATGTAAAGATCACTATGATCATGTCACACACACATTTTCAATTGTGGTAAAAATCATGCCATTTGATTGATTAGAAACTAGTTGAAAGGTTGGGTCAAACCGTGAAAATAGTGTGCGGACATGATTCACTGGCACTTTAACTAACTAGGTCCTAGTTGATAATTGCATGTGAAATGAATAGTTGATTCAATTCTTATTCATCATAGTTGTCCGGTTGTTGATGTTCAAATCAGATACTATGCTGATTCGTGAGTCGTCGCAGAGTTCTGGTTTTCTATCTTATTATTTCTTGTGTTTCCAAGTTTGTTTTTTGTTGTTGATGGTCACTTTTGTTATTTACTTAAACTAGTTAGAATGTTAAATCTCTTTATTAATCGTGAAGGTAATACAGGAGATGCGTCTGTTGGGAAAGATATTCCTAACCATGAAGGTAATACAGGAGATGAGTCTGTTGGGAAAGATGTTCCTAATCGTGAAGGTAATACAGGAGATGAGTCTGTTGGTGATTATATAGCTGATTTTGTAATAAGGCGTTCACCTAGGAGTAAGAAGAATACTCTTGCAGGAAGGGATAAAGGTCCATTGAGGACATGTAACAGTCAATCTATTGGTGAAGCTGAAGAGGAGTATAATCCTCATAAAAGATGTCGGGTTTCCGAAAGTACTCCTTCGAAGCCAGCTGGGTATGTGTTTTTTCCCTGTTCACTGTATTTTATTATAAATTACTTTTTTGTTAAAGGGGTTACTATTCTTACATGTTGTAGTTACTTAACTGATTTATGAGAGTTATGGGTTTTTTGTGTTGTTAGAGTCTTCTTGAAGAGGGGTTTAAAGTCTTTTACGCTGTTGTAGTTACTTTACTAATTTATGAGAGTTATGATTTTTTTGTGTTGTTAGAGTCTTCTTAAAGAGGGGGTTTAAAGTCTTTTACGCTGTTAAGACTTTAAAGATTGCAAATAAAAACTGACCTATATCACAAATGAATGCAATGCCTTTCTACTTTATTAAATTTTGGTGGTTACTTCATTGAATGTAGAGTGTTATTTATTTTCAAATGCTAATATAAGTGTTAGTTTTGTTTCTGATATGTATGTTTAGGAAGTGTTTTTGTTCTTGTTGGTTATTTTAACTAAAATGTTTATTGATTTTAGGAAAAAGGAGACTAATCATGAAGGTAATACAGGAGATGAGTTTGTTGGGAAAGATGTTCCTACGATCCTTGAGGAGGATATAGCTGATCTTGTAATAAGGCGTCCAACTAGGAGTAAGAAGAATACTCTCGCAGGAAAGGATAAAGGTCCATTAAGGACATGTAACAGTCAATCTATTGGTGAAGCTGAAGAGGAGTACAATCCTCATAAAAGATGTCGGGTTTCTAAAAGTACTCCTTCGAAGCCAGCTGGGTATGTGTTTTTCCCCTATTCACTGTTGTTTATTATAAATTACTTTTCTGTAAAAGGGGTTACTATTCTTACATGCTGTAGTTACTTTACTGATTTATGAGAGTTATGATTTTTTTGTGTTGTTAGAGTCTTCTTGAAGAGGGGTTTAAAGTGAAGCACATCATAACGATCCTAATAATATCTCTTTAGATTTAGGTTTATGTATACCCTTTGGCTTGGGAAGTTGGCTTACTACTATGAGTCTCCTACATAAGTATAAAGTAATCCCTTGTATAAACTCTAAAGTAAGTCATCAATTAATATAAAGTAACTCTTGTATAACTGTAAAGTAACCAATGCATGAGTGTAAAGTAAGTCATTACACAAAGCCTAAAGTAATCTCTAGATAGATATCAAGTAACCACATTATAAATCTAAATGTAACCCCTAGCACAAGATATGAAATAGGTAACCTTTTATATAAAATGTAAAGTAATCCCATCAAAACTATAGTGTAACCCCTACATAAGTGTAAAGTAAGGCCTTGTACGAATTCGAAACTAAGCCTTTGATTTATATAAAGTTACCCCATCATAAGTGTAAAGGTAACCCCTTGCACCAAATATATAAAATAACTCCTAGTAAATAACAATAATAACCCTTGCATAAGTGCAAAGTAACCCCTTCCTAAGTGTAAAGTAACCCCTTCTTAAGTGTAATAAATCAAGCCTTACATGTTATAGTTACTTTACTGATTTATGAGAGTTATGGTTTTTTTTGTTGTTAGAGTCTTATTGAAGAGGGGTTTAAAGTCTTTTACATTGTTAAGACTTTGAAGATTGCAAATAAAAACTGACTTTATCACAAATGAATGCAATGCCTTTCTACTTTATTAAATTTTGGTGGTTACTTCATTGAATGTAGAGTGTTATTTATTTTCAAATGCTAATATAAGTGTTAATTTTGTTTTTCTGATATGTATGTTTAGGAAGTGTTATTGTGCTTGTTAGTTATTCTAACTAAAATGTTTATTGATTTTAGGAAAAAGAGACTAATCGTGAAGGTAATACAGAAGATGAGTTTGTTGGGAAAGATATTCCTACGATCCTTGAGGAGGAAGCTAAAGAGGAGTACAATCCTCATAAAAGATGTCGGGTTTCTAAAAGTACTCCTTCGAAGCCAATTGGGTATGTGTTTTTCCCTGTTCACTGTTGTTTATTATAAATTACTTTTCTGTTAAAGGGGTTACTATTCTTACATGTTGTAGTTACTTTACTGATTTATGAGAGTTATGATTTTTTTGTGTTGTTAGAGTCTTCTTGAAGAGGGGTTTAAAGTGAAGCACATCATAACGATCCTAATAATATCTCTTTAGATTTAGGTTTCTGTATACCCTTTGGATTGGGAAGTTGGCTTAGTACTATGAGTCCCCTACATAAGTATAAAGTAATCCCTTGTATAAACTCTAAAGTAAGCCATCAATTAATATAAAGTAACTCCTGTATAACTGTAAAGTAACCAATGCATGAGTGTAAAGTAAGTCCTTACACAAAGCCTAAAGTAATCTCTAGATAGATATCAAGTAACCACATTATAAATCTAAATGTAACTCCTAACACAAGATATGAAATAGGTAACCTTTTATATAAAATGTAAAGTAACCCCATCAAAACTATAGTGTAACCCCTACATAAGTGTAAAGTAAGCCCTTGTACAATTTCGAAACTAAGCCTTTGATTTATATAAAGTTACCCCATTATAAGTGTAAATGTAACCCCTTGCATCAAATATATAAAGTAACTCCTAGCAAATAACAATAATAACCCTTGCATAAGTGCAAAGTAACCCCTTCCTAAGTGTAAAAGTAACTCCTTGCATAAAATATAATTTCATTCAAGAACTGAATTATCTTAATGAGTGTGTAGACATTGGAAATACCTACTAGGTGCCACATGTGACTGGATTTGGCACAATTACGGGGCTGCATAGGAATATGATTTACACTTGCCACAAATGGGATAATGAAAGGGACTTAGTAGGGAGATGTCATTACATCTTTAAGAAAGATCCATAAACCTTGTTGGATTCTACAAAGCAAGCAACCAGTAGTGCCCCATCATACTAATAGCTTAAGAGGAAACAATTAAAAGAACCTCTAGAATTTGCAATATCAAAGTTGTCAATTTTCTAAAGTATAAAACTCTGCTCATCTCATGAGTTAAGATAAACATACCAAGAGAAAAACCCAGACAAAGAGAGAGAGACACTAGTAGAATAATTGCTAATTGCCGTGGTTTTACCCATACGCATCAATATATTATGTAAAAAGAAAATGAAAAATATAAAATAACCATATTGCTACGGTTTCAATCGAAAACCGCAGCAATATAGTTTCAGCAATTTTTTTTTGACTATTTGAAGAAAAATATTGATGCGGTTTCTGGCAAGAACCGCAGTAATATATTAAAAAATATTATTTTAATATATTGCTGCGGTTCTTTTCAAAAACCGCAGCAATATATCCTTAAAAAATATTTAAAGAAGTTAGGGTTTTTTCATCTTCCCTCTCTCAAATGACGCCTCTCCTCCCTCCTCTCTCAACTCACGCCTCTCTCTTCTCTCTCTCAACTCCCCTCTCTCCTCTCTCTCTCCTCTCTCCCTCTTCTCCCCTCTCTCAATTCATGACTCTCTCTCCTCTCTACAGAAATTGACATCTGCACTTCGTCGACCTCAATTGATATCTGTGGATATCGATCTGCACTTCGTCGACCTTTCTACAGAAATGAAAAATCCAAACTTGTTCGTCCTTCAATTGATATCTGCACTTCGTCGACCTCGTTCGTTGGTTCATCTTTGTACACTTCGAATCCTCTCAAACTCGTTCGTCCTTATCAGAATTTGAAGCGCCATCACTCGTTCATCTTCGTCGACCTTCATTCATCTTCGTCCTTCGGTCGTTCATCTTCGTCCTTTTTCGCTCGTTCCTTCGATCTCTTTTGTTCCATTTTTTTCTTTTTTTTTCGTTTTTTTCCCTTTTTTTTAGATCTGTACGTAATTTTTGGTTTTAGGATTTTTTTTTAATTTTTTTCGTTTTAGAGGAGGTTTCTTATGATGGTATTTTCAATACATATCCTACCAAGTCCTTTAATAAATTATGAATTGCTAAAAAGATAGTCGTCACAACTTATCCACCTTTTACTAATGTTGCAGGTTTACAAGTTCTTATTTTTATGTTTCTGCTTTCTTAGTTTAGCTACTGTCAAATTAACAAAAACATGAATAAACATAATAAGTATATGAATGGTAGTGTCACAGTGTGACCGAGTCTGAGAAAGAGTATGTGGCCTCAACGGGTTTCCTTTTGAGCAATAATAGTTTTGATGATTTAGATTTTTTGTTTTAGGTTTTTTTTGGTTTTTGTTGTTTTTTTTAATATCAGTTTCTTATTTTTTTTTCTAATATATTTTTTGTATTTATTATATTTTTTTGTAATTGGTCAGTTATTTATGTTTGCTTTTTCATTTCAGATTTGCTGTTTTTTGTATTATATTTTTGATTTTTTTATACTCTACCTTAAATATATTGTAATAATATATTTTAATTTGTACTTTTTATATTTTCGATATTTTAATAATAATTTTTTGTCAATAGTTTCAATCAATAGTGTTTTATTTTCTTTTAACTGTTTTGTCTTTCAAATTTGATGGCAAAATGAAAAAGAAAATTTTTTTTTTACCTGTACAGACCCTATTGCTGCGGTTTTCCAAAAAAAATCGCAGCAATATGTCTATTTTTTATTATTAAATACAGCATATTGCTGCGGTTTACTTCACAAACCGCAGCAATATGCTTTCTAAATCTGATATAAAATAAATATATTGCTACGGTTTGGCCTAAAAACCACAGCAATATAATTAATACCTATTGCTGCCCCCTTAATTGCTGCGCGCCCAAAACCGCAGCAATATGGCACTTTTTAACCGCAGCAAATAGCGTTTATTCTACTAGTGAGAGAGAGAGAAAACAAAAAAAGTGGGTAAAGGAGGAAAATCTCATGGAGGTGATGAAGCAGAGAAGAACATGGCTGCTTGGTTGACAGGAATTGTAAAAATGAATGCAATTTATAGAAATGCCTTTCTAATTTTATTGAATTTTGGTGGTTACTCTATTGAATGTAGAGTGTTATTTATTTTCAAATGCTAATATAGGTGTTAGTTTTGTTTTTCAGATATGTACGTTTAGGAGGTGTTGTTCTTGTTAGTTATTCTAACTAAAATGTTTATTGATTTTAGGAAAAAGGAGACTATTGTGAGATGTCGGCCGGCAACGCTTATTAATCTTTTCAAGAAACTTTCGACTGAATAAAAGGAGGTTGTACGCAGTGTTGGTTTTGGTAGTTTGTTTGAACTGAAGCTAGAGGAATTTCCTAGGGATATGATACGTGTGTTGTGTCGTAATTTCTGCCTGAAGGATAAGGTTTTGATGATAGGTAATCATCGTGTTCAGTTGAAACCTGCCGATGTTGCTGATGTCTTTGGAATTCTAATGGGGAAATTTAAAATTCCAATATCTAAAAGAGATGATGATACAAAATTGAAGAGTTTTTAGGTTGAAAACTATGCTCATTCATTTGGAGTTGTTACTCCAGCATCAATGAGGATGCTAATGGAAATGGATGAAAATTTTCTTAGTGGAAATGATGATTTTAAGCGGTGTTTTGTAATGTTTGCAATTGTTACATTGCTAGCACCTTCATTAAACACTCAGGCGGATTTTAAAATCGTGCGTGCAATAATTGATGTTGGTAGAATTAAGGAGTATGATTGGTGTTCATATGTGTTGGATGACTTAGCAACACGTATGCAGAAGTATGAAGACAACAAGAGATATATTGGTTGTACTGTTGCTTCAGATTTGTTATGTACAAAGATTGAAATTTCAAGGTCTTCCTTCTCCTAAATCTTTACCTTTGATTCAACAATGGACTACTAAGAAACTGAACGATTAATATAAAGTAACCCCATCAAAAATCTAATGTAACCCCTACGTAACTGTAAAGTAATCCCATCATAAGTGTAAATGTAACCCCTCGCATAAAATATATATATAAAGTAACTCCTAGCAACAATAATAACCCTTGCCTAAGTGTAAAGTAATAATCCCTGCCTAAATGTAAAGTAACCCAGTCATAAGTGTAAAAGTAACCCCCAGCACATAACACAATGTGAGCCCTTGTAGAAAATAAAAACTCCCAACACATAACAATAGTAACCCCTGCATAAGTGTAAAGTAACCCCTTGTTTAAAGTAACTTCTTGCACAATGTCTAAAATAATCCTAGATAAATATCAAGTAGCCACAATATATATAAGTAACACAATGTAACCCCTAGAACAAGATATGAAATAGGCAACCCTTTATATAAAATGTAAAGTAACCCCTTGAACAAAACATAAAGAAAGTAACTCCCAGTAGATAACAAATTTTCTCTGTGTTCTTTAGGTAATTCCGCATACATTTATGTTCTCTATGTAGGATTTTATTAATTCAAGTTTAGATCTGCTATTTTATTTTGAATAAAGATGTTCGTTAAGTATCGATCTACCATAAAATTATAACTAAAATGATTAATGAAGTAAGAACAGAACTTGAAATAAGAGAGGGTAAATTCGATAATTTACAAAGAAAAATAATTTTGGAAAATTTTGATAGAATAGAGAGGTTGGAAAAAAATTTAGATTCCACATTTTTATAGCCCCTATAATTTATTTGTTCCTTTGGTTTTGTTGATGTAACTGTGAAACGTGACTTTGTTTTTGTATGTAAGCTAGTGTGAATTAATATATGCATAATTATCACTTATTAGTGAATTTTATACAATGTCGTGGGTCATGGAAGGAGATGATGGAGTAAGTTATGCATGTAATAATACTGTTTAGAAGGGTAGTTAGTACAGAGATGAGATTTTTATCAAAATCAAATGTGTATCTAATTAGGTGCGAGTAATATAATGTGATTATACTTTTGCTATAAAAATTATGGCAGGAGATTTTTGTTTGCATAATGATTTTTGTTTTTTGGACTAAACTGTTTTATTTTAAAAGTAATTTAGTTGTGCTATTTTTATTGTATTTATGCAATGTTTAATATATGATTCATTTATTTGAATTTTTTTATTAAATTTTGATTTTTATCTTGTAATTTGACAATTTAGATTATTTGTCCTAATTTTATTTTGTAACTTCTGGATATGTATATGTAACGTATAATGTATACTTTTGCTGTTTTTATAGAATGGAAGAAAGGTCTTGCGTGTCCGACACGCGAAGATGATAATGGGGAACTTATAGGTTCAAGTAATATTGTCAAGGATGTTGAAGATCATCACAATAAAAGTGAAGATATCGAGAATAAAGGAGTAGAAGATAAAGTTATTTATGATGAAGTTCTTTCAGAGATTCAACCTCTCTCAAAGACTGAATTACCTAATGTCAATTGTACACATGAAGAAGATAAAGTTGGGAGGATTGAGATTGATGAAAATGCGCAACCTGTTGTTGCTATCATTTCTAGAAAAGATTTTAAAAAGTATGCAAAGCGATCTATTGGCCAAACAGAGAAACATAACTTTGATGACAATGTTGAACAGAGTGTTGGTATTATTTTGGACAAAATGAAGAAAAAAGTTGTAGCAAAAAAGAAAACTACGAATACTCAAGAGTGCACAATTGAAGCTACTCAAGTTGTAAAGCCTTCAAGGAGACATGTAGGGAGCCAAGCTACTGGTATTTTAGTCTCCAGTTCAAAGCCTATGAAGACCAAAGAGGAAATTGCTCAAGAATCATGTGCTATGTATATGATATTTCAGGTTTGGTTTCCATAGTTCATTACTATTAGTTGCTATATCCGGGGTTACTTTACTAGTTCAAGTGGTTACTTTTGCGGATACCAGGGTTACTTTACTGATTTAAGTGGTTACCTTTACTAATACCAGGGGTTACTTTACTTATTTAAGTGGTTACTTTTGCTGATAACAGGGGTTACTTTACTGATTCAAGTGGTTACTTTTGCTGATACCAGGGGTTACTTTAATTCATTCTTTTCTTTTTGTTCTTTAATTTTGTTTTGAATATCTTTTTATTTGAATACATTATTCCTGCTGATAACACAGTTGTAAGATGTCGTCCAGCAAGTCTTCTTGAGGTGTTCAAGAAGCTTACTAATGAGCAGAAGAAAGCCATAGGAGATATTGGATTTGCTAGCTTATTTGATATTCAATTGTGGGAGTTTCATAGAGATATGATACGTTGGTTATGTAGGAATTTTCGGCCTTAAAGTTGGGTAATGATGATTGGCAAAAATCGGGTTCAGTTACAACGTGTTGATGTGCATGATGTATTTGGCATTCCAATGGGATATATGCGGATTGCGATATGTGGAAATAAAGATGAATTGAACACTAAAATATATTGGAAGGAGAGTTTTGGAGATGCGAATGGTGGGCATGTTACTGCTAAATCTTTAGCTTTCCATATTTGTACTGATGAGAATTTGAAGAAAGGGGATGATGACTTCAAAAGATGTTTTGTAATGTATGCTATGATTACAATGTTGACACCAACTTTGAATAGACAAGCAGATTGGAAGTTTCTTAAGGCTGTAGAAGATGTTAATAAGATTAAAGATTTTGATTGGTGTACTTATGTGTTGGAAGATTTGGGACAATCTATTGTGAAGTATAGTGACAATAAGAAGTATATTGGTGGTTGTGTCTTGTTACTTCAAATTTGTTACTTACATAAGTTTAGAGGAATTTCTTGTCCAAAGTCACTGCCTCTTATTCAACACTGGAACAGTGAGAAACTGAAGAAAAGAATTGATGATGAGGGTGGTGAATATGGAGTTGGTCTATTGGATAAAGGTTATCCTATTTGTATTGATAGAGTGAACAAACAAGAAATAGAACAAGATAACATAGAGGAAGGAATACTTGAGGTTGAACAAAACAAAGACAAAGACAAAACAAAACAACAACAGCCTTCTGATGACAATGAACAACTTCATGAACTACAACAAAATCAACAACAGGAAGTAAAAGAAATGATCTAGGAAGAAAATCTCTCAATTGATTCATCTGGGAAACAGAAGGAAAATGTAACTCAAGTTTGTGGTGGTCATCGCTCGGTCACTTTTAACTTACCCGAGGGAATTCAATCCAGTGAAGAAATTCATGCAATAGCAAAGAATGTAAGTTGATTTAGCATTATGCTAATGTGTTATTTTTAGTGTAATGAACAGTTACTTTTAGTAATGGTTATGGGTTACTTTTATTCAAACTAGAGATTACTTTTTCTAATACTAAGGGATTACTTTTGCTGAAAGTAGGGGTTACTTTTTTTAAGGTTAAGGGGTTAGTTTTAAGTTTAGGAGTTACCTATAGTAATGTTAAGAGGTTACTTTTATGGTTACTTTTTTGGTCATAATGGTTATGTATGACTATTGTTGGTAGCTTCTATTTATGTAATTATAAAGTCTTTTCATTAAGGTTATTTATTCTCATAACAGGGGCTACTTTTATTGAATCTAAGGGTCTTTTTTTCAAATGCTAAGGTGTTTTTTAGTTTAACCAGGGGTTACTTTTTGCAATGGTTAGGGGGTATTTTTTATTGAAACTAGATAATACTTTTTGTAACTCTAAGGGGTTACTTTTCCTGATACTAGGATTTACTTTTACTAAAACTAGGGGGTTACTTTAATGGTTAGGACTGGTTACTTTTTCCTTGGGCAAGTATTTTCTTGTTGATATGTTATTCTTAATGTACTTTATTACTATATGTATTATTTACTTTACTTTCAGGATGCTGAGGAGAACTATTTGTTGCTGAAGAGAAACATGAAGCTTTTTTCACATCTTTGTGAACAGAACATAGATTCAATGAAGGGTGATGGTGATACAGCAGAGTGCAATAGAAATGCTTCAAAGAATTGTGTGTCTGATGGAGTAGAAGATGATCGTCAAGCTTCAAAGATGATGGAAAAGCGAATATCTCCAACCCTATCTCAGTATACTCCAATCAGCTTGGGTACAGCCTTTTGGGATCACATTGATCGTATTTCTAGGGGTTACTTGGAGGTTAAAAAGGTGGAACAAAGTATGCCTTCATTTGAACTGTTTCGTAGTGGTGATCCAAATTTCAGCTCCCCTCCACGTCCTAGTGTTCCAATTGATGAGGTTTTTCATGATAATCCATCAATTCATGTAACTGATTTTGGGATGCATGGTCTCTCATGTGCTGAAGCCATAAAAACTGTTATGGATGATTTAAATCTCTGCCATGATGGTTCTTGTTATGATTCTGGCAGTGAGAGTGATGTTGCTACAAAGAATGTAGGTTGCAGTCAAACAAAGTGTCCAAAATCTTCTGAAAACATTGTTGATCTTGCTGCTTCTATGGACAATCTTGACACAATAGGATCAAGTCTTAATCTACAATTTGATTCAAAGAGTGATGGGCCAATAAATCAAGATGCTGGCTGCACAAAATTTGACACACAAAATCTAGAGATTTGTGGATTGGAACATGTGGAATCTATTAAATCATTGTCTGTGTACACAAGTGCTTCTCAAAATTTAGATGATCTTTTATCAGTGCCTGAACAAGTAGGTAAGTCACAAAGTTTTGTTGATAATGTTGATAAAAACATAGAGTTTGTTTTTAGTCCTATTGTTATTGATGATGTGAGCCTTAGCAAAAATAATGGAGTTAAGCGAAAGGCTAAAGGTGTTGTGGGGGAGAAAGATGACAATCATGATCACACTTTTAGCGATGAACGGGCTATCGAGGTTGATGTTGCTTATAGGAAGTCAAAAGTTTCAAGGAAGAACTTGGTTCAGGCTAGCAATAAATCTACTAGAAGATGAAAAGAAGTACTTGATTCCCAATCATCTAGTTCTGAAATGTATACTCATGATGATGACTCCTTGTATGATACATTTGTAAGAACTGATATAAGTTGTGGTCATCCAGGAGGAAACAAATTGGAGTTAGTTTCATTCTTCATGAGGAAGAATAAATCAGCATTGTAAAAAATGAGGGCTTTGCGGCTCCAAGTTGCAGACTATTGTTTCGTCAAGGATCAAGACTTCAACAAAATGTATGTGTTAAATGTTCTTTTTTATTGCTCTTAGTGGTGGTTACTTTTGGTTGTCGAGGGGTTACTTTAAATGCAACTGAAGGTTATTTTTTATTGCTCAAGGTGTTACTTTTGGTTGTCGAGGGGTTACTTTAAATGCAACTCGAGGTTACTTTTTTATATATATTTCTATTTTATATTACTTTATCTATAATGTTTTTTTGTTACTTATATACATGATAGAGCTTACATAACAACATGTGAATGGTCACTCTTTAACGGTTACTACTATTTTACAGAGGTTACTTCTGAAAGTTTAATCGAAGTTTGATTTGGTTAGAAGAGTTATTTATTATCACATGGGTTACTTTTTAGGGAACAACTACTTGTGATGTACAATGAGGTTTATTCTTTGACTAGAGGAGATATGTGGACATTACTTCAAGATGAAATGATCTCAACCTGTATCATAGATTGCTTCCTGTTGTTACTAAATGATTTTGAGGTCCAGAATTTAGAGTCAAGCTCTCCTCGCTACTTCTTTGGTACATCTTATATGGTATGATAAGCTGTTTTCTTATTTTTATTATTTTATATTTGTGCTAACTGTGTTTACTTACACTATTTGTGTTGTTGTTTTAGCGTCCTTTTCTAATTTCCATGATGGAGGGTGAAAAATCCGTTCATGAGAAGGAAATCTATGATGCTTGGGATGATTGGATTAGCAATCAAAATTCGACCTTGAAGTTGCTTGGCTGTAATTTGGTAAATATGTTGTCTTTTGTTCTTTCAGTTATTTATATATGTGTTTGTTTCTCTATATCTAATTCATAGTTAAGATATTTGTTCTTTTCTTTTGCAGATATTCATTCCTATCATATATGAGTAACATTTTTCTTGCGTTGTCTTCAACTTCTACAACCATTCAATTGATTATCTTGACAACATGATTTACTGTATGAAAATTGCCAAAACAAAGTTGAATCGGGATTCAATGAACACTTGTCAAGTTTTTACACTGTTGCTCATTATTTTGTGAGTTACTTTATTCATAGTTGCTTGTTTTCTATGTACTTTTTTGGATTTATTGGATCTATTGTACTATTCTCAGACGCATTACTTTTCCACTTCTTAAGGGGTTACTTTTGTGTTATTGAATATTTCAGTTTTTTTTGTTTGTATCTTAATTAATTGAAGTTTCTATATCACAGAGACAATATATGTCTACATTCATGAAGGCAAAGGGTTATGCAAGCAGTGAATTGATATATAGCTTCCCTATTAGAGAAATTCATTTTGATTGGAAATCCAGAAGTCCGAACTTGGATTGTGGTGTGTTCATGTTGTACCATTGTTGTTTGTACAATGGCAAAAGATTTAAATCTGCTCATCTCCATAAGGTTAGTTTATGTTTTACTTTTTATTCTTAATAATTTCTTTGTTAAATTTTTAGATAATCAGTTGACTCCTAGAACTAATTTTTTATTTTTGTTTGTAGGCTAGGGAGCACAAACTATACCGTGCTGAGATTTGTGCATCATTGGTCTTGTCTGACTTAAATATAATTCGAGCCCCTGTCCTTATTTCTCTTGAAAATTTCAACAGAGATAGGCAAAGTATAGTAGTTTCTATTGTCCAACATGAAATAGAGGAGGAAGAGAACAAGAAACAAGGAAAAAGAAAGGAAAAAAAGACAGACTATGACATGACAGTTAAGCAGAGTTAGGAAATCAATGTTGATAGAAAGTTTTTCATTTTGAACTGTAGAACATAAATATGTTTGTCCAAAGGTTCTTTTATCGTTTTGTTAACTTTTGATACATATATTTTACATAGTTCGAACATATTATTTTCCTAATACAAATTATGAATTCTTAGTAGTTCTTTGGGTTACTTTTTAAAAAAAAAATTAGTTTAGTTATTATTTATTATTTGGTATTTTATTTTGTCAGGGGTTGATTTTTAATATAATAAAATAGCATAATGTTAGAGGTAAAATATAACGTGGAATTTTTCTTATTTGAATATTGATAAGTAGACAAAAGAATCAAATTTCATTATTATCTGGGGTTACTCTTGTAGTTTCGAATCACTTGAATTATTCTTGTGTTTTTTCCATGTTTACTGTGTTTTTTATAGGTTACTTTTCTGTTAAAGGGGTTATTATTCTTTTATGTGGTAGTTACTTTACAGATTTATGAGAGTTATGATTCTTTTGTGTTGTTAGAGTCTTGTTGAATATGGGTTTAAAGTGAACCACATCATAAGGCTCCCAATAATGTCAAGATACATTAAGATAGTTTTTTTGTATGCCTTTTGACTCGAGAAGTCGGCATCAATTATAGTTTATGGAATGATGGCTTACTAGTACAAGTCCCCTATATAAGCATAAAGTAATCTTTGTATAAACTCTAAAGTAAGCCCTCGCTTAATTTAAAGTAACCCTTGCATAGCTGTAAAGTAACCCCTGTATAAGTGTAAAGTAACTCCTTGCACAATGCCTAAAGTAATTCTTAGTAGATATGTCTACATTCGTGAAGGCGTAGGGTCATGCAAGCAGTGAATTGAAACATATATTTTACATATCATTTGTTACTTAACACTAATAATGGTGTTAGTTTAAAGACATGATGGGTTACTTTACCTAAATAATGGGATTACTTTAGAAACATCATGGAATTATATCTTCTTTAATGGTTACTTAGAAATACAACGAGGTTACTAATTTGCCTTACTTTTTGTAATAACGAATTATGGTGTTAATTTTCATATAATCGAACATAATATATTGTTAGAATCAGAATACCATATACAACATTCATATCTCATCTCAATATGCATAACTAGACAAAGCATTCGAAATGTGTAATTTTGTGAAACAATGAGAATATATTAGTTTGCGGATAACATAAGATGTATAAGTTCAATTATTCATCCTTAAAGGATTAGTTTTGTATTAACAAAACAGAATATTTTAAGAAGAAGTATTTGACAAAAGAAGAACTTAATAATATTAATTATATATTATCATAATCAGTATTAATATATTAGAATAATGTAGGCTTTTGAATTGGTGTTATAGTTCCATATTCTATTCCTTCTCCTTGCACGGTCATTGCTTTAGTCTTCTTTTGTTTTGGTTGTTTTCCTTTCTCAAAAAAACCTTTTATCCTCTTACTTCTCCCTTTTGTGTTTGCTCTTTCTGGATCTTCAACCACTGGTATATTCATTTGGTGTTCTTCATTGTCTATTGTTTCTTGTGGCTCTTGTTCTTCCTCTGAGATTTTGTTCAAAATGCATGACTTGTTCAATTTCCTGTTTTCAGAAACAAAAAAAAAAAAACGCTTGTAAGAATTTGCGATTTTGATAAATTAATAATATCAGTTAGTAAGATTTCGATGCATTCCACTATGCAGCTTCAGTTACTTGTATTATTTATAAAGCTTATGTAGCAAATTCTCAAGGGTTACTTTTTAATGGTTACTTTATGTTTGACATGACGTTACTTTTAAGTGCTTTATAAGTATAAAGTAATCCTTTGTATGAACTCGAAAATAAGCCATAGATTAATATAAAGTAACCCCATCTAAAATCTAATGTAACCCCTACGTAAGTGTAAAGTAACCCCGACATAAGTGTAAAAGTAACCCCTTGCATAAAATATATATAAAGTAACTCCTAGCAGATAACAATAGTAATTAACCCCTATATAAGTGTAAAGTAACTCCTAGATTAAACTAACCCCTTGCACAAAGTGCTTTAATGTAACATTGTAAGAATTATTACCTTTGCTATATCATTGTAATTTACCTCCAGTAGTCTTCTTGTTTCTTGATATGCCTGACTCTTTAAGATTAAGTTGTATGATTTCCTAGCCATCACTGTTCGCCAAGGCATATATTTTTGTTGTTAAGCTTCACTTTTTGTTGTTGTTTCTTCCCTTCTTTTCCAATATTCTGCTTTTGCTAGCTTTGTCCATCTCTTGTAAATGTATTTGTCAGGTATTCAGTTGACTGAATGTATGAAAAAAACTCTGAAGCAATGATAGCATAACCAACCAACTTCTTCAAAATTCTTGCAACTACATTCTATTGTATTGTTAGTCATGTCAAAAGACACTAGTTGCTTTGATTTCTCATTTTCCTCAATCCATACTTCATACATAAATGCTGAACCAACCTCATCAATGCATTTTGTCAAGCATTTAAGTCCATGACTGAACTCAGTCTCAATTTCTCTAAACAGAGTTTGAGTGTATATTTCAGATGCATGTTTTTAGTATGCCACACATTGGCAAATTAGAGGATGGCTTTGAATTTGCACATCTGAAATCTGCGTTTTCTTCATTCTTCCTCCACCGTTGTATAGTGTAATCAAAAATCTTAAAGAAATAAGTCAAGCTAGTACTTTTCCTAGCCTTCACAAATGGAAAAATGCTATTTTGCTACATTACAAATGCTTTGGTTTTCATAAAAACGGAGCATTTGAAATTACAAATTTGAGAAATAAAAGAGAAAAAGAACGCCAAATTTGGCATTTTAGTGAAATGCTCCGTTCAAACGGAGCATTTAAGTCATTTAACTGGTTCAAATTATATTCTCTCCACTTATTATCTCCTTGTTGCTTTTAAAAAAACCCTCAACGCCTCATTTTTTCACCCCCTCAAATCCCTAATTTCTCACCTCCCTTATCTCCAACGCCTCCCTCACATTCACTATCCTCAATTCGACTCTCAATCATACCTTTGTCGCAACTTCCTTCGCGCACTGAAAACCTTAGAAATCCGATAACCAGCGACGACAAGGGTGATGATAACGACGTTGATGATGAAGAAGATAATTATTGAAGGTCGTGGAAAGAAGTTGCTCATATTATGTAGAAGGTTGTCGGGTCGTTCCTGTCTGGTGATCGGATTTTTAAGCCATATGAGTCCGCTTATGCAATTGTCAAGGTTTTTCGTTATTTTTTCTTTGTTATTTCGCTGATTACTTCACTCTTCTTGTTGATTTTGCTGTTCTTATTGTTGATTTGGTTTAGCTTTTGTTGTTGGTTCAGATATTAAGGGACGAAAATCAAAGGTTGATACTAATTGAGATTTCCATTCTTTATGCAACTGAATTAATGGTTTGTGTTTCTATTTCCTATTTCAATTTTCGATTTCTAGGGTTTCATTTCGTATATACCATTTTCTCTTTATGTTTGTGATTTTCTTGCTATCATGTTTTTTGATTTGAAAGCATTGCTGAATTATTTATAGTTCAGAGTCATAGAATTTGCTCTGCTTTTTTATTCTGTTTTTTTTTTTGAAAATTCACCGATGAATAAAGCAGCGTATGAGAATTGAGGGCAAATTATATGTTTCATTCCTCTTAGGGCATGGAGATTTATTATAATGGATATATTTCTCATGTTTCTGGAAATACTCTCAAGTACTTCATATTTTTTTGTTTCTCCGAGTCATATATGAGTGGATGTATTTTCTTTTATTTGACTTGCAAGGTATTTATGTTCTCAAGGGGTGTTGCATTCATTCATAGGTTATGTTCTTTTTGAATGATGTGAAGGATGACTAATAAGCTATGTTTTTAAACTTATCTTGCTTAGAGGTATCCAGGACTGTTACTAATGATTGCACCTTCATTGTTCTTATAGATCATAGAGATTATCGCTTTTGTTTACTCAGCTATTTGTTCTCCTGTCTTTTATTACGTATGAGCATGTCCTTCAATTTTTGCGCTTTTAGTTGTAGTTTTTTTTGTCTGTTAGATGTGTTGTATCCATCTTGAATTTAGTTGTGGACTACAGGGCCCTAACAATTGGAAAGAACACAGAAGTGCTTGCTACAGGAGTTGGTGATGCAGTTGTCAATATATGGAGTGATTCCACTGCTGTTGATAAGGAAGAGGCTTTTCGTAAGGAGGTGAGTCTATTTTCTACAACTTAATTATGTATGACTGAAAATTAAAAACCTTAGTTAAGTGTATTGTTAGTTGGCTATAGAATTGACCTTGTTTCTAGCTACAGCTCATTGTCGTTATGAATGTCTTTCATTTCTATTCATCCATGCTGATCTTGATTGAACTGTCTATGCTTATCTTGATTTTGTTTAGGTCTTTCAATGCTGCCTGGATCTTGTGCCACGTCGCATTTAGAGACTTATAATTTGTCTTACAATTGGTATGTGATTTACCAAAAGATACTCTTAGGTGTGAGAGAGCTAATAGAAAAAACTTTGAGCACCAAGCTAATTTGCCTCCTCAGATGACGAATATATATACCAAGTATTGATGTATAAATTTATCCTTAGCATATTAAAACACTAGTCTTATATGCATGCTGTTTGCGAAAGCATATAATTTTTTTTCATATTGAGGAGTTTTTTTTTTTTTCCTTTTTCTATCTTTTGGTGGTTGCCTTATATAATAATGATATTGGATAGGCATGGGGTTGACATGATTTGTGTACCTTTAACTCTCCGTTATAGTCTATGGATAGGCTCATTGAATAACTTGTTTATATTGTTCTGGTCTAAACCTCTGTTCTGCTTTTTTTCCTCGTATATCAATTGTGAATTATTCTACTTTTCTTTGCGAAGGTTAGGATGTTATGTAAGAAGGCCAAGGAGGTCTGGGTAGACGAAAGCAATGTTCAGGTGTGTCTTTCTACATATCTTTTCCATGTACAACTGACAAAGGATGCATATTAATATCATTAATCCTCTATATATTCTTGTAAAATTTTTATGGCCTTTTTTATATATTAACAATAGTCTAGCTTCTCTCATTTCAACAATGATTTTTATCTACATTTGGCAAATTGCTTTCCTGCATCTAAGTTTTTATTTAGGTGGTGGTGAGAGTTCTTTTAAGATGATGATGGTGATAGCCAACCAATAGTAGCTCGACATTTAAGTTATGGTTGTTTACATGCATTTACCATGTGGACATAATAGTTCTTAGTCCTTGTTATAATTCACTTGGGTATACAAATGAGGGATGGATAAACTAGCCATATACTTAATGTCTTGCACCGTTCTGAATTTTGGAACATGGCTTGATCTTTTCTTTTTCCTTGTTATAATTCATGGCACTATGCCTGATTTTCTTATTACGCACTACTGCGTATAGAGTTTATTGTGGAATTATGTTGTTCTTCCTTTTCATTGCTTTGCCTATGTACTTCTATAGCTTTTGGCATCTATTTTCATGGTTGGGTGGCTTCTTGTTTTGTATGAGATTTAGCTTTTCTGTACCATTCTCTTGAATGGGAACTGTTAAAATTTATAAAAATCTTTCCTAGATAGATTATGGGAACATCAATACATGTGCCAATTTTTAATTGTCTTGTGTGCAGGTTGTGAAAAGTCTAAGTCCTGTTCCAATTTGTGGTGACATACATGGGCAGTTTCATGTGAGAGTTCTCGTAGAGCTTTTTCGTATTGGTGGGAAGGTAGGCATCCTTTTTGTTACTCTTCATTTATGTGGATGTTGGGTCTTTAGACTTCTAACTGTGTAGCATACATACTACACGCTCTACATGTGAGTAAATATTCTGTGTTGTATTTCTAATCCACAATCAGAATAATTGGAATTTATTTGTAGTTACCATGCTTCCCTTGCCTGCTTCATGTTTGGCTATTGTGGCACTCTCCATTCTTTAATCATCATTACATATATTGATGTTGTGCATTTTGATCAATACCCAAAATTTCCTTTAGAGAATGCGGCTTTTGAGTTTTTAGCTAAGACTAATCCTAATACTATTTTCCTTGTTTTAGCTAAGCAGGTTTTAAGTTTTAGCTTTTCCTGGATTTTGTATATTCTCCTAGGTTGCTCATATAAGCTCTTTCTATTTTACAGGATAAGAATTGCAAGTTTTCACATGATGTGATGCCACGACAAAATCAAAGGTTCATACTAATATTGTTCCTACTCAAATAAGCATCATTTGAGTGCTCCATATATCTGACTTTCTTTGGGGTACTCCAACAACCTTGATCTAGTGTTTGCTCGTATGTGTAATTTAAGTTGTGAATGTTTCTATGGTTTGTCATCTTGAGAAAGGATTAAGGATGTATTGGACTATTTACTTTATTATTGACTAATTAAACTGCTTGGACATGCATTTTTCTTCTTTTTTTAATGTTCTTTTCTAAATTTTTTGTAGCTCATGAAAGTATATGTGAATATTGGTTTGCAATCCCATGTTTTTAGCTGATTTTGTGATTCGAATTTAACCTTTCTCTTTCTAAACACAGCTGAAGCAGTTTTAATTTACGCAGAAATTTTGATTGTTGTCTCCTAAGTTTTACTTGGATAATGACACTCAGTACGTTGTATAATAGGATTCTGTTGTTATTGCCGTCAAAACCTAAGTACAGGTAATGGGCAAATATAGCATGTTTAACTTTTCATTCTCTGATTTGTTATGTAAGGAATTAAGCATCCATATTCCACTCTTATAGGGGTCGGGTGGCTTTGGGATCAATAAGAGTTCATATGCTCTTGCTGCTACATGCTACATGCCTTAAATATTACTTCAAGGATCCTCCAAGGCTAGTGAGTGATTCACGTACTTATTGTGTTACTATTGCTATAAATTAAATATGACTCTTTTGATTCTATTGAAAGAACTTGGTTTCTTTTGGAAGATGTCGATATATATATATATATATATATGTATATATATATATGTATATATAATATTATATATGTATATATATATATATGTATATATATATATATATATGTATATATATATATATATATATATATATATATATATATATATATATATATATATATATGTATATATATATATATATATGTATGTATATATATATATGTATGTATCTATATATATATGTATGTATCTATTATATATGTATGTATATATATATATTGTATGTATATATATATATATGTATGTATATATATATATATATGTATTTATATATATATATATGTATGTATATATATATATATGTATGTATTATATATATATATATGTATGTATATATATATATAATATATATATATTACATATATATATATATATACACATATAATATATATATATACACATATATATATGTGTATATATATATATATATATATATATATATATATATATATATATATATATATATATATATATATATATATATATATATATATATATATATATATATTCATTTGCATTGTTCTAAGAACTCAATGTAATTTGTAAGAAACAAGTAGTTTACAGAATTGGATTAATTTAAGGCAGAACAAAAAAGATGTGATTGTATTCATAATGATGATTCAAGATCAAATACAATCTAATCTATTATACATGTCAGGTTAATGAAGTTATTGTATTCAGGATCAAATAATCAAGGGTGATGGCCAAATGTTATTGTAAATGTTTATTTAGTTGTAGTAAAGTACCATGTCAGCTTTAATGCTCAAGTGATAATTATGATTATCAGGGCATCATGAAAGCTAGAATTTTACTAGTATTCTTTTATTAAATCGCATTGCTATGCTTTATTAGCTGGTGTGTTTTCATATCTTGCAGTACTAGCATTAGAATCTATCACAATTTTTATACTAACTTCACTACATGTCGTCAGCCGTGTCGGTGATGCTGTTGGCTCTTGGTTATGCTGCTCTTGGCTAGTTGGTGCTAGTTTTATTATCAAAGATTTGTCGAACTCATATCTTGTAGTTTACAATTGTAATTTTTTTGTATTTATAAACAATCAGAAAGTGAACTATTATCTATATGTATTGGTTGTGCATTAATACTAAAAAAAAAGTAAAAAAAAATTTATTATTTTTGGTCCCTTAAATGCTCCGGTTTTACTAGTAAACCGGAGCATTTGTGAATACAAATGCTCCGGTTTACTAGTAAAACCGGAGCATTTGAGGCCCCAAATGCTCCGATTGTTTTGAAAAACAGGAGCATTTGTGCCACAAATGCTCCGGTTACAAACCGAAGCATTTATAAAAGTCTCAAATGCTCGTGTGACGTCTGTTGCGCGTCAAAAACGGAGCATTTGGGGCCTAAAAGACCGGAGCATTTGAGGTTTTTTCTACTAGTGCTCAAACCCAACTGCGTTGTTTGTGATCTCACTTCTCTGTGATGATATGTAATAGCCCTGTTTTTAAGAACCTTTATTTAAAAGCTAAAAGTGGATAAGATCATAATTCTTAATGGTTAAGAAAGCTTGTGGATAAGCATCATCATTCTTAATGGTTAAGAAAGCTTGTGGATAAGCATCATCAAAGCAAATGGATAAGCATCATCATTCTTAATGGTTAAGAAAGCTTGTGGATAAACATCATCATTCTTAAGGGTTAAGAAAGCTTGTGGATAAGTACTATCTTTCTTAATGGTTAAGAAAGGTCAAAGAGGATAAGAACCATCATTCTTATTGGTAAGAAGGCTTTGGAAACCAATAGATAATTAGAAAGTCCTTGAGAGCCTTAAACATTAAGATTATGAAAATCGTTTGGAGATTGTTTTATCGGGTAGCGATGAACTTCTAGTTAAAGAGCCTTTCGGGTTGAATCCGAGCTCAAACCTAACCAAACTTGATATATGACATGCTTGGGATGTCTTAAGGTTAAAATGGTCATTTATGCCCAAGAATTACGTGGCTTAAAAGGTAAATTGCTTACATAGTAAACCTGGCCAGCTGAAATTACAGCTCAGACCTATCCTCAAAGAAAGCTGCTTAGCAGCTACTTAAGTGTCGATCTCTCAAAGAACTTTTTATGCATGAAAGCCAACACCTTAGGCTAACACCTCAAGCAAGAATCACCCAAAAACTCCAAGAAACCGACCTTGCCCAGAAGAGGTTTCCCTCCCCGGGGGTACCGCCAGAACAGACTATAAAAGCCTGTTCTGGATTTTCGTCTCTTTTCTCTTATTCTTTCCTCTTGGACACCCACTTTTCTTTACATAGAACTCTTCTAAACATCCATAAAAGTAGTTCAAGCTTTGGTTCCAATCTTTAGACCTTAAATCATATAAAAAACCTTGCTGAAAGATCACATAAGTTGCTGTAAGTTCAACAGTTTACACCTCTTGTATTTAAGCTTAGTTTTTCATATCTATAAGCTTGTTGAAACTAATCTTTAGCATTTTATACATTCAGGGAAGATGTAGGAGTAGTTAACCAATGGATTAAGGAATTTCGTGGCTTTAAGCATCCTTAGTTAAGGTACACACTTAGTTTGGTTTTACCCTAGAGATTTCCATACCTATAGTTAGGTGATTGTTTCTTTCTAGTGTAAAGCATGTCTATGAAATGAATTTACTTATGATGTGTATTTTATTATGTGTATATTGAGTATATTACATGAGTATAACATGCTAAGGTTCATTAGAGATGTTTTATTTGACCTAAACAACACTTATACACTAAGTATTACGATTATGCTTCTTAATGGAATGTGTTTAGTACATGGACTTGTGGAGTAATTATGATGATTAAGGTGGAGTTGTTATGTTATTGTTGTTGTGAGTTGTGTTGGTTGTGTAAGTTGTTGTTGAGTTGCTTTGTTGTAGTAGTGTTGTTGGGTTATTGTTGTTCTGTCATTGTGGTTGTGGTGGAGTTGCTGTGAAGCTGTTGCCTATTGTTGTTGTTGTATCGTTCTTATTGGATAGTCGTTGTTGATGATGCGAGGGAAGTCCTAATCTTAGAATTGGGAAACTGTTATAATTATTGTAGTTGGAGTTGATATGTATGAAGTCGAGTTATGAGTTATGGGAATGACTTCATTAATTTCTATTTGCGGGATTCAGTTTTATTAGCATAATGGTTGCGTTAGAAGAAGATAATTAGAATAGTTAAGATTGGTTGTTGATTATTGTTATTGTTATGAGGTGATTATTGGAGGATGATTTTGGAATGGAGTATCATTCGGAATTATGAAGGAGATTATAATGTTGGAATTGATATATTGGTTAAGGATTTGAGTGCAACATAGAAATCAGTTTATTGAGGTTTATTTACGAGTCGAGCTAGCTTTATATTCTCAATATAATTGTTGGTAGCACAATTAGGTGCTTGATTTAGGTACAGTTGTGAGTTATGTTTAGTTTGTTTAGTTATATTTTGGAATTATGATTATGAATTGGGATGCAAGTCGATGTAGCTAATATCATCGAAGTTATAGATATTAATTAAGGATTAAGGAAATTAGAATGTTAAAGGTTGATAATTTGTGAATTGGGAATTAGTTTAAGTTTGGTTATTGATTATTGATGTTATCGTGAGATGGTTGTTGGAGAATGGCTATGTAGACGTATATAATTCAAGATGATATGGGAAATCAAGTTATGATGCTTGGAGGTTTCGTATAATTGTTATAGAGTTGAGGTAACCTTTGGGTTCAGCAAAATATATTTAAATGCTCCCGTGGGCGTTATATTGAATTTTGGATATCATATATGTTTGTGGTAATGGCCATGATTATAGATACATCTCTGTGAGTTAGTTGTGAATTGCTATTGGATTGTTATAAAAGTATCATTTTGTTCAATTATCGAAATCGTTCGAAAATACTATATTTCTCAAAATATGATTTGGTATGATAATGAGGAAATGATTCAGATATGAGTTAAGACCAGATAAGGTCGAATATGGTGTTATGTTATGAGTATTGAGGATTCAAGTATGAATCATTAAATATCTTATTTTATAAATATGAAAGTGAGGCATGAATAGGCACCCCGAGTTAGGGCGGGTAGAGTCCCTAGCTGTTGCCTTCCAGGAGGGCGAATTCCTGGCGTTATAGGACATGTCCGGGTAAGTCTTGCAAGCATAACAATAAAAGGCTGGGTGACGACCCTCAAGTTTGGAGACAGCTGGTACTGCGTGGTACCCCTCTCCACTCGCGTTCATGCCAAACGATCTGATTTTGTGAAAATATATCAACTAAGTTGAGTGTGATTATCTGTTATTATAACTATGTGTTAGTTTTCAAAATACACCTAAACTTGTATTTTCTATTACACAGTGTGTACTCAGCTTTGCTGATGGTGTTGTCATTTCTGTGGCCTGTCACTTGGTGGGTGGCAGAGTCAAACATCGTTGCAGGTTTGGTGTTGTGAGCTCAGGATTCTGAAGTGAAGCAAGATAAAGATGCGTCGTAGCTTATGGATTGAGTTTGTATTTTAGATAGTCAATTAAGGAATAGTTTCTGATATATTTCGTTGTATACAATATTTGGGAATATTAGTCGAGATATCAGTGTAATTGAAGTCTTATATAAATTAAAGGATTTGTTTTGTGGGCCAATAACCCACAAGTCCAGGATCGTTTTCTAGGTTATGTTTCCGTTGCGAGTAAATGTTTAATTTGAGGCTTATTAAGCATTGATTGTGATTAGTGAATCTTAAGTGTATTTACCTAGCAGCTCGGGAAAACGGGCTGTTACATGATAAAGTTCCAGCTGAGAAGAAATCTTTGCTTAATGCAGTGCACCATTTCTTCTTTAACTTGTACAATCTATTGAACCACTTGCTTTGTTTAAGCTTGTAATCTTTTATCATTTTTTCCCAACATTGTTCAAATTCTTTTGGTGTTATGCATCCTCTTAAACATTTATTAAACGCTTTCTTGAACTCAGGATCCTCCTTCAAAGCTCCAAATCTTGACACAACATTCTTGATAAGATGCCAAATGCAGAGCCCGTCTCTTGTATTTGGAAGCACCTGACAAACAATGAATTTGTTACTCTAGACAACAAATGGGGTTACTTTTACATGTCCTTCTTTGTTGGGGGTTACTTTTACGTGTTCAGTATCTTTATTGGGGGTTACTTGAAGATAAATGATGGTTACTTTAAGGTAATGATGGGGTTACTTTAGTTAAATTATCTTTTTATATAAAATCAATATTGTTGTTAGTTTACATACATCATAGCTTACTTTAGATGAATAATGTGGTTACTTTATCTAGATGATTAATTTTTTCAATTGTTTTCTTAGGGTTACTTTATGCACATAATGGGTTACATTAGACATATGATGGGCTTACTTTTATATATTCAGTATATATGTTTTTCAAGGATTACTTTACAGATACATACATGTTCTTACTTTGGGTTAGTTTACAGGTATATTGCAATTACATCATATTGATTAGTAAGAAACAAGTAGTTTACAGAATTGGATTAATTTAAGGCAGAACAAAAAAGATGTGATTGTATTCATAATGATGATTCAAGATCAAATACAATCTAATCTATTATACATGTCAGGTTAATGAAGTTATTGTATTCAGGATCAAATAATCAAGGGTGATGGCCAAATGTTATTGTAAATGTTTATTTAGTTGTAGTAAAGTACCATGTCAGCTTTAATGCTCAAGTGACAATTATGATTATCAGGGCATCATGAAAGCTAGAATTTTACTAGTATTCTTTTATTAAATCGCATTGCTATGCTTTATTAGCTGGTGTGTTTTCATATCTTGCAGTACTAGCATTAGAATCTATCACAATTTTTATACTAACTTCACTACATGTCGTCAGCCGTGTCGGTGATGCTGTTGGCTCTTGGTTATGCTGCTCTTGGCTAGTTGGTGCTAGTTTTATTATCAAAGATTTGTCAAACTCATATCTTGTAGTTTACAATTGTAATTTTTTTGTATTTATAAACAATCAGAAAGTGAACTATTATCTATATGTATTGGGTGTGCATTAATACTAAAAAAAAAAGTAAAAAAAAAATTTATTATTTTTGGTCCCTTAAATGCTCCGGTTTTACTAGTAAACCGGAGCATTTGTGAATACAAATGCTCCGGTTTACTGGTAAAACCGGAGCATTTGAGGCCCCAAATGCTCCGATTGTTTTGAAAAACAGGAGCATAACAAACCGAAGCATTTATAAAAGTCTCAAATGCTCGTGTGACGTCTGTTGCGCGTCAAAAACGGAGCATTTGGGGCCTAAAAGACCGGAGCATTTGAGGTTTTTTCTACTAGTGCTTAAACCCAACTGCGTTGTTTGTGCTCTCACTTCTCTGTGATGATAAAGTTCCAGCTGAGAAGAAATCTTTGCTTAATGCAGTGCACCATTTCTTCTTTAACTTGTACAATCTATTGAACCACTTGCTTTGTTTAAGCTTGTAATCTTTTATCATTTTTTCCCAACATTGTTCAAATTCTTCTGGTGTTATGCATCCTCTTAAACATTTATTAAACGCTTTCTTGAACTCAGGATCCTCCTTCAAAGCTCCAAATCTTGACACAACATTCTTGATAAGATGCCAAATGCAGAGCCCGTCTCTTGTATTTGGAAGCACCTGACAAACAATGAATTTGTTACTCTAGACAACAAATGGGGTTACTTTTACATGTCCTTCTTTGTTGGGGGTTACTTTTACGTGTTCAGTATCTTTATTGGGGGTTACTTGAAGATAAATGATGGTTACTTTAAGGTAATGGTGGGGTTACTTTAGTTAAATTATCTTTTTATATAAAATCAATATTGTTGTTAGTTTACATACATCATAGCTTACTTTAGATGAATAATGTGGTTACTTTATCTAGATGATTAATTTTTTCAATTGTTTTCTTAGGGTTACTTTATGCACATAATGGGTTACATTAGACATATGATGGGCTTACTTTTATATATTCAGTATATATGTTTTTCAAGGATTACTTTACAGATACATACATGTTCTTACTTTGGGTTAGTTTACAGGTATATTGCAATTACATCATATTGATTAGTAAGAAACAAGTAGTTTACAGAATTGGATTAATTTAAGGCAGAACAAAAAAGATGTGATTGTATTCATAATGATGATTCAAGATCAAATACAATCTAATCTATTATACATGTCAGGTTAATGAAGTTATTGTATTCAGGATCAAATAATCAAGGGTGATGGCCAAATGTTATTGTAAATGTTTATTTATTGTAGTAAAGTACCATGTCAGCTTTAATGCTCAAGTGACAACACTAGTAGAAAAAACCTCAAATGCTCCGGTTGTTTAGGCCCCAAATGCTCCGTATTTAACGCGTAGCAGACGTCATACGAGCATTTGAGCATTTTACAAATGCTCCGGTTTACAACCGGAGCATTTTGTTTCAAATGCTCCGGTTGTTAAGGAAAAACCGGAGCATTTGTCATGGGCAAATGCTCCGGTTTTTCCTTAACAACCGGAGCATTTGAGCTTTTCTTATAAAAAAAAATTCAGACCTGCTACCCCTGCTGGCTAGCAACATGAGTAACAGGTCTTCAAACCAAGAAACTAACGGGTACCCACTACACACAACCTTGAAACACATATACTTAATACAACCATTTCCAACTCCACAAAGTTAATATTTTACTTAGTTGATACAACAAGAAGCCATTTCTTATTCCACAAAGTTAATAGTTGAAACCTAAGAAGTATCCAGATTCAAAGTTCTCATATTTTAATTCCATAATACAAAACCCAAATCCAAAAAAAAATTAACTAGGTAACAAGGGTATGCATCAAAAGCCCCACGGAGATCTCCAAATGAGTAAACCAGGCCTTGAACCTACATAGCACATAATGAAATCTATAAGGCACAATAATTGAAAGTTGTATACCAACTCAGTTATTTGCCACACGAGAGTACTTACAGCAAATGTAAGAGTAAAGGTATATCAAACCACAGTTCCAACTGAGAGTTCACCCTGCGCATTCCATTAAAACGTATAAGGAAACATACATAGAAATGCTCATAAAACTTGACTAGATTATTGTGGTGCTTAAGTTTAGAATTATCTGCAGCTAACATTAGCATTTAACAAGGAAAATTAGATTATAGAGCTGCAGACATTATCCAAGAGAAGAAACTATACTCCTGACAATCAATGCTCTCGCACAAAAATTACAGTTCTCTCAGAACATGAATGTCACACTTCTTAATACTCTGGTTTTAATAATAAGCCCTTGCAAAGTACAAGAGAATGGCTTTAGCATCTAATGAGAAACAAAGTTGATAAAATAACTAGAGACTTTAGCTGGGAGAAGGAACCTATGCTCCTGCAAATGAATGCCCTTGAACAAAACGACTTTTGAACATGAACTGAATCTACGAAAGATCCTTTGGAAGAGGATATCATTAAAAACCAAGAACAATTACTCCATTTCCCACAATCTTTCACATTTTACATGTAAAATTATTCCTCCCATCAGTAACTAAAAGCTATTATTTAATATCTCCATTCATATCAGTCAAACACCCAAAAGTGCAACTGAGAGTGAGCAGAAAATTAAGAAAATAATACTTAGAAAAGATCCTAAAATCACTGGTTGTTGATGAACACAACTAACCGCTTTAACTCGGGTCACTGATTCATTAATGGATTTGTAAGTGCCCAGCTGAATGCCGCTAGCCTTATATGCGAAAATCTGCCATATCAAACAGCATACATATCAAAAAACAAAAAGCAAATAATCTGATTCACTTTATCAGATGATGCATACTCAAGGGTATGACATATATTACCTGATTACCGAATGCTGACATTTGGCGCTTTTCCCCACCATAGGACCTCACCTGAGAGGTATTGTATTTAGTGTTCAGTACAACAACTATCTAGGTCGGACCTTGAATCCCATAGCCCAAAAGCAAAAGTTATAGCTTATGGTTAAGAATTTCACCCTTAAAGGAGCTTACGCTAGCAAAGAATGCTAAAATGCCATATTGCACTGGCACAACTCGCTGAAACTCACCGTGCGAATAGCAGATATTGTTTCTGACACACAATCAGACATTGACGACTGTGCCAACCCATGAGCTTTAAAGATAGGCATAGTTGACCGCTTGTACACAGCTATTAAAGTAAACAAGAGGGTAGAAATAGATTAAAGGTGAACGAAACGATCTGCAGAATCATTCTTCACCAGGACTTGCAATCATACTAACTGCTACCTTGCTACATCATAAACTATATCGGAACCATATTAGGGAAATAAACATGATCATAAATTATTGACTTAAAATATAAACTACTCATTGACAACCAGCCTGTCAAATATTAAAAACACGAAATCATGAATTCTTCAGGATGCATGTAATGGAGTAGCCAGTATGATTGTGTCATAGCACCACTGAATCACAATTCTTAAATAAATGAAAAGTCAAATATGCACCAGCTTTAGCAAACCAAATCCTATAAGTAGAGAGATATTTCTGAACAGTCAACTTTATTCTCCTACGAGCACATAATGAGCATATCACATTGCTCAAATCTCAAGAGTAAAGGTTTTCTTACCTGCTGCCTGCATTTTACAGGAAGCTCAGAAAGAACATCCTTCTTAAGTCTGCATATCATGAGTGTTGCTTTCATTAAATTGTGCAATTCCTCATGGTTTCTTGCCCCTTGGTATACTCCAAATACTCCCTGAAAAATCAAACACGAAATACATGGTTCATGGTTCGTAAGCATAAATGACAAGATTAAAGTTACAGATATTGAAGCACAGTTTCAAGAAGCAAGAGAATCATTCACACCCCTGCAATATCAACTGCCATATTCATGGACGCTCTTGTAGACAACTAGGATAGAGAGCTTCTAGTTGTACAAAAAAAACCAATAAGAGAGAAGAAATTCCTCGATAGAGCAAAAAGAGAACCGAATTAAGGTCAAGCATGGGTCAAAAGAAGCACCTGCTTGAATAATTCAATAGGGCAACAGCATGAGCCACTTCAGGGCACAAACTACAAACCACCACTTCAGGAAAATAACATAATTGAATAGTAAATCATCAAGTTAGTACAAGTAGGAATGCTTAAAAGGGGTACATTAAAAGTAAAGTCAAAGGAGCATAAGTACAAGTAGGATGTAGATACATCCCAAATGGATCCCCATCCTATAAATTCAAGTAAGACTGAACTGCTCATAAGATATCTGTAACCGACCAAATAACTAGCAAAGCTATCAAAAATTCTGCTGGAACTTTATCTTTCGCCCCGCCCTCGTCATATAGCAGATTGATTCATGATCATTAAATAAAACGGATACTACAAAAAGAGCACAAGTACAGAGGCAACACAAGTAAAGCACATCGATATGAGCTCACTCTAGCATCTTTACCCTTTCTCTATAAAGGATAAGGAATAAAATCTAACTTAAAATCAAAAGATTATTGTCAGCACAAAATGGCACAAACAATCTAACATAGTTTAATAAAAAATATGGACAGATGATATAACTACACAAAAACCACCAAGAAATTTATCAATTATCACCACAAAGATATAGAAATTAACAAATGAAGATCTGTAAAAGCCAGATACGGTTCATACCTAATACTGATCTTGCAAGAGAGTACATAATAACTTCATAGTTGGAACTCGCATCAAGTGAGAGAACTGCGGCTGACGGGGGTCGAAAAACTTGCTGCATAAGCTGTGTCGTTAATAGGAGCCTTCTTTTTGGTCTAATCATTGGAAGTAGATCTTCATTGTTATCAATTTCATCTTCAACCTGCACAAGAACAAGGATGTCACATTCCAGGATGAAGATGAGGATTGAGAAATGCAAGAGCATATACTTTGAACTACACTGTAATATTCATACCTTTTCGATCAGTCGGCCTGAGGATTGAGCCCAGTCTATTTCAGCCGAACTACATATAAGAAGATTTAATAAATGACAATGAATTGTGCATTATAAAACAAACAGTGAACAAAGTCTCCGGTTTCTTAGCCAAATAGCTTCCGAGATTAACATACTAATGCAGAGTTACAGACATAGAACATGATATGATAATACATGGCAAAGTAGAGGAACTATGAGATCAGAGAATTTTTGATACATATCGGAGAAGTGGCTTTTTCCAGGAGATATAGAAAAAGAGTATCATTTTTCCTATCCGGTCTGAAAAACTCTGGGTAAGCAACAACACCCACCTTATATGAACAATAATTTTTGACATATCAAAATTCATAACACAATTAACTACAACTTCAAACAGAAACAACAAATTTCTGGCATAACACGAGTAAATTCTTAAGATATGTTAATAAATTTCAAATTAACCACGAATTTCAAGCCTCGTTAATGGCATCAATCGTAGCCTCAATCACTGCATAATAACTTGTTGACCCAAACAAAACCCTAGACGAAATCAAAGAAAACCCTAAAAAAAATCCCCTAATCTAAGAAACCAAAAAATAACCTAAAAATACTGCAATAAAACTAAATCACAACAATAAAGTTTGTGCGAAATTACCTGGACATGCATTCCAAGGAGCGGATTGAGAGAGAAGAGGGATATAGAAGCAGTTTGATGAGGGAAAGAGAGAGAGAACGACGGAGGGGGTAAAACCAAAACTTAGCATCAAAATTTTAGTTTACCATCTATCGATTTTACCTAATTAGCAACATATTTCACAAGCCAACAAGCATTAACCGAACATTAGTCGACGACAGAGCCCTAATTTGTCGACCAAACAGAAGTCGACTGGAGCCCTAATATGTCGACCGAACAGAAGCGGTGGACGACGGAGGACGACTGAGTGGGCGAGAAAGCGAAGGACTTAGGAGAGACGGAGGCCGGGAAGACGGACGGAGGACGGCTGAGTGAGTGAGTGAGAGAGAGAGTGGGCGACTTAGGAGAGGGAGGGAGTAGGGACTGAAACTGATATATAGGATTAGGGTCGAGTAATATTTGATTAAATTAGCAGGGGGAAATTTCAACCAAAAAAAAATTCGCGCTTAATAATCCATTTGCTCCGTCGACTAACCGGAGCATTTATTCATAAATGCTCGTGTTGATTAGTCAACCGGAGCATTTGACATCAAATGCTCCGGTTGATTAATCAACACGAGCATTTGTGAATTTTTTTTACTAAAATTATCACAAATGCTCGGGTTGATTATTCAACCAAAGCATTTGATAAGTAGCAAAAGCTTTTTTTTCCACTAGTGCAATTATGATTATCAGGGCATCATGAAAGCTAGAATTTTACTAGTATTCTTTTATTAAATCGCATTGCTATGCTTTATTAGCTGGTGTGTTTTCATATCTTGCAGTACTAGCATTAGAATCTATCACAATTTTTATACTAACTTCACTACATGTCGTCAGCCGTGTCGGTGATGCTGTTGGCTCTTGGTTATGCTGCTCTTGGCTAGTTGGTGCTAGTTTTATTATCAAAGATTTGTCGAACTCATATCTTGTAGTTTACAATTGTAATTTTTTTGTATTTATAAACAATCAGAAAGTGAACTATTATCTATATGTATTGGGTGTGCATTAATACTAAAAAAAAAAGTAAAAAAAATTTATTATTTTTGGTCCCTTAAATGCTCCGGTTTTACTAGTAAACCGGAGCATTTGTGAATACAAATGCTCCGGTTTACTGGTAAAACCGGAGCATTTGAGGCCCAAATGCTCCGATTGTTTTGAAAAACAGGAGCATTTGTGCCACAAATGCTCCGGTTACAAACCGAAGCATTTATAAAAGTCTCAAATGCTCGTGTGACGTCTGTTGCGCGTCAAAAACGGAGCATTTGGGGCCTAAAAGACCGGAGCATTTGAGGTTTTTTCTACTAGTGCTTAAACCCAACTGCGTTGTTTGTGCTCTCACTTCTCTGTGATGATAAAGTTCCAGCTGAGAAGAAATCTTTGCTTAATGCAGTGCACCATTTCTTCTTTAACTTGTACAATCTATTGAACCACTTGCTTTGTTTAAGCTTGTAATCTTTTATCATTTTTTCCCAACATTGTTCAAATTCTTCTGGTGTTATGCATCCTCTTAAACATTTATTAAACGCTTTCTTGAACTCAGGATCCTCCTTCAAAGCTCCAAATCTTGACACAACATTCTTGATAAGATGCAAATGCAGAGCCCGTCTCTTGTATTTGGAAAGCACCTGACAAACAATGAATTTGTTACTCTAGACAACAAATGGGGTTACTTTTACATGTCCTTCTTTGTTGGGGGTTACTTTTACGTGTTCAGTATCTTTATTGGGGGTTACTTGAAGATAAATGATGGTTACTTTAAGGTAATGGTGGGGTTACTTTAGTTAAATTATCTTTTTATATAAAATCAATATTGTTGTTAGTTTACATACATCATAGCTTACTTTAGATGAATAATGTGGTTACTTTATCTAGATGATTAATTTTTTAATTGTTTTCTTAGGGTTACTTTATGCACATAATGGGTTACATTAGACATATGATGGGCTTACTTTTATATATTCAGTATATATGTTTTTCAAGGATTACTTTACAGATACATACATGTTCTTACTTTGGGTTAGTTTACAAGTATATTTGCAATTACACATATATTGATTAGTAAGAAACAAGTAGTTTACAGAATTGGATTAATTTAAGGCAGAACAAAAAGATGTGATTGTATTCATAATGATGATTCAAGATCAAAATACAATCTAATCTATTATACATGTCAGGTTAATGAAGTTATTGTATTCAGGATCAAATAATCAAGGGTGATGGCCAAATGTTATTGTAAATGTTTATTTAGTTGTAGTAAAGTACCATGTCAGCTTTAATGCTCAAGTGACAACACTAGTAGAAAAAACCTCAAATGCTCCGGTTGTTTAGGCCCCAAATGCTCCGTATTTAACGCGTAGCAGACGTCATACGAGCATTTGAGCATTTTACAAATGCTCCGGTTTACAACCGGAGCATTTTGTTTCAAATGCTCCGGTTGTTAAGGAAAACCGGAGCATTTGTCATGGGCAAATGCTCCGGTTTTTCCTTAACAACCGGAGCATTTGAGCTTTTCTTATAAAAAAAAATTCAGACCTGCTACCCCTGCTGGCTAGCAACATGAGTAACAGGTCTTCAAACCAAGAAACTAACGGGTACCCACTACACACAACCTTGAAACACATATACTTAATACAACCATTTCCAACTCCAAAAGTTAATATTTTACTTAGTTGATACAACAAGAAGCCATTTCTTATTCCACAAAGTTAATAGTTGAAACCTAAGAAGTATCCAGATTCAAAGTTCTCATATTTTAATTCCATAATACAAAACCCAAATCCAAAAAAAAATTAACTAGGTAACAAGGGTATGCATCAAAAGCCCCACGGAGATCTCCAAATGAGTAAACCAGGCCTTGAACCTACATAGCACATAATGAAATCTATAAGGCACAATAATTGAAAGTTGTATACCAACTCAGTTATTTGCCACACGAGAGTACTTACAGCAAATGTAAGAGTAAAGGTATATCAAACCACAGTTCCAACTGAGAGTTCACCCTGCGCATTCCATTAAAACGTATAAGGAAACATACATAGAAATGCTCATAAAACCACAATGAATTTGTTACTCTAGACAACAAATGGAGTTACTTTTACATGTCCTTCTTTGTTGGGGTTACTTTTACGTGTTCAGTATCTTTATTGGGGGTTACTTGAAGATAAATGATGGTTACTTTAAGGTAATGGTGGGGTTACTTTAGTTAAATTATCTTTTTATATAAAATCAATATTGTTGTTAGTTTACATACATCATAGCTTACTTTAGATGAATAATGTGGTTACTTTATCTAGATGATTAATTTTTCAATTGTTTTTCTTAGGGTTACTTTATGCACATAATGGGTTACATTAGACATATGATGGGCTTACTTTTATATATTCAGTATATGTTTTTCAAGGATTACTTTACAGATACATACATGTTCTTACTTTGGGTTAGTTTACAGGTATATTGTAATTACATCATATTGATTAGGGGGTTACTTACTGAGTGAAAGAGATACCTTTTGAGTTGCCTTTGACATTGCCAAGTCTTGATCAGTGAATATTGAAATAGGGTCTAAATATCCACCCATTGACTTCTTAAATGTGTTGAGAACCCATTCAAATTGTTTCTTGTGTTTCATTTGCAATAAATGCACAACCAAACATGACATTTTGCCAATGGTTGTTGATACCAACGATTGGTGCACAAATAAGATTATACTTATTTGTGCGAAATGTTGTATCAAACACTATCACATCGCCATATATCTTGTAATCTTCCATCATTTGAGAGTCTCTCCAAAATATTGCAGTAATTTGTTTCCTATATCCCCTCCTCCTAACTTGAATCTGAAAAAATGATCTTGATCTTTCTGTTGTCTTTGATACAAATTATCTATGACATTTTGTGCATCTCCGCCTTCAATTTCTTTCATCTTCTTTCTTGAGATATAGTTGAGATGATCTGTTAGAGTGTGACCTACTGATTGAATGCCTCCTGCTTCATGCGACATCAAATTGTATGCTTGAGAAGGTCTTAGTCCACTTTCAAGCATTAGGTGTATTGTTTCTCCTTTTTCTGTCGTGATTCGTCTCTCAGACCTATGCAAGTGTTGGAATTTCTTTTTAGTGAGCTCATGATTATGCTTCACGACATGATCATCAACTTCCCATGTACCATCAGGGTTTACCTTTGCTCTAAGATAAGCTTTGCATCCTGTTCTTGTAATTGGAACTTGCTTCCCTTTTCTTGTCTTTTTTTTTTCATTTTGCTGCGATTCTGGTGTAATTGTTGGTGTACCTGCGTTTTTAGGCTTTGTTTTGCATCGAAATCCTTGTTTTGAACACACAAATTCTTTTCCTCTTACCTTTCTAATTTTACCTTGTGTGTATCTTGTTGATGACTTTTGTACTCCAAATTCCACTGCATTTGCATGTTTCTTGTATGCTTCATAAATTTCTTCCCATGTGTCTCTTGTAAATCCAAGTAAACTACCTCGAAACTCTTCTTCAATTACATTATCTTTGTGTGCCTCTTCAATCTCAATGCTTATGACTTGTTGTGCTGATAGGTCAGCATTATCAATTGGTAGAAGTTGTCGTTAAACGATTTCAACTTATATCATAAAAAACAAAAATGTTTAGTCTAATTATTTTTAAAAACATACAATAACTTTGGAGTTTATACAGAGCCTTAATTTACACTTATGCAAGAGTTACCTTAGTTTTATGTAGAGACTACTTTTTATAATGTTTAGGGGATACTTTTACTTAAAGTAAGGTTACTTTTTGTAAATATAAGGGATTACTATGAGTTAGTTTTAAGGAGTTACCTTAGATATATGGAGGGGTTACTTTTATTGTCTCTTCCTTTTTACTTTCACTCTTCCATTATCAGGGACTTTCTCTCTCCTCTTTTTTCACTATTTACATTATAAATAAATTCCATATTTGCCATTTTTGTTGCCATTTTTTCATGGTTGAAAGCTTGAATTATGATAAAGCTTTCAATTCAGTCCTAATATCATCTTCATCAAAGAAGACGACTACATGAAAGAAGACGAAGTTTCAAAAAAAATTAGGATACCTGTTTGTAAGAATTTGTTGATAATATCATCTTCATGTTGATGTTTTTCATGATTTTCCAGAACCAAAAGTTGCAATGAGTCTTCGATGTCTTCGATTTCGTGGATTGTATTGATTCTTGAGATTCATGAAATTAGAAGAAAATCTGGTTTAAATCATCCAATGATTCATCATATTCTGTTAAATTATTAGATGTTAAGATTGATTTTGAATTCATTGCTGGTTTCGACATTGATAATGGCAGAAATTCGTATCGAGGTTTAGGGTTTTGAGAGAGAAAGCAATAAGAGGAGGGAAGCGTGAAGAAGGAAGATGGGGAAAAACAGACGCTGCATTTTGTTTGTTCTGTCACGGCGCTGCCTTTTTTTTTTTTTTTTGAGACGAATGTCACGCGCTGCCAGCCACACGGTTTCTTTTCCCTGTGGCGTGTTGCACAAAAAACGGACTGTAACGAGTTCTTAATTCCTATGAGACTGGAAGATAAACAATTGTTCAGGGGATTAGTTACGTGTAAAGGTGTTATATAGTTATTTATGATAACTATGAAGAAAGAGCAAATAAAGGGCAATATGCACCCAAAAAAAAACGTGGGGTAGTATATTGAACTTAACGCAGTTTAGACAAAATATAAAAATAATGAGACATGATCACGCTTAAACACTTAAAATCTTGTACATGATACAGTTTCGGAGGGAAAATTTGTAGGCATAAAAATTTTTATTATATGCCACGTCACACATTTAGTTGACCTATTTAAATTTTAAAGTCAAATGTTGACTTTTCTTAATGGGTGATCATCTAAATTAATTGATTTGGGCTCACTATTGAACTTGACCTATTTTAATTAAATTATTTATTATTGGGTCTTGGACTCATTAAATAAAAGTTGAACTCTTAATAGAGTTATGTCTATAAGGCCCAAGAGGCAGGACAAGTGGAAACCCTAGGGTTCTCATAACTTTATAAATAGAGAGCTCCTCCTCATTTGTCAGGGAAGAGAAAAACAGAAGAATAAAAAGAGAAAGAGAGAGAGAGAGAAAGCTGCTCCAGAGTTCAGAAACTCTCCCAGTCTACACATCCAAATCAAATCATCCAATCTAGAAGAAGAACAACAAGCATCAAAGTCGTTCTATTCTAGAAACCATAGTTGAAGGAGATCAAGCCCGGAGGCCCTCATTCATGCAAACCAAATCATTCTTAGAGATCGAATTAGTTGATATATATATTAGAGATTGTATTCAAATTTTTATATTAATAAAAGTATCATTTGTTCACATCTTTTGATTCTATTTTACAGAATCTAAAATTTGTGTTTACAGCTACTGCTGAGACGTTCGATTACGCCCGGTGGGGGGGCCTACAACACGCAATTTGTCGAACAGATTCAAGGCATAATTCCTGCATTAGTAGCAATTATAAATAAAAATAATTATAACAAAAATATTTTTTTTTGAAAAGGTTTTACTTTACTAGCTGCCTGAAAATATGATAATTGGGTTTTGAGACCGACCGGTAAACTTTCGTCTTCACGGGAAGTATTTGAAAGTGATTAATTAAAAGGTAGTAATCGACAAATTATACTTAAAGATTCAAATGTCTGATAGTAACTACCCACCTATTGTAGATGGATTAATTTTTATCTCGTTTTTATCTTAACTTTTAAGTACCTTTTGTTTAACGATATAAAAGTAACTTTAGAAAATTACTTTGCGAAGATAAAAAATAGATAGGAAACAAAATTTCATGAAATACAATTTCGTATTAAACTATCCAACAAAATATGAAAAATTAATTACCTACTCCTTATTGGTCAATAAAAATTACCATAAACTATTTCTATCGGCAAATAAATAAATTAACGATACTTTTTAAGAATTTTATGTACCACAAAAAATCACCGTAGAAACTTAACCCACTTAGAGCTTTTAAATGAGAAGATACAACTCATGAGCTACTTGAAATCGGCGAGTCAAGGTGAGCAATGTGAAACTTGATCAGATATCTTTTGAGAAACTTGTAAACACAATCATGAAGTACTATGTTGTTAGTAGTGAGATAAGATAACTTGCAAACTACCCATATTTGAACTCGACTCGGTTAAAATTTGACTTGACCAAAAAATCTTAATTGAACACATCTAAAAAAACACGACCAAACCCGAGCTTAATTCAAAATAATTATAAATCAAGTGAAGGTAACTTGAACTCCAACTTGAACTCCAACTCGAACTCGACTCATAACCTATATACAGGATGGATACAGTATACAATAATACTCCCTCCGTCCTCTATTAGTTTACCCGTATTTCTTTTAAGGGTCTCCCTTGTTAGCTTACCTCTTTCTTTTTTTTTTGCTATTTTTGGAATGAGACCACAAACTTTTCATCACACACACATTCAACTTTAATATAAAATAATAGTTTTTCTTTCTTTAATGATCCACAACATTATTTTTCCTAAAACTCTATGTAAAAGAAGGGGTAACCGGTAAACTAATAGAGGACGGAGGGAGTACAATATACACCCCCTATTCCGGTTCAAGTAGATAGGGGAAGGAAATCATTGTTGGCGGGAAAGAAACGCCGATACGCACAGCACCTCTTTCAAGTTTCAAGTCTCCCCACCTTTCTCTGTCCTCTTGACTCTAAGAAGTTATAAAGTAATGGAAGGCAGCGAGTGTGAGGCGATATTCGAGTCTCTAAACCTAAAACCTCAGCTCTTCATCAATGAAACCCTCAATCTTGTCGACGAGATCGTCGATGGCGCTTTCCATCACTTTCACTTGTACGCTCTCTTTCTCTCTCCTCTATCATCCCAATTTCCCACGCTATTTTCTCACCTTCCTTTTTAATTGAACTTGTACTGCATCTTCAGGGAAGCGTCTAAATTATTGAAGATTGATGGCTCCGACGACAGATCTCAGGATCTTCAAAAGGTACTCTCAATTTGAATTCTATTTTTTTTCATATAAAAATGGGTTAAGTTAACCTAGGTTTTTGGTATCCTCAGTAAAATTAGAGGATATAAATTGGGGTGAATTTTGTGTTAACATCCGGTTATATTATCTTGTTTAAATTGTCATCACTTGGAAACTTACTCTAAGCCATCATTTTGTAATTTTCATTGTAATGTTGGAATTAACTTCTATTAGGTAATTTTGAGGGGACTAATAGCTAGGGCACCTTAAGAATTGAGTTATAATCCAATCTTAGCTTCGTATTTGCACGAATTTATATGGAAGTTTTGGTACTAACTTTCTTTGAAAAGGTATGTTTGAATTTGGTTTTGTCCCAATGTGAGGAGAGGTTGTCTTTGGGATGTTGTATTAGTGTGCATGCTTCATAATAGTTTTTTTTCCAAGGGTTGCAATTCTGTTTATCTCTTTCCCTGAAAATGTAGGGTACTGATTACATTCACCATACAATTCAAGCAACTTTGGACAAGAGACTTAGTATGTGGGAGCAATACTGTCTTCGCCATTGTTTCACTGTTCCTAATGGATTTTCGTTACCTTCCGAGGTGGGTTTCATGATTAGAAGCTTTTATTGATTGATATTATCATTTATCTATACTGTTCTATTGTATCCATTTCCTTGTTCCATAGTGCCACCTTTGCTCACTGTTTCCTGGTTTACACTAAAGATTGAGGTTTTCTTAGGATTCAATTTGTATATAGCCTTTATATTATCAAATTCTTTCTCATGTAACATGAAAAAAAATCATTAAACCACATTCTGTTGTTGGAAAGCCAATTAATTTGTAAATTCTATTATTTGCTCCATCCGTTTGCCAATAAACTTAACATAGAAAATTGGATGCTTAGTAAGAAAACCCCATGTGATGAGGAGATATATGGGAGTCTTTTCCATATCATGAGAGATTGAGCAAATTTTATATCCAAAGAGACTGAAACGGAAAGTTTTATTGTATTGGCAGGCAGAGGTACTATAAGTATATTAATGATTTGGTCCATCTTATTCCCTCCATGTCACTAAAAATGTTGACCTTGAAATGTTGTCACTATTTTCAAAGTAAATATCTTTAAGGGACAAAGATGTTATTAACTTTTTCAATAGTTTTACCTTATGTATGCCTCAATGCATTTTCTTCTTCGTTTTATTCAGTTATTAGATTAAGAAGCTGGCTTTAGAAATATGAACCCTCATGGATAATATATCTTGTCCAATTTAGATTGCTATAGTGCAGATATTTTGTGTGAGACTAAAATCTTTTTTTGCCCTATCTTGGGATGTGGTGCTAGTGTAAGCCACCCACATTCTGAATAGGCCATAACTTCAAAGCAACACTTAAAAAGCAAAATCCTTCATTTTGCTATCACCTTTCAGGTCTTTGCAAGGCGGAAGCCAATAATATTCTTTTGATCGCTAAGGTTTCTATGCCTTTGATCCATTGTGTTTGCCTTCTTATGTTACATCCTGTGTACATCTCCCTTCCCATTCCTTTGTAAACATAGAAAATTGTGCAGATTTAGGAACCCTCTCTATGCATATAGCCATGACATATGTTATCGACCATTATTTTCCACACTAGCCATCATCCTACTTTTTGAAAACTGTTAATTGATATAATTGAATTCACTTGTCAGATAAAGCTACATTCAGTTTTGGACTTTGATCACTATATTGTTTAGAACCTCATGTTTCTGTATAAATTGAAAAAATAAAGTTCTAAACTACATATGCGTAGCTATCATCTAAAAATATGTTGTGTAAATCTTGACTACAAGTAACAAGAATAAACCTGATCCTTTTCAATTGTGTCAATGCTCGCCGGCGACGACTCCAAATTGCATTGCAACACGCTTAAGATGTTGTATCCGCGACACTACAAGTGTTATCGCGATTTTCATATGCATAGTGGATTTTGGTAGAAAAGTAGAAGAACCTGGATGCAAACAATATGGAGTGAGGGCTATAGAGCTACCAAAGCAATACTTCTTACTGTAGGACCTTTGGCAAATATTGCTTTCAACATGCACAACCATAGCTGCCAGGACATGTGGCTGGTGTGTGTTGGGTAGGAGGGACAAGGACAAGGGTAAGATAATATTCCAAATGATCCTTGCATCACGAGCCCTTGAAAATATTGATTATGATTAGGGAGAGGGTGTTGGAGCTAATATTGTTTTTCTTCTAACTTAGACAAATATTGTTATATGAAATATGACTCATAAAATCTCCAAACATGAACAACAGAAGTAAGATATTTTCAAGGTTAAAGAAAGTAGTTTTACAACAGTTCCTCAGAGAAATTAGAGTGAACTGAAATTTTGTGGAAATTAGGTAGCTAATGGGATTGCTCCTGCTATCATGGTCATTCTCATAGAAGAATAATCTGGCTGTTGTGGCTAAAAAATGAAGTTCTGTGTTGTGCTAGAAGTCGATGCTTAGTTTATCTATTGTTAAATTAAAGACATCTTTGTATTATCAGTGCATTCTTTTGTCTACTGCAATTTATGTACTTCCACCGACTTTTAAGTTGCAGCACTTATCTATTTTTGATGCTTTAACATAGTTGCGACATAACTTCATCTGGCATTTGGGTGGGTTCTCTCCTCCTCATCACAAAATCACCTTTTCCATCTTTTTCTATCTCTTTCCTATAAAATGTGTTTCCTATAATATTGTCCCTCCTCTCTACATTGCGAATTTATCATAGATTGAAACATAGGAGAGAGTTGTGTAATTGATTAATTGTGCTGGCATAACCTTTTCAACGCTCTTGAGATATTAAGTGGAGACTTTGATAATGTGTTGCAGCTTTGGATTTGATTAATGAAGCTTTATTAATAGTGCTCTGATGCTATCTATTACAAATAAGGATTTTCAGGATTCTTAACTGTTGTGGATCTTTTGGAGTTGAGATGGATGGAATGGATTCTTCTTAGTGTAATAAACAAGAATACAACAAAAAATATTCTTAGTTGGTTTCATATTCCTTATTCATATGAGGATTGTGTCATGTTGACATGGGGTACAATAAGGCTTTATGGTGTGTCCATAGACTTTTATGGTGTTTAATTTAGCGATATCTTGATGTAGGAAGTAACTTATTATTGAGTATTGATAAAGGCTTGCACATAGGATCTAATCTGAGCCCATATCTTTTTGCCAAAGCTATAATGAACTTACTATGAAAATTCGAGGAAATCCTATGGTGTATGCTATTTGCTATTAATTGTTAGATGAAAGGGTGTAAATAACACACTGGAAATTTGAAATTTGGAGACATAACCTAATGTTATAGGGGCTCAAATTTTGTGTTCTTAAATTGAGTACTTGGAATGTGGACCATATAGCTGATGAGATGGAGGAGACACCGAGTGGGTATCTCATACATAGGGTTCACAATCACGGTAGAAATGAGAAGAAACAAGAGCATTGTTCCTACACATTGGCTGTGTTAGGAATTACAAAAGGGAGTTTGAATAGCACTTAACATTTGGTGCACAAGAATACGAGCTGCTGCATACTTGGTATTCGGTATACAATCTGCAGATCTGGTGGAATAATGGCCCATATCTAACAGGTGTTTTTGAATCCTAAGGCAGCTCCATTTCATGGAGTTCTAATCTCATTTGACAGATTCTTGCTGGCAACAAATATCTACTTTAGTTAGGAGTCCACATCATGTTTTCAAATAAAACTGAGTATCTTGGTTATTGTTAGTTTATGGGTGAATGTTTTTCTATTAGGATTCGTTTTGGTGGTCATCGTTCTCGATTTTACTTGATACTAGGTTTGGGTATTATGAGTAACTTTGAGATTGAATTGCCTAATCTTGGAATTCCTACTTTCAGTTCTTTAATTTTGAAGAATAAATTCAGATTAATCTTATTTGAATTAGTGAGTGAGGCTAGCTGAAGAACCTTGTAGGTAAGAACACAAGCGGATATTTTTTTTTAGAAACCATAGAATTTTTCGTAAATCAAACCTTTGGTGACTGAAGCCATATAATTTTTTTAGACACCATAGAAATTTTCATAAATCAAACCTTTTGTAGATTTAAATGCAACAGTTTTTTTGTCATATACTCCCTCTGTTTTTTTTTTATCTTTCTCACTTAGAATCTTGGCACTATTCATATTTAGAGAGAATCTTCTCAATTGTTTTCAATCTATAAGAAAAAATATAGTCATGTGGGATCTTGTTTGATTTGTCTCAATTAGTACATTATTAATATTCAATCATTATAATTTTTACAAATATATAATGAAAGATATTTAAGTTCAAAGAAGTGCATTGGGAGACGTGCATAGAAAAGTGAGAAGGATAAAAAAAACAGAGGGAGTATTATACTCCCTCCGTTGCCTTTTGTTCTTGTTTTATTTTTTAGGCCGTTTCAAAAGTTATACCTATTTGAAATCTTTTCTATTTTGTGTGTTTTCTTTTTCTTATAATGCCCTTATTCAAGTTACTATTTACTACACTTTTCTACTTTTTGTTCTAAAAGTGGGCCTAATTGGAATCTTAATTTTCCCAACTAACCAATTTACTAAACTTTTCTCTCTTACTTTTTCAAAAAGCAAAATGTATGTATAAAATATTACATATTTACTAAGATTCATACCTACAATGGCTACTCTTTGGTTTTCCCCTTGATTCCAAATAGGAAGAACAAAAAGAACAAAGGGAGTACTATGTATTTTGATGCCTAGTGATATTTTAAGTTTCTTTCAATAATATTTTACACTTCCAGTAGCGGGCCTATTAGCTGGTACAATGACGTTTCTCAAACTATGATTTTGCTACTAGAGTTGTATCTTTCTACACTATCTTGGAGTCCAACTTACACTATTAGTTAGCAACTGTGACACTTAGCAACTTTTGAAAGATTTAAATTTCAAATCTTTCATTACTTTTGATATTAATGTTGCTATGAATTAACATAGCTTGGACACATTAATGGCAGAAATTAAGGAAGAAAAGGGGTATTTGATTGAAAAACTGAAATTACAGCAATATAAAATGATAATTACAAACTTTCGAGAGGCTTGTTCTCTCCCATTGAACTTTAAAAGCTCACCCAATTTTTCTTAACAATTTTCAACATACTATTCTCTCTAATTATCCCTCTATATAGAGTAATTTTCTTGACATAACTACCTAGCTTATTCCCCAAGCTACTCATTAAGATAAAACCTAAACTACCCTTCCCCTAAAATATCAGTTCATAGCATTACCGGCTGCCCAAACTTCCACCTTGTCCTCAAGGTGGATAGTAATTGGCACTAAATTTCCGACCTCTGCAGCACTTGACAGTGGCGTTTTGTAAATTGATGCCCGGCTTCCATTGGCGCTTGAGCTCCTCGTTGGTGAGGGAGATGGCAGGGGAGTTCAGTTTGAACAGTGTGGTGGCAAATGTTTTCTGCTAGAATAACTCTTGGATATCGTTTCTCAGGAAGAAGCATCTGGTGATGATCCGATGGATCAAGTTGATCCTAATGATGAGCAGGTAGAAGTGCAACTTGCTAATCTAAGAAACAAGCTTGCAGAGGTAAGCAAAAATTATATATACAGGAAAGCTTTCCATGTTGTTCTAGTGGCCTTGTATACATTCATCCATATTCTAGTCTTATGTTGGTTATATTTTCATCTGTGCTTTAAGGCTGAGAAAGAGTGTGCTGAACTGATCCAAGAATTGCAAGAATTAGAAAGAAAGTCTACCATGAACAACCAGCATATCGCATCTGTGAATGAAGCATTACAATTGTATGAGAGAAGTTCAGCACATGATATGTTCCAAGGTAATAAAGTGTTTCTCCTAGCTTCCCGGCTTGTACACATATTAATTCTGTTGGTATGCATTTTGTCCCATCTCTTGGATTGGAGTTTGGAGGTTGTTTTATGTTCAAAGGGTGATGTTACAAGAAAAACTTTAGGAGATTAAAAGTTTGTACTTTGTTATAAGGCTGAACTTGATTTTGGTCTTGATTTGGTTGGGGAAGCAGGTGGCATCTGCTCTGTGGAGCCTTAGATTTGGATATATTTATAATCTTTTATTTGGGGTGGGGACAGGGGTAGATTTTGTTGCAGCCTTGCAGGTGAAACAAAGTAATTTACCTGGTTTCCAAACAATCTAACCCTGAGTGTATTGACTGCTGTTTCAAAATGATGAGATCATTTTTCTAAGACGAGAAAAAGGAAATCCTATTGAAGCAAAATCAGCTCACAAATTTCAAAGTAAATCTGAAACTCAAGGAATCCTGCTTTGGCATTACAAGAATAGCTAATCATACTGGACATGTGAAAGGAAATATAGGGAAAGCCCCAGTCGCCAGAGACCAGTAAGAAGCTAGTAAGAATTTGAGGACTACACAATCACATTATATCTCATTTGCTGGATCTCTAATGATATGTTCTCTTTGTTCCAAGCCTAGCACCTTCTGATGTTTTCTCCAGACTCCCAAATCAGAATGATGCAAAACATATTTCTTGACTCCTGATTTGTCTCCAGTCTTTGTTTCTAACCAATTTCAGCTTCAGTACAGTGAGTGACAATATCTTTTGTGCTTAGTTATGTGAATGGTCTTCACTGAATTTGGAGATTCATTTAAGAAGATCGTTCTTTTGGCCTAAGAATTAGTAAGCGCGTTCTTTTGGCTTTATATATATGAAGCCACAAAATGAACTTTGAGAGACCTAGCTTTCAGGTTTTGACTCTTGATTGTTCCAGATATCGTGCTCACTCAGCTCCATAAGATTCTTGTGGTTATCAAGTAGAAATCAATATAACAAGGGCTGCCCAGAAAGCTCATCAGAACCCAGCCTACTATAAGAATCTCGTATCCAGCAGCCTAACCTACAGAGAAAAATAAACTTCCACTCTCCAGTTTTCTTTTAGTGCATGTCTTGCCATCTTGGCATATTAGGGTTCTACTTCTTTTATGGATGAGTGTCCTGTAGACCGTTACTGAGGGACTTTCGCTTGAGGATTGAGCTAAGACAGATTTTGTGTTTTAGCAGACTTCAGAATATCTGTACTCAGATCTACATAGTTCAGGAAGGCTGAAAATGAAATGTTTTAAGGTTGTTTTTTTTTACTTCATGTTTGCTCTCACCCAAGTAGGATGAATTTATGATACAATCATCACCTTTCTGCAGATATGTTTAGAGTTGCATCTGAACTTCGCCGGAAAATGGAGCAGCTGAAGAGTAAACAGATGGAAGAGACTGAGCACAATAGGAGAACGAGGTTATATGATGCAAACGTAGATATGCCTGAATGCAACTTCAGCAATGGTAATTACTAATAAATTTCATTTTTCATAGTATTTGGAAGAAACTTGGATAATTCATCTCTTTGTTGCAGGTCTTTCCAAGTTGAATTTGGATGATTTTCAGGAATTCATAGCCACGATGAACTCTTGAATTAAGTTTCCCAGGCGATTGTGGAGGCTCCTTTTCCAAAGAATTTGCTGAAGTTTTATGTAGTTTCTGTACATGTGTAAAGATCGGATAGTAGTTGGTTATTTATCCTTGTTTGATTTTTAGTTAAAGATCATCAACTTATTTCTGTACACTAGATCATTAATGAGATTGGATCAGTATTAAACATATTAATACTAACAGAATTCAAAAGGTTGAGCATGATTACTCGATTACATATCGATAAGTATGATTGGTTGCAAATGTAGTATATTGTACATAATTTGTAGATCATGCCAAATGGCTGGGGGGGGGGGGTTGTTTTTGTTAGACATCGAGATAATGTGCAAAAGGTAAAGAAATAAAAACATAAAACAAACGACAACAAAATAACCCTACAAAGGAAACCGAGCTAAGTATTACCCCCACTATTCTCAATAGGTGGACAAGTTCCCGTGATTTTGTGAAAATCCGTATTCGCATATAATGTTGAGACGCAGCACAAGAGCAAGAACATTAACAAGCCTTGGCTTTCGTGTAGATGGTTGAAGTCGAGTAGCAAAAAGAGCCATGTTGATTGTGTTGACCTTGGTCCCCTATCCCCACCACCCAAGCTATTCCTCCTATACCCTTTACATTATGTCTGGTTCTTGCAATTTGTATCGTGATAAAAGGTTGATTGGCAGTCTATTGGCCGATGTTGTCGATTTCAAATCTCGGGGGGATTGGGGGATCCAGAGGGTTCCTAGTTGGATCATGCAGATCCTGTACGAAGATGGCATGGTGTCGCATGCTCTCATGCAACTTAAAAGCAACCAATTCTGTAGTTGGACGTTGTTGACGAAACACTTGTGCATTACACACTTTCCAAATAGCCCAAAGGGTGCTGATATAAGTGATTAGCCCCGAGCCTGTAGTTTCGTCTTTGTTGGGAAGTCGTAAAAGCTAGTAGACTACCCAATCTTTGAATGACATGTGCCCTGTATTGGTGATATGCACATTTAAAGGCCATTGATCCCATGCTTCAGTAGCAAGGGGGCACTGTTGGAAGAGGTGTTGGGTATCTTGTTGATCATGTAGACAAATGGGGCAGTTCCCTGACTGATTACTACCCCGCTTATGAAGATTAGAATTGGTTGCTAGGCCATTGTGCCACAGTTTTCATAGGAAGAGTTTCCATTTTGGCATGATGTTCAATCTCCATAGAGTGCGAAAAAATTTCGTATCCATGGCAGAGGTCATGCTATAGATTTCATTTTGCTGTTGGAGGAGCATTGTATAACCTGATTTGGTAGTATATAAACCCGATTTAGTGAGAGGCCAATATTGTACATCACTTACCGTCGAAGAAGCAGGAAGTTCAATACTTTTTTTTGCATCGTGCCGTTGTTGGTTCAAAGAGCATATTGATTTTCTTGAAATTCCAACCCAGATTATCTGGAAGTAAAAGTTGGTGAACTTTAATGTTTTGAACTTCAGCGAGAGGAGTTGCATCTTTAAAGAGTGGATGACGATCAGGGAGCCATTTATGGGTAGTAACACCCATAATACGCCCATTGCCCACCTTCCAGTGGCAATTGTCATTAAGTAACTTTTTCGCAAAGAGGAGGCCCCTTCGTCCCCATGATGCTGGCGGCGACCGAGTAAGTGTAGATGGGTAGGTTAGCGTGAATTATGATAAACTTTGGATATCAGAAGTTGCGGGTTATGTTTGATACACCAAACTTTTTGCATGAGCATTGAGCATCACATTATTGAAAAGCTCGACATTGCGAATTCCTAAGCCCCCTGTAGGGCGTGAACAATGCAGTATATCTCTGCGTTTCCAGTGAATACCGTTACCGTGCCGTCCAAAAGAACCCTGCTATGATGCTACGAATTTTATTGACAATTGTTGCAGGAACCCGGAATACAGAAAGATAATGTTGGACGACCCCAATAAGAACCGAGTTGATAACTATGGGCTTGGCAGATTGAGATATGTCAATGTGACCCCATTACGCTATTTTCTCGGTGATTTTATCTAATAGCGGAGTGAAGTGCTGAACCTTATTATCCTGGATGTCGACCAGAATGCCCAGATTGGTGCCGAGAGAATTAGCCGATTCCATACATAAAATTTCCTTATATTGTTGTTGCTTCTCTACAGGAATGTTAGGGCTAAATTTGACAAAAGACTTACGAAGATTTAGAAGCTGTCCGAAAATAGAACAAAACCTGTTGATCACTGTAGAAATAGCCTGACATGCTTCTTCAGATGCCTTGAAAAAGAACATTGCGTCATCAGCAGAGAACAAATGTGATATAATAGGCGCTCCTGCATGTATACGGATTCCTTGAAATTGTCGGATATAGTAGTTAATGTTGTCATTCGCGACATAATGTCCATGCAGAATATAAATAAATAAGGTGTCAACGGATCCCTTTGTCGTAAACCACACGAGGGTGCAAAAGGTGAAGTAGCAACGCCATTTATAAGGATTTTGTAGGTCACCGTTGATATACATTAACCAATGAGCTTAACCCAATGAGACGGAAACCCATATGCGGTTAAAATTCGTAGCAAAAATTCCCTTTTGACCCTATCATAAGCTTTATTCATATCCTATTTGAGTGACGCCAGGAATTTATGGTTCCGTCATTGTTTGTTGATAATGTGCGTAAGCTCACAAGTTAATAGTATATTATCCTCCATATGCCGTCCTAGAATAAAAGCGTTTTGGTAGTCAACAATTAGTTTTGGCAGAAGGTGCTGCATCCTATTAACCATACATTTTGCAATACATTTATACAACACATTACAAAGACTAATGGGACGGAGATGGTTTACCTCTTGAGGTGGCGTTATTTTTGGAATGAGCACTAGAATTATAGTATTTCATTCCTTAAGCAAATAACCGGTTGCAAATTTCCTTTGAATCGCTGCTGTGATACTAGGCACAACTGTCGGCCAATAGTACTTGAACAACCTCGCATTATACCCATCAAGTCCTGGCGATTTGTTGTCAGCCAATGGAAAAAAGGATTCCTTGATCTCATCCGGAGTAATGACCGAAGCAACATACTACTCTCATGGGCCGTAATAACAAGCAAATTTAATTCTCGAAGCACCAGGTCAATGGAGTTCGTTGATGTTGCTGTCGTCGCAGTGAATGATGTTAGCAAACTCTTAAAATGTTGGTGAACAAGTTCTTCAATTTCCTTTTGCGTAGTGAGCCATGAGCCGTCATCATTTCGTAGCATATGAAGTTTTGTCTGCTGTTGTTTGTGACGAAGACGTCGAAATAGCAGTTTGGAAGGAAGATCTCCGATTTGGATGATATTATCCCTCATTCGTTGTCTCCAATAAGTGATAGCCAGTGCAGCCTCATTAATTAGCATATTGTGTTGGCGAGTATAGTCTGCACCTTGTGCAGGAGTCATAATCTGATTCCCGTGGGAATGCAAGTGGTCAAATATCCGCTTCCAGTCGACACCCCAGAATAACTTTTTATCCAAACACCAGGCTTTGATGCGTTTACGGAGAATTTCTAACAGACGTGTTATAAATAAGCAGGAGATCCCACTATATAGAATTTCCAAACTTCTTGAAACATTGAGCGTATCTCATTAAACCGTAGACTCCAATTTTCAATCTGATAAGGGCGACGAGGTGAAAAGCAGGGAGGCGTTAATTGTAACAAAATCGGACCATGATCTAAATGGACGATAGGTAAGTTTCAGATGTGGGTGTGTAGGATAACCTGCATCCATTCCAGAGATGCATACCCACGATCTAAACGTTCCATGATTAACTGTTCCTCCTCTCTATTATTTGTCCACGTAAACCGAGGTCCCGAAAAAGGGATATCAGCAAGTTGAGAGCAATCTTCAATGAGATAATATCATCCCATCTACGAATTAGAGCATTGCCCCCATTCTGTCCGCATATTGATCTAGTTGGTTAATGTCACTGATGATCAAATATATGCTATAATGACTGAGCTGCTTTTGCACGTGACACCATAAAGCAAGGCGATGACTAAGTTGCAGAGCACCATACAGAAAGAGGCAGTGCCATTCTTGACCATTTATTATTTCAGTGATTTTACAGAATAGAAAGTGACTTGACCTTTCTACAACGTCCACTACATAGGGCCCCCAACAAAAAAGAACTAACCCCCCCCCCCGTGTTTCGTTGGCATCTACCCCATTACAACATGTAGAACTAGTAGAACGCATCAGCCTATATACACTATCAACACTAGATTTTGTTTCGAGCAAAAACAAAAAAGAAGGTTTAAAATGAGACAACAACCAAAAGAGGTAGGTTATTGTCGGACTGTCTTTACTATTCAGCCCTCGACAATCCCAAGAGAGGATGCTCATGGAGACGATGGTGGTTGCTGAAGGGGAACCACATCCCCTATAGTTTCTGGATCCGTAATAGTCACTGTAATCGAGAAATTTAAATCCATGTTAGAATCATCCATTGCTTGTGCTGTGGCCTAAGATTGCAGGTTAGGGCTGGAGGTTTTGCTGCGTTTTAAAGTCCATTCGTCCTTAGGATCCATTGGTGAAGTAGTAGCCACTCGCTTTTTCCTATCTGATGAACCAGATACAAAGGATGCTTCTACTCCCATATCCCGAGCCATAGATACATTTGTTAGCGCTTTAGCCTGTGTATCATCTGTTAATGGATTCACTCGCATAGTAAAGGCACCTTTGGCATCCCATTCTTCATATCTTTTCTTTCTCTTTTTCTCGCGGATCTGATTTTCATTACCTATAAATAATAATATACTGTCCACAAACCTACTACGATCAAGAGGCCATCTCTCTCGCGCTTACCACTGAAAAAAGCCGAAGCACATTGTAGACCCAACACTATCTGACGACTTTGCGTATTTGCTGTTGCCCGACTGTCATTGTCGTCGTCTGATTCCGAGGATGAGAAAGCTAAATGTAAGGGGGATGTTGGGGAGTACAGATCATCATTAGGATTTGGCCTCTCCAATCTAGTACCAATTTGTTCCTGCAACAAAGGATTAAAAATATCTGTAAACACAGGTGGTGAGATCCGAAAACGATTAGTCATAAAGTGTGAAATATTCTGCAAATCATGTGGTGTATCTGCAAAATTATCGGACATTGAAATATCCTCTTCATTGTACAAACCCAAACCCGCTGCATTTATCGCCACAGTTGCATTTCGTTCTATCCAGTTGCTGGGCCCTGCTTAATATGGGCCTGATGGGTGGATATTCCAACCTTGAGCCACTAAACTAGTAAGTGAGCCAAATCCCATATGAATGTTACTTGGTGAGGGTGGGGATGCGCTAGGGTTAGGGTGGTGACTTGGTCCAACTGGAATACATAAGTTATTCATGAACCTATAGGAACGTTGGCCCCAACTTGATAAGTTTAGATTTTGTAACATTGATTGCCTAAGATTGTGATGGGTGGTAGGCGGATTATTTTGTGGAGGTTGGGCTTCTGAGAGAGCTGGAAGGTGTTGTGGGCTTCGAATTTGTGAAGTTTCGTGAATATGGGAGAGGGTTTATGGATATGGGCTGGTGGGTCGTGGCGAGAAATTTAGGTCTAGATGCGTATTTGGTTGAGGATTAGTACGGTAATTAGGTGCTATTGAGGCTCTTGTATCTGAAGATAAACCAAAGCGCCTCCCTAGGGAAGTGCTTGCCTAATGATGACTATGATGGTGTATTTATTGAATCCGGAGGGGGGTTTGTATGATTATGAGAACTTCCATCTAAATAATATTGGTAGGTATTGGGATTTCGGTGTGGTGGAAAAGCCAGGTGAGGTGTCGTAAAATTCCTCCGATGAGGAATCGGAGAGAATTTGGTCTTGCATGTAAAGATGAGGAAACAAGTTGGGGTCCTGGCTGGGAGCAGCCATTTGTGGGCAGATGTGATGCAAGTTTACTCTTAGATTCCTATGAATAAACCTATCAACAAGTCCTCGAATAAGGTTAGTGTACAGAGGAATACCTTCATGAGTTTGTAGAGTTATCATTCCACTCTCCTCAAAATCATGCACACGTTGGAGTATTAATCGTTGAGCGTCGTAGGCTGATAACGGGCATCTTCCAGTATTGTGTCCAACACACCCGCATTCCTTGCTAAACTTAAAAATTCCTTCATATCGAGAATAAATCCATGCAACACGATTTCCTTCGATAGGTAAGAAACATCCAAGTATTAAAGGTTTTGTGATGTCAAATACTAACCTTGCCCGGAGGAACGGTTGTGTTGAAAGCCCTTGGTTATCGCCATCGATTGCTTCAACTAAACCCACATGACTTAAAATCCGAACTGTCCATTCCGTATTAAGATATCGTTATAGGAGATCTTGGATGGCGCACCCAAATTCGTGCCATATTAAAATTGACAGTAGATGGAACTTGATTCTCAGAACTCGGCCGAAAAGTAATGGGTTTCCCGTCGATAAATGTGGTGTTGAGGGTGATGAACGCATCTCTATCCAAAAGATTTTGACACTCGAAAATGAAGTACGCCCCCGTACGATGAATGCGGATTGGTTCACGTGTATTCCAATGATTGTTCACTATATTTGCTACGAAACTTGTATTGGGAAAGGTGTGATCAAAGAACATACCTACTGCAACATGGGACCAACAAAAATGTGTTGTAACTTGACTGATTGGTGGATGGTGAATAAGGATCCCCATGCGTTGCGTGACGATCCTCTGCGGTTGTCTGAGATTTGGATGTTGTGGGTTGTTTGATGCGTTGTGAGGTGAGCTATTCATTGTGGTTTTGGCGAGAAATTATTGTTGCGTTGAAGAAATTATTGCAATGAGGAAAGAGAGAAGGTAAAACAACAAAGGTCAGTAGATATTGATTGAAAGAAAATTGGGATGTTGTTATCGTTTTTAAAGCGGTAGAGCAATCATGAATTGAAAATTTTATTGTGGTGTTTGAGTTACATGATCGCCATATGGAGACAGCAGAAAGAATTTGCAGGTTGGAGCATTATTTTTGCAGAAACCTGTTGTGACGACTCGAAAAGACTACTGTTGGCGAAAAAGGAATCTCTCACGGAGAGTTTCTCTCTCTAAACTTCGGGGATTTTTTAAAATTATGATCAATTTATGCTATTTATAGTGTGTTGAATGTTTGGGAGGGGGGGACGGTTGGTTATTGATGCATGCAACCCACATACTTTCTAAAACACTTCAGAAACTGTAATAAGAACTACCCTAAACTGTTGACATCTTTTATGATTGATCAATTCGTTTGAATATAATACCGGCATTTTTTGTCCAAAATTTTGATTTGCAAATATATTTTGATTTCTTTGCACATATCTTATAAATTATTGTGTTCCTTTTCTTTTAATAAGAGATAGAATTTGCTAAGGTAATTACTATATTTTCCTCACTCATGAAACCTAGACAACAACCTACCCTAAATCTCTTAGGGGGTGTTTGGTTGGGGTATTTTTAATGAAATGGAACAGAATGACATCCATTCTATTGTTTGGTTGGGCATACTTAGGATAGAGTCTCATACCCAAGGGTATCTTCTCCACCTCATCCCCCTAGAATCCCAATCTCCCTTCCCCCCTAAGTTTCTAACTCCATTCATTTCAAGTTTCAAACCCTAATTTGTGTGGAAGGGAGAGAGAGAGGTTAAACCCTAGACAAGAGAAGCCCGCCGTCGCCGACCACCCTCGCTCGCTTTACTCCTCTCGGCGTCGTCGCCGACGCCTGCGGTGGAAGTCATCTTTCTGGCATTTTTCCTTTGCTTTTCTTATTCGTAGCTTCTCTCGATTTTCGGTTTGATTCTGTTTGCTGCTTGAGACCATTGGAGACTTTTCCAGAGGAGTCTATTGATCTTCCAGCCTCATTGACTTTCTTATTGAGAATTGGTGAACTATATAATTTGAAATACATTTCAGTTGGAAGCATCACGAACCTAATTTCCCTTACCATATGGAACTGCCCGAAACTGATATTTTTGACAGATACGGATCTATGTCATTCACTTTTGAAGACTACATTGCAGATTCAATTTTTGTCTTTTTTTAAAAATAAATTTATGTTGTTTTTATCATACATATAACTGGTACAATTATATTAAAATAAAAACTGGATGCATAATCCATTCCAAAAGTGAAGCAAACAGTAGAAATGGACATTGAATCCATTACAGGATTGAACCAAATAGTTTGAAACTGGTAATTCTGGATCCATACCACCCTGGTATGAACATCCATACAATTCCATTCCAATTCAGTGAACCAAACAGGCCCTTAGTGTTGAGAATCTAACTCATTACATGTGTAACAAAGAGAGGAAGATGGTATGCCTAGCATCCTATTTCAAGCATTACAGTGATCATCATATTACTAATATCTTCAGTATCAATGTCTTCCTCCAAAGTATCACACACTTGATCGGTCTTCTTTTCCTATCTGTCGTCCAGGCTTTCCTTCATCCTATCTCACTCTGCCATCTAGGGATGGCAATGGGTGGGATTTGGATCGGGTGAGCCATCACCGGGTTAGATTGACTATCATCCATCCATCCATCACCCGCTTTACTCATCACCTGAAATCCATCCATCCATCGCAACCGGGTGATTCGGGTGGGTCGGGTGATTAACAGGTGATAAATCTAAATATCAAATTTAGATAAAAACTATTAAAAAAATAATGTACCCAATTTTCACCTACACTTTCCAAAATCATAAATAAATGTTTTTAGCATAAAGAAAAGGTGACGTTGCACCATATAAGTTTTAGGAAGTCGTCTTCACAATAATATAGTCTCGACAAGACGACAACAATACTTCAACAAAGTTTGAACACTAAAAAGTGTTTTGAACAGAGCAGCAGTAGCACAACATTAGTACATGACAGCAGTAGTAGCACAATATGAGCACAACAGCCAGCAGCATGGCAGCACCAGCAGCACGGCAACAACAGCACGACAGCAGCAGTTCAACACCATAGCAGTAGCACTGCAGCAGCAGCACGACGACAACAACAACAAGAAGTCGGCAGCAAGAACTTTTGTGGTGGCAACAAAGTCACATCAAATTCATCTCATCTTCGTCTCCCTGTCAAGAAATTTTGAAAAAAAAATAAGGATCAAAGTATAATCATGAAATTTGTAATAACAAAGTTAAATTGTGAAAAATATTACAGAATCTAAATCAACAACGTCACCCCCAAAATTATTCCCCACATTAGTCTCGACATCCACCGTATCACGATCTTCTAAGATTGTAGCACAAGCTTCACTATTATCAATCGAAGCCCCTACAAATTACAATCAAAGTAATAAAAAACAAGTTATGAATCAATCATAATCAAATAATTTTATAAACGGAATGAAAATATATAAACAAAACTTTACCTGAATAATCCCCTAAAATCCAATTTTGCATGCACATTAGCGCTTCCACCGTACTTGAAGCAATCCTAGAACGGAGAGGACTCACAAATCTACCACCCATGCTAAAAGCACTTTCCGATGCAATAGTCGAAGCTGTAAAACCTAGGATATCCTTGTAAATCCTTTGCAATGTCGGATACTTGAGCTCAATATTCCAATATTTTAAAATATCAAAATTAACATTCTCCGGCAAGGCATCCTCCTCCAAATAATGGTCCAACTCGGACTTCACATTCACCTTCCTCCTTTTTGTTTTTTTTAATCTACTCCACTTATCATCAGTCTCCTCACCATCATCACCTCCAAAACTATCAAAAGATGATGTAGAGCGATTTCCGAACACACCACCTTGAGTAGTGAAAGAATACCCCTCGTTTGATATACCTCTATCTTGATACTCATACAAAAGGTCATATAAAGTGTTTTTCACCCTCTCAATCTCAAAATCAGCCATACTACCATATATCTCATTGAAATAGAACTCAACACATTCCAATTTGTTCTTTGGATCTAAGATGGCGGCTATGGCCAAAACTTCATTAATAATGGCCCAATACTTATCGTACTTTTCAATCATTCCTCTTGCCATATCTCTAATGATTTCGGTATCACTTTCTAACCAAGAAGTCAAAGCAATTTTAATTTCACAAACTTGGTGGAAAAATAAGTTGGAAGTTGGGTATCTTCTACCGGAAAATAACTCGGTCAATTTGTGAAATTTTTTCAATTTTTCACAAACTAATGAAGCCAACTCTCAATCTTTTTGGGTAGGAAATGCAAATTTTAAACGAGGGGTTTGACGCTTAATACTAGCAAACACATGTTTATAAGGTAAAACACTTTGAAGCATTAAAAAGGTAGAATTCCACCTAACTTTCTAGCTTGATCACCTTTCACATATTTGACTTTATTTTCAAATATCTCAATTTTTTTGGAGTAGCTACCCAAAAAGAGACACAATCACGTACTCGCTCAATCCCACCACCAATCACATCCAACTCATCTTGCACAATCCAATTTAAGATATGTGCACTACACCTCATATGCAACAATCACGTACTCGCTCAATCCCACCACCAATCACATCCAACCCATCTTGCACAATCCAATTTAAGATATTTGCACTACACCTCATATGCAAGAATCTACCCTTTAAGATAAGATATTCTTCACCAAATCTTGGTTTTAAAACATCCAACATTGATCGTATGTACTACAATTATCAACAACACAAGAAATCTTTTATGCAATGTTGTACACATTCAATGTGTCTAATAAAACTTGTGTAAGTATATCTTTTGTATGTGGGCAAGGCACGTAAGCCAACCTACATTACATTATAAAAAACAGAAATATAATCATAATTCACATAAGGAGAAGCACAAATAGCAAAATAAGTCAAGGGGTAGGGGGAAGGCAATAACAGGCACTAGCAGGCAGTAGCAGCAGCCAGTAGAAGCAGACAGTAGACGCAGGCAGTCGAAGCAGGCAGTAGCAGCAGGCAGTAGCAGCAGGCAGTAGAAGCAGGCAGTGCAGTAGGCAGTAGAAGCAGGCAGAAGCAGACAGTAGAAGCAGACAGTAGAAGCAGACAGTAGAAGCAGGCAGTGGAAGCAGGCAGTAGAAGCAGGCAGTAGAAGCAGGCAGTAGCAGCAGACACGTAGCCTAAATCCTAATATATGACAGTAGCATGCAACATATTAAAAGCAATCCAAACACTAATTCACTATGAAGAATTGAGAAATATATAATGAACATAGTTATAGTGAATGGTCATACTTGCACTCCATATAAAAAAGTACAATTATTATACCTTAACATTTTGTTGCGCAACACCCAAAATTGGTCAATGTAATGAGCGGTAACAGCCATATAGCCTCTCTTTTGATTTGAAGCAGTCCACATGTCGGTAGTGATTGCAATTCTTGACTCATTATTTTCCAAAACCTTCTTTAGACCCGCTTTCTCACTTGAAAACATTTTCAGAATATCAGATCTTATGGTGTTTCTAGAGATGATCTTAAAGCTAGGATTCAAGCTATTCACAAATCTCCTAAAACCAATATGGTCAACCATAGCTAATGGATACTCATGCACAATCACCATATTTGCTAGCTCCTTTCTCGATATCTCCTGACTATAATTGGTATTCTTCACACTTGTTGTCCCATCAGCTCTCTTACTAGCACTCAAAAACTTTTGGCGTATGTCAACCTTTTGATGCTTTCTAATATACCTTTTGGACATATGGTCTTTAAATGAGAAGTCCCATTGGATCCATTGGCAGACATTAACTTATCACAATGTAAACACTTTGCTTACTTTTCACCGTTAACATCAATCCTCTCAAAATGATCCCATACCGGTGATGGGAGTTCTCTTCCTTTTCTAGTACTAGTAGACAATATTTCACTTGGTTCTCCTTCAGTTTCAAAAGCTTGTTGTTGGGTAGTTTGTTTCTTAAATTTAGAGTGAGCTGGATGAAGGGGTGGGCTATGGGAAGAAGATGGCAGATTGGTAAGAGGTGGGGTAGGAGAAGGAGATGGAGATGTAGTATGTTGAGAAGGAGTTGTCCGAGGAATTGAAGACCCATCCAGATTCATCATCTGTGTCCATAATGAATTTTCTACAATATTGAAGCAAATAGACAATAAAGACATACAGAGATGATTAGTAAAACATTGGCATAATAGAAAATCAGCACACATTCCAACTTTGTGTATAACACTAACATCAAATTCTATTGTGTATAACACTAACATCAAATTCTATTGTGTATAAATTTCATAGATACTTTATGCATAACACTAACAATAACGTCACAACAATGAGGAATACTAACAACAATGACTCACTTTAAACCTCCATAAAAACGAATCAAACACATCTTTAGGGTAGAATTTAGGTTAAAAAAATAATGAAATGAATACTAACCACGAATTACAAACATATATCTTGCAGTGAACGAAATGAGGAATACTAACCACAAATAGCCACAAACGGAATTCGGCGAGTGCAGAATAGCCACAAACGGAATCCGGCGAGTGCAGAATAGCCACGAACAACGGAATCCGGCGAGTGAATCCAGCGATTGAATCCAGCGAGTCTGGGAGTGTTTGGGTTGTTGGACTTGGGAGGCTGGAAGACTGGGAATGAATTAGAGAAACAGAGGTTTAGGTTTAGGGTTTTTTGTTTTTATATTTAGTATTTTATTTTAAAATTTATTATAATAAAAAAGTAAACGGATGGATAATGGGTCGGGTGATTAATCGGGTGGTGGATCGGATGGTGGGTGAGAAATTGTCACCCACATCCTACTCGAATCTGTCAACCGGTTCACCTGTCAACCGCTCTTCATCCGCTTATTTCGGTTTTTCACCCTTTTATTTAAACAGGGTGGAGCGTGTTACTGGATGTTGCCATCTCTACTCGAGCTACACACTAATGACATCTTAGAAGTTAGAACTAATGAAGAATTAAACTATGTTTGAAAAGATTCAAAATAGGAACAATATATTGAAATTTTCCGATGGAGAATACTAAAACAACCAAAAAGTGATGGGAGTAACGTATTATTTATTATTTAGACATTTATCATAATTATGTTCACGTTCATTATCACATAATCATACCACGTCATTATTTCTAAAACCAGAGTTTATATAGAGATAAAAAATACATATATGTGGTTTTGTACAGTGAAAAGTTGGAGTTCATTATGGCTAAACATCCTAAAAAAGTACAATATATAGTATAACTTTTGATACGTAATTCGGAAATATAAATTTTACACAATTGGAGAGTACTTACAACTTATAAAAAGTATAAATTTTTAGATGGATGATATATAACATATGATTAATATTTTATTTTTAACCTCTACATTGGGTCATATAACAAGAAATAAGTTATAGTCAGATGTTACATTATGAAGTATTTATACAACCTTTTAAAAAATGAAATATGAATTAACACAAGATATTATAAACGAAATATAATACGTATAAGAGTATATTACTTCCATGGAGCCAATAATAACAAAATATATGACAATATTAGTATTATAATTTAAGTATCTATTTATAAAAGGAGATCTTTAAGATTACAGGGGTGACATAATGTATGCTCATATAAATTTTAAACTAAATAAAAAGATCTAAATAAAATTGATATATAATGGTAAAAATAAAAGAAAATTACAGTTTGGATTTACTGAATTACCAAGAATTTGATAATTCTAACTAACATAATTTTAAATTTTCATATTAACGATTAATACTTTACATTAGACAACATCCCAAATATATCACAAAAAAGAAGTACATAAAAAAAAGAGGAAAGACTTAATTTATTTTATTTATGATCATACATAATGACATAAATATATAATTTAACCACATAGAAAATAACTCAAAATCTAGTTAATCTAATATTTAGTGTTTGACTGAGTATATTGAAACCCTATCTATACAAATATATTGAAAGGCGTGCGAAAGAAAGCCTATGTGCCACGTGACATTCTCCTCACATTTCTAATGCAAATGTTTTATGTCTTCGTGTACTCCTCACTTAAAAAAAAAGTGTAAGTGCAATGTACTGAATACGTGACCTTTGAAATGAAAAGTAAGAGTTTAACCATCAATACATTATTATGATTTTTGTTGTCTAATATTTTAAATAAGATATGATGAAGTCTTATAATAATTAAAATTAACTAAAAAGACTTAAACAAGTATATATATACATCTCTAGCACTCTTATTACGTAACTTACAAAAGAATATTGATATCATATTGCATGAATTTTTCAAAATCTTAATGGATAAAAAATACGAAAAGTAGCAAAATAAATTATGAAATTTAAAAATAATAACATATTTTTTATTGTAACTGACCCGAGACATTGCTCAGGAAAAAAAACTAGTTTTTGTCTCATAAAATGTTGTTCTTGTTATAAAATATCATATGTACGTCCATGTATTACTTTGTGAAATATATATGAGGAATATACATACTTCTATTCGATATACTATTTGACTTCCCAATAATATTATTTAGCAAATAGTATCTGAAAAATTAGTTTGTATTTCAATATAAATTACCCAAAATTAATTATCCGAATAGGCCAATACCTTTTCTGCAACCCCCTTCAACTTCTAGAACTTCATCCATGCCAAGATAGATAAATGTTTCTTCATCCGGGGCTGCATTTTTTTATAAGGGTTAAGGACCATTCCAGTTTATATGAATCTTATATAAATAAGCCAGTACCAGAGGAGAGATGAGAGAGAAAATTGGAGAAATTTTGCTTTTTTTTTTTTGCTTTTCAGAGTCATAATTATTTGGGCTTCACTTTTTCTTAACGAGAAATTACCATTATTATGGTTAGTCCACTATCCATTAGTGATTCATCATCCCTCCTATAGTTGAGACCTGCACATAATAATTAATATTTGGAACCTTTAACAAATGTTGCCCAATAGTTAATACCTATGAAGTCAATTGTTCCAATCTTAAAAGTTCGAGTTATATAAATAAAAGGGTAGAATCCCTAATTTCCATATTTAATTAAACAATTTATATCTCTATTACATAAGGGAATGGGGGGCCTATGGTGTCCTCTTTTGAACTGACTATTTTGCCCCCCTTTCCCTTACTAAATTAAAAATAATATCAATACCAAAATGGGGATTCAAACAAAGCTACCGGAAATTAATTTCAACATCACTCCCAAATCACTTATGTTAGGAAACTTTACAAATCCTTTTCTAAATCACGTTCAAGAAATCCCACAAATCACTAAACTTTACAAAAAACTAAAAATTAACTTACAAACCAAAACTAATGTAGTAGGGCGTAAATACATAAAAAAAAACATTCACAAAATTCACTTACAAATCATTGTTCTCAAGAACTCACAAATTTCACTTACAAATTATTCTTTACCTATACACGGTATGCATAAAAATCTGTAAAAAAATATAACATTTTGACGGGGATATCACACATTTGTCCATCAGCGATTTGCAAATTTCCAAAAAGGTACATAATTCTTTTAATCTTCCAAGTTATTTCAAATTAGTTGAAAAAACAATAGCAATTGTTATGTAGTGACTAACAGAAAAAAGGAAGATGATAGCAATTAGTTAAAAAGGACTTAAATTTAACCCTTTATTTTCACATGAAATGAAAGAACAAGATAATTCTTTTAATCTGCTCATAACTTTTGCAAAAAAAAACCATTTTCACAAATAAGATTTTGAAAAAAAAAACCAAAATCAAATTTTTCGCGAACGGTTTTTGCAAAAATCAATTTTCATAAAAAAATTTAATTAATTTGCTAAAACCATTTTCAGAAAAAAAAATTACATTATTTTGCGAAAACAAATAGTGAAATTAAGCACCAAGACAACTGTAAAATTTTGAAATGGAAAAAAGGGCTTTTATACAATTTAAATTTAATTCATTTTCATGTTAAATCAGAAAATAAGATAAAAGAAACGATTTTGTTTTTTTTAGAAAAATTCCAATATCAAATTGTGTATGAAAATTTACAATTTTATCTCAAATATAATTTTAAATATGAGACTGATGAAAATTTTAAATATAAGTTTGTGCAATCATAATTTAGATATTAGGCAAGGGAAAAAAAAACTGAAATTGATTCATACATTTCGGATTAAATTTTGGGATGATAGAAAATCGACCCAAGAAAAAACTGAAGTTGATTTAAGAAATTACATTTCTTTGTTAGAAAATCGACCTAAGAAAAAACTGAAGTTGGTTAGCTTCCTTCAAAAGTGGTTGATACGGCTGATGGATTTTTGATGAATTAGATCTACTGCTTAGCTTAATACTTGAAAAGGCTGATTTTCTTATTGTATGGTGTATAGTTTGATGAACTAGGTTCCTTGAAAATATGGTTCGTAGATTTGTAGTTAGAGGAGAGTGAAAATGAATAGCAAAAGTAGTGGAATTATACAGATGTTGCCAAGTAGTGGAAAATGTAGTGAAATTTTTTTTGTTAAAATTCTAGAAGGATGTGCCTACAGGCTACAACACGTCACTCAAAATTTCGGGTTTCAAAATACAAGTGTGGATTAAAGTATAAATTAGCCAAATTATAATATGGGTTTCAAATACAAGTGTAGATCATAGTATAAATTAGCCAAATTATAATATTGTTGCATTGGAAATTCAACGTAAGAGATAATATGGACTCAAATTTTTTTTTTTTTGTTCAATAGAGATAAGTTTAACTAAGGGAGTAATACTGTAATGCTATTTAAATGCAAAGAGTTAATGACTGCAAAAGAAAGAACAGAATGTAGGAGTACTATTTGATTGTATTTCAAAGAATCTTATTCACAAAATGGAGGTAACCGTAAAATACTAACTTGCATTTTCTTTTTATTTACTACTTAGTAATAATTAAACCTAAAATTGTCATCGCGAAGCTAGTTTAACATAATATAACCTTAAAGTTACACTAAGTGGTTTCTACCTCTAACAGACCAAATTAAAATTGGACCCCTAGATTAGTGATTAGAATCTAGAGGTGCTTCTAAACTAAAAAACCTTAATAGAAACAAAGGAAAAAGAATGCTGAAGAACGTCACCTGAGATCCGTTGTTGTCTTATTTTAAGTTTGTTTTAGTACTTGCGCAACAAAAATAAAAAGAATCACACTTACCAATACAACAAAAGACGAACAGCCACAAACAGCTAAATCTCAACAGAGAAACAAAGTCAATACGAATTTTGTCACCCATTCTCTCTCTCTCTCTCCTCTGCCGCATACATCGCACTTCTCTCTCTAAAACCTTAGAATTTACGCAGAAATGGCGGCGCTGCTAGCAAGAAGAATAGCAGGCAGCAAAACGACGCCGTTTGGAGCTCGTTGTGCTTCTTCATGGTGGGGCCATGTTGATCCGGCACCTAAAGACCCTATCCTCGGTGTCTCCGAAGCTTTCTTGGCCGATCCTTCTCCAAACAAAGTTAATGTCGGAGTTGTATGTCTCTCTCTTTACTCTTTTTATTTGTTTATATGGTTTTTGATGTATGCAGCACTTGAATATATCTTCTAAATTGAAAATCAACCAGTCGATTGATGTTATTAGTGCCTTACTTGCTTAGTTATTGCTTCGTATTTCCAGTTATATGTGGCCGTAATTAGGAAGGGTTGCCAATATTAGTTTCCTTGTTTTGTAAAGTACTTTTTCTATCTTTATTTACTTGCTACATTGTTATTTGCTAAGTTTATAAGACATTATTCTAAGCCTTAATATCTTTTGTTCCGTGTAATATTAAAAATTTGATAGTATACAATCAATCTAACAAGACAACACATGTTTATATTTTTACTTTTGAGAAAAACACTAAGAGTTTTTTTTTGCCAAATGCCATTTAAATGGCTACTTGCAGATCTCTCATTTCAATCTCTTCAGTTGCAGCCTCAAATAAATCAAACACTTCCAAGTTGCATCTCAAATGGAACCTATCTTCATGCATTTTAAGCTGCAATTTAAAAGTGTTTGGTTTATTTGAATCTTCAATTGAAGAGATTGAAATGAAAAGACTGCAATTAATAAAATGACCACTTTGAAGGCTGCATTTGGCAAAAAAATTTAAAACGAAATAATCGTCAAAGTTGATAGTTTCCTTTCCTACAAAAACAAATGTAGCAAAGAAATATAGAAAGAGGGAGTGTCATTCATGGTTAATTTGTTCATATCTTTGAAACAGATTGTGAGATAGTTCCATTGTTTTAATTTTTCTTTTTTGGTTTTTAATGATTTTAAGGGTGCATATCGTGATGATGATGGGAACCTGTTGTATTGGATTGTGTCGAGAAGCTGAAGCCAGAATTGCTGGTAATTTAAACTGTAAGTGCTCATTTTTGTTGTTACGTCTAAGATTAATATCAATTATTATTTGCTGTGAAATTGTAGTGTAAATCTACTTTGCTCCTATTTCGAGCAGAGTTAGTAGATGATCTTGCAGCTCATTTGGTTGTTGTTGAATTCGACAGTGGAGCTAATTTTGTGATGCTAAGTTTGTGAATTTAATTTAAGCTTTTGGGACTTTAATTTCTTTTAAAATCTGGGTTGAGTTTTGTTATCGGTTCACTTCAACATATAAAATAATGTTCAGTTAAAATCAGTTTTGATCAGCAAACGTCAGTTTCAATCGATACAATCGAGTTTCAGTTTGTGAAATCTAGTGAAGTGTGTTAGTAGAGAATCATCAAAAATCTTCTCCACTATGTTTGAATCAGTTCTAATTGGTCACTAAAGATACGTTAGAATCAGTAGAAATAAGTTATAATCCGTATAAATAATTACATCTCTGTAGAAACAGGTGAAATGAACAGGGCCTCTGTCAGGTTCTAGACTAGTGGAATCTGTTATCTTCCGATACCGTACTTTATTTTCCTCCAAAATTCATAAGCAAAACATCACAGGAGTTGGGAGGGATACCTTTAATATGGGCAAATTTGTCCCTTTTTATCTAGATATCTTTGATATTTTGTTTAAAAATCAACATGGCTTTGTTTTAAGGGCTGGAGAGAATACTCCATTTATGTTATACACAAAGGGTGTGTGATTATGTTGTGTGAGGTACAGCAGAAGACTTTGGTCCAATGAAAGTTGTGACTAAGTATTGCAACGAAGAATAAGTAGTTTGATTAATATAGAAGTTTCAGGGGAATGGGTGGAGGTGACTAACTCTAATGCTGAGTACAAAAATTCACTCTACATTTTTGTGTTTGATAGGGAATATCTTCCTATGGGTGGCAGTAACCACATGGTTGAGGAAACATTGAAGCTTGCTTATGGTGAAAATTCCGAATTAATCAAAGATAACAGGATTGCAGCAGTACAGGCGCTCTCTGGTACTGGTGCATGTCGACTTTTTGCCGACTTTCAAAAGCGTTATCAGCCTGAATCTGAAATCTATATTCCTGTTCCAACCTGGGCCAAGTGAGTCCCCCCTCTCCCCAAAAAAAAACTGTATGTTTTAGTTGTTTTTCATCATCAGATCATAGTTACATACTTGCATATATTCTTCTATACTTGATCAGCCATCATAACATCTGGAGGGATGCACATGTCTCACAAAAAACATATCGTTATTATCACCCAGAATCAAGAGGATTGGATTTCTCTGCAATGATGGATGACATTAAGGTATATGAGGCCACGGCTGTCATTCATTCTTCTCAAAAATATTGCTAAATGCTAACCTCTCTTTCCTTTTCCTCTGACTTATCAGAATGCTCCAAAAGGATCGTTCTTCCTGCTCCATGCATGTGCTCACAATCCTACAGGGGTTGATCCTACAGAGGAACACTGGAAAGAGATTTCACAACTGTTGAAGGCAAGAATTTCACTGATATTACTCTTTTCTTTGTGTATGTAATAGTATTACTATAATTACTTTCTCTAATTGATGCATTATTATTTTTATTGTGCTTCATCTCCAGGACAAAGAGCATTACCCCTTCTTTGACATGGCCTATCAAGGTTTTGCTAGTGGTGACCCAGAAAGAGATGCAAGGGCCATCAGGATTTTTCTCCAAGATGGTCATTTACTTGGAATTTCCCAGTCCTTTGCAAAAAATATGGGACTTTATGGTCAGAGAGTAGGCTGTCTTAGGTAATTTTATGTATTCTGTTTATTTATTCTTTCTATTTGTTCTTCTCTATGTTGTGCTGTATAGCTTTTCGTATTAGTCACTTATAGTCAAAAGTGTGATAGGTTAAGAGGGTAAGGGAATGTTCCTCTTATTTGAAATGAACTTATTAGACTTGATTCTACTTGATCAATCATAAAACTTGTTTTTTTGTGGTTAGATAATCAGTACGACCCTTGTCCATTCCGTGCAATGATACCCGGTTCGCGGTACGGTGCTACGACCGGCGACCCAGGTCGGACGTTCCCAATCACAAGACGAAATATTTCCAGATCGCTTAGGGTCGCGAACCAGTTCGTGCATCCAAGCGAACCCTTTTGGCCGGAGAGATAGAAGCGGTGTCACATAGTTCGCTCACCCACGCCGCGAATCATGATTCAGTTCCCTAATGTAGAATGAAGAAGAGGAAAGAATGGAAGATGAAGAAACACCATAGCTAATGTGAACTGATATTCATCATCGAATTTTGAGTTCTAATTATTTTTAAAATCAGAAAAAAGGAGAGAGAGAGAGTTAGAATCAGAAAAAGGGAGGAAAGAGAGAGAGAGAGAGAGAGAGAGAGAGGGGTGTTCTGCTTTATTAAATGTGTTAAATCACATTGATATGTTAGTGGTAGGGTTGGTCAAATGAGGTGTTTCTTATGTTTAAATAAAATAATAGTAGGTTGTAGTTGCTAGTTGGTAGACTAATAAGTTACATTTTCATATATTAAACTAATAAATAATAGTGGGGTTATTTTTAGAGGTGTTTTTTTTGTTTTTATACGGGTACTTTTTGGGGAACTGGATTTGACCTTATTAGTCTTGAAGCTGTCATTAAATCCTAATTACTCCTATTAATTTCCCTATGTAATATTTTAGTTTGTATTTTGATGAAGTTATGAAATATAAACATATGCTTAAAATATGTTAATTTGTGATATTCTCATTTTGCCAAATTAATTTCATTTAAAAAAATTATGATAAAAAAATACCCATCATACCCGATACACCACCCATTGTACCCAATACACCCATAGGTAGCGTACCCTGTACCCGCTCCCGTTCTCCGAATCGAACCGAATTCCGTACAAGGCATCATTGGTTCTGTGCTTTTTGGCTCAAGTTGCTTAAGGTTTAGCTTTTGGCTTCTATTTTATGAGAAAGCCATAGTGATAGCCTCTTTCTCCAAAAATTCTATTTGATGGATAAAAAAGATTAAGGTTCATGTAAAACCGAGGCATTTCGAAAAATATCAACATTGTGACTTCACAGTCACTTCTTCTGTTGGGGAGTTCTATATGGTACACTCAGCTTTCAAAGTTTCTAGACTTTGATGTCCTTTCTCTTTTTTCTTTCTCCACTTTATAGTTGTGTGTTTCTCCCAATGATACCTAGTACGGAATTCAGTTCGATTCGGGGAACGGGAACATGTTCGGGGTATGCTACCTATGGGTGTATTGGGTACAATGGGTGGTGTATCGGGTAAGATGAATACTTTTTTATCATAATTTTTTTAAATGAAATTAATTTGGCAAAATGAGAATATCATAAGTTAACATATTTCAAGCATATGTTTATATTTCATAACTTCATCAAATTTCAAAATACAAACTGAAATACTGCATAGGGAAGTTAATAGGAGTAATTAGGATTTAATAACAGAGTCAAGAGTAATAAGGCCAAGTCCACTCCCCCAAAAAGTACCCGTATAAAAATGTTCATTCTTTCCCAAAACAAAACCACCCTTAAAAATAACCCCACTATTATTTATAAGTTTAATATATGAAAAAGTAACTTATTAGTTTACCAACTCGCAACTACCACATACTATTTTTTTTATATTTAAACATAAGAAACAACTCATTTGACCAAACCCACCTCTGACATACCATGCGATTTAATAAAGCAAAGCACCCCCTTTCTCTTTTTCCTGCCTTTTTATGATTCTATCTCTCTCTCTCTATCTCCTTTTTTCTGATTATAAAAAAAAAATTAAAACTCAAAATTCGATCATGAACTTCAGTTCACATTAATACGGCGTTTCTTCATCTTCCATTCTTCCCTCTTCTTTCTACATTAGTGAACTGAATCATGATTCGCGGGGTGGGTGAGCGAACTATGTGACACCGCTTCAATCTCTCCGGCCAAAAGGGTTCGCTTGGATGCATGAAGTGGTTTGCGACCCCTAGCGATCTGGAACGCGTTCGTCCCGTGATTGGGAATGTCCGATCTGGGTCGCCGGTCGGAGCACCGTACCGCCAACCGGGTATCATTGGTTTCTTCCTTCTCTATTTCTTTCTTCACTATTTCCCCATATTTAAGAGGTCCTAAAAAAGATAAAATCATGATTTCCAAAAACAGGTACAACTTGGATATGGCCAAAAAAAATTATTTAATGAATAATATTACCTTAGATTTTTAATAGATATAATCTCCATATAATTTGTGTAGAAATATATTAAACGACATACATGTAAAAATATAAACTAATAATTAAAAAAAAGTCTTGTAAAAATATAAACGGTTAGTTAAGGGCCCGTTTGGTAATACTGTGGTTTTCTGTTTTTTGGTTTTTTGATTTTCAAAGTCATATGATATATGTCCTATAATGAATAAAAAATTAGTCAAATTTATTGGGAACATGATGATTTTGAAAATTGACAACTATAAAGTAAAAACCACTTTTTCTGGTTTCTTGTTTTTGGTTTTTAATTTTCTAAAAATTGAAATTGAAAACAAAAAACGATAATGAACAGACCCTAACTTAGTTTTGTGTTGTTATGGCCAGTAATTAAGTTGGTTGGTGTACAACAAGCACTACATCTTTATTTTTTTTTTTATAAGGTGGTGTACACTCGTACTCCACTAGTCCTCTTTCACGTGCTTAATAGGCCACCGCGCAGAAACTTCTTGCAACTCCATAAACTAGGCCGCTTCTCAACGACGACTTCAATCCCTTATCGAGACCCTCTTTCATCTATGTTTAGTGCTTGAATTTTTATATTTAGGGTCACGAACCCTAGATATGAGAAAAAGAGAGGAAGAAGCAGATGGAAGGGTACATCTAAAAGCTTCAAGATTCGTCCCCAAAGCGTCCTCATAAACCTCCCTAGCCGTCCCCACCTTTCAAGAGTCGTAAAGGAGACGTTTTTCCGACGTATTCGTCCTGTACCGGTCACCGGTATGGGAAATGACACTCCTCGGAACTACCCATGCTTCATGGGTAATCAGTCACAAAGAAAGCTTATTATGACACTTTATGGTTTAAAACTTCAACGTTAATGCACCGCATACAATTTAATTGTTACAGCATGAAGAACCGGTGAATTTGATATTGATTGAAGTTGTCTTTATGATGATGATGATTAGGGCTGTCAAAAAAAATCCGATCCGATCCGAGTTTTGAAGTTTTGGATTTTGCATTGGATATGGATCGAAATATTTGTATTTCGGATTTCCGAAATATCCGAGAATTTCATGAAATAAAAATTTCTTGGTTTTTTGAGGAGAACTTCGGACTCATAAAGTCAGTGACCTATAATCCATCTACGACTCTCAACCAAGTTTCCCACCCCGTGCCACCAGTTGCCCAGCCTTTCCTCTTTGCGCCACCACCACAGCCAGCCCACCGACCACAAGTAGGCACTCACAAACTCTTTCTCTTCGAGCCAACACCACCGTTGCTGCGAGCCACCACCACTCCACCTGTTCTTCCTCCTCGCAGCATTCTTACTCTCGTCGAGCACCACCAGGCCACCGGCCACCGTCGAAGCATTTCCTCTCTCTTCCTCTTCTTCATTTGAAAAAAATAATGTTTATTGGTCGATTTCTTTTCATTAGTTAGATTAATTTTCAAGATCTATGCAAAAAGAGATTGATAGAACTTGATATTTTGATTGATGGTAGCTGCAAAAGGTGTATGAAGTTGTACTATTGGATGAATTGGTAGTTGTTGTAGTTCAAACAAAGAAAAAAATTGTTGAGTTTCAAGTAAAACGGGGATGATAATCCAAAAATCAGATCCGAAAATTTCGGATATCCGACATCCGGAACTGGATCACAATTCTACGAATCCGAAATTTCAGATTGCATCGGATAATCCGAATGAACAACCTTAATTATTATCGGTGATCACATAATATTGATACGCTAACCATGTTCATGGTTGAAATGCTAAAGACCTAGGGAGCTTGATGTAAGAGTGTTGATTACTTCTGGTACTCTGCTAAGAGCTACTTTGAAGCAGTCTATTGATCACATTATTATTCATTAGTTTGTCTCATACCAACGTTTTGTTGGTCTCTTTCTTTTATTCTATCATCTTCTCCTCTGTGTCTCTTTCTTTAATTGTCTCTCTTGGAATTTCCGCTTTCCAAGTTTTTCGTTATTGATTCCCACTACATACATTACCCATTATAACTGGCAACTAATCTTCTCAAGATCTCTTTTAGATTCAAGTAAGGGTTTAATTGTACAAAAATTATTAAAAAAGACGGTCTAATTTTAATATAAAAGTAGACCTAGTCACTAAATGGATCAAACGAGTCACCGAAAGAAATTAACCTAGTCATTATTGGGTTTATTCTCTTTTTAATATTGGGCTTATTATTGCCTAATTTTAATTTAAAAGTAGGCGGTCTCTCACAAGACAAACTCTTAATTTTAACATAAGTAGGTTTGTGGATGAGAAAGGTATTTGACACGAGTGTAAGAGTGCTGATTTAGGCATTTAGCTGTAGTGGACTGTAAAAATAGATGGCATAATGAAATTGGTGATAGAGAATACAATAACATTAGGACATAGGATAAAGTAATACTCCCTAACATATTTACCCATTTGCTTTTTACGAAATTAGAGTTCAATAAAACTTTGACCAAATACATTCACTAATATATAAGAAAAAACATAATAATATGGAGCTTTGCGAGATTCATTTAATTTCTAATATATTAACTTTTTGAAATTTAAATAAGACGTAACCAAATCTCCATTAAAGGGAAGGGGGAAGCTATAGTCTCCCCTTATAAATTTACTTAACTGCCCATTAGTAAATCAATTACTACCAAAGCAAGGGAAAAACAAAGTCAATCTCAAATATAATATTATATAATCAACTTAAATATTTAAGGCAATTAAGTTATAATGGAACAAAAAAAGAAACATTGATTATAAGATTTAGTACATTTATGATGAAAAAAGTAAAAATGAATATTACATCAATCAAATATCTTATCAATCAATTCACGAATACAATCAAGTATTACATCAAAACATAAAATTCAATCAATTGATAAAGTGAAATGATTTATTTAACACAAAAGACTATCTTAATTTAATATAAAAAATCCTAAATAATTTACGAATACAATCAAGTATTACATCAAAACATAAAATTCAATCAATTAATAAAGTGAAATGATTTATTCAACACAAAAGACTATCTTAATTTAATATAAAAAATCCTAAATAAATTCACTTAACATTCTTTCATCGTTCATCAGATTTAATTTTAAAAACTTAGAATAAAGAATAAGTAAAAAGAATATTAATAAAAGAAGGGTTAAGTGATAGAGGCTAACCTACAAAATTTCACCCCTGTTTATGGCCAAAAAGGTTAGAATTTATATTTGAAAAAATAAAAAAATTAAAGCACGCATCGCGTGCATAATCTGCTAGTATGCTGCTAAGAACTAGGGGGTCTCAGCTAGATAACAATAAAATAAAAGCAACAAAATTATCACAACAGCAAGATAGATGTGTATTAAGCAAGATTTGAGTAATCTCCTCCTAATACCCCTTGCTTTCGAGAGGTAAGGATCTCTTCCATTACATCACTCTTCTTGTCTAATTTCTGGATACCTCCCTTTTTGGGTGAGACCTCTATTTATATATTTACACATGTACCTTTCTCTCATGACTTTCTCTCACTAGGATTCATAACTAATTTCTGTTATGATGTCAGGAACTATATGATTCCCTCCTCCATGTCACGGTTGCCATTCTCCACTCTCCTATTGCCAACTGTCCCCTCTCCTGTGGATGCTTCTGGACCCTTCTTTCCTCTCCTCCTTCGTGCATATGTGTAAATTATCTGTGGGTGGGAGCTGGGCTTAGCAATACCCCCGGGCCAATTAAGCACCTTGTCCTCAAGGTGGAAAGCAGGGAAACGTGCCTGGAAAAGGGGGATGTCCTCCCAGGTAGCTTCAAAGGTGGGCAAGTGAAGCCATTTAATGAAGACCTCAGTGGCTTGGGTAGGTGATTGGTGACTAGACCTAAGGCCTAGAACAACTTCTGGTGTGGCTTCGAGGACCATGTCTGCACTGAGTTGGGGAGGGAGAGTGGGGGAGATGTGAGGTTGTCCCACAACTTTTTTGAGTAATGAGACATGAAAAACTGGGTGAATTTTGGCTGTGGGGGGTAAGTCAAGCTGGTAAGCCACATAACCAACCTTCTTAACCACGGAGAAAGGGCCATAGAATCTGGGGGAGAGTTTTTCATTGGTTTTTTTGGCTAAAGATTTTTGTCTGTAAGGCTGGAGTTTAAGGTAAACCAGATCACCCACATCAAATGCCACCTCACGCCTGTGCTTATTCTCTTGGAGCCTCATGCAATTTTTTGCTGACAGGAGATGGAACTTCAGTTCATCCAAGGTCGCATCTCGCTCCACTGCTATTCTAGTGAAATAACTGAAGTGCTCCCTTGCTCAAACCGGAATAAAGGAGGGGGATCCCGGCCATAAACCGCCTTGAAGGGGGTACACTGAGTAGAAGCATGAGGGGAAGTGTTGTACCAATATTCAGCCCATGGAAGCCAAGTAGCCCAAGTGGTGGGTTTTCCCCCAATGAAGCATATGAGGTAGGCTTCTAAAGATTTGTTGACCACTTCTGTTTGGCCATCAGATTGGGGGTGATAGGCTGTACTTCGATGGAGTGCTTCGATGGAGTGCTGTACCCTCAAGTTTAAACAATTCCTTCCAAAATAAGCTAAGGAAGACTTTGTCTGTGTCAGAGACTATAGTGGCGGGAAAATCGTGCAAACGCACAATTTTTTTAACGAATGCTGAAGCTACAGAGGCAGCTGTGAACGGGTGCTTCAGCCTTATGAAGTGGCCATTCTTAGTAAGCCTATCAATGACAACTAGTATAGTGTCAAGCCCCTTAGACTTGGGAAGGCCCTCCACAAAATCCTTGGAAATATCGGCCCAAATGAGGTGGGGAATAGGAAGGGGCTGCAACAATCCAGCCGGTTTGAGGGTAGAAGTCTTGTTCTGTTGACATATGTGACAGTTCTGAACAAAGGAGGTAATGTCCTTCTTCATTCCCTTCCAAAATCATTCCGAAGCAATTCTCTGATATGTTTTATAAACTCCCGAGTGCCCGCCTATAGGAGTAGCATGATATTCCTGCATCAATGTGCTGGGAAGAGTGTGTCCTTGAAAATCCTTGAAAGAGTGTGTCCCCTGCCAAGACTGACTTGGTAAGAGCTTGCAGCTCCTGGTCTTGTTGTATAGCCAGGTGGAATTCCTTCCAATGGGGAGAATGCGACGTGCTGAGGGATTTACACTCTAACTGACCTTCATCTCGACGAGACAGAGCATCAGCCACTCTGTTACTGGCCCCGGTTTTGTATTTGATGTCGAAGTTAAAACCCATAAGCTTGCCCACCCATTTCTGATATTCGGGTCCTACCTCTCGCTGATTCAACAAGTACCTCAGGCTTTGCTGATCTGTGTGTATTATGAAGTGCCTGCCCAGCAAATAGTGTCTCCATTTTTGCACGGACAGGTCTCTGATACCATTTGATATAGGACAATAGGAATGCACTTCCCAAAAGCTAGCTTAAGAGGAGGAGAGCCCATTGTCCTATATAAACCACACACCAACCTCCCATACGGTCGATGTGGGATCCTTTTCCTGGGTCAGTCCATAACATTCGTCCCCCCATAAGGACCAACGTCCTCGTTGGTCATGGCTGGCTGGTTCCAGGCCACCACTCCGAGGTTTTGCTCTGATACCATTTGATATAGGACAATAGGAATGCACTTCCCAAAAGTTAGCTCAAGAGGAGGAGAGCCCATTGTCCTATATAAACCACACACCAACCTCCCATACGGTCGATGTGGGATCCTTTCCTTGGGTCAGTCCATAACATATGCCATAGGTCAAGATGTTTCGGAGACCTTTTAATTAAAAGTAAAAAACCAAATGGGTTTTAAGTAGGCAAGATGTACCTGTAATGAACTAATATCGTAAAATAGATCAAAGAAGAAGATTAAGAAGGAAAACTGTTCTTTGATTGATGATATGGAATTTGACACCGAAACAAAGATAATAACAAGCTTTCGAGAGGCTTGTTTCTCTCCCAAGAACAAACTAAATCCTTAACAATATTTTTCCCTACCCTTTATCCCTACGCCTCTATTTATAGCATTTCATCCCTCACTCACTTTTTATCTTATTTTTCAAGTTACTACTAATTACTAACTACTCCCTCCGGTCTTTATTAGTTTACCCGTATTTATTTTTTAGATGTCCCTTATTAGTTTATCCCTTTCTTTTGTTTCTATTTTTGGAATGGGTCCACTAACTTTTTATCACACATACATTCAACTTTAATGTAAAATAATAGTTTCTTTTTCTTTCTATGGCCCACAACATTATTTCTCCTAAAACTGTGTGCAAAAGAAAGGGGTAAACTAATAAAGACCGGAGGGAGTAATTACTAACTAATTATGCATTACCCATATTACCCCTCTACCTTAGGTCAATTCAGCACATTACCAGCCACCCAAACTTCCACCTTGTCCACAAGGTGGATAGTACTTGGCACTGGATTGTCAGCCCCCACAATGCTGGTTGATGCTACCTTTAGTAAACTGTTGCCCTTGAGTGGGTGGAGCTGTAGTGGCGAGGCAGTAAGCTCAATGTTGGGAAAATGGTGGTTTAGGAACTGGGTGGAGGTTGTAGGAATAAGAGTTGAAAAGTGAGAGTCGAAAGTTTGTGTTAGGGTGGTGAGAGTAGCTCGGGTTGGAAAATGAATTCAATAATGGAGTTGTTGGTTTTGTAAGCAGGCCCACAGTGAATAAGCCCAAGTAGTAAAAAGGTTATCTCATAAATGAAATGGATAGCATATGAAAACTGGATGGACCTAAAATCGGTAGGCCCATGACTGATTTTAATATAAGAAAAAATTGATTTTAATTCAGTGGGCCCTCTTCCTTACATTACATGCTCGTACTGAATAAGGATGGCCTGTAAACATTTCTAAACCACCATTACTGTACATGGAGAGGTAGGGGTTTGGAGAATCTAGGTAGTAGTTTTCTGAGGTTTACAGATTGTTTAGGTGATTTTTGAACTACAATAATATGGGACTTTGTGAGATTCGTTTAAATGGGATTTTCTACATATTAACTTTTTGAACCTGTCAAAAAAAAACATATTAATTTGTTGAAAATCTAAATAAGACGTAATTAGATATACCATAGGTCAAAGGTGTTTTGGAGACCGTGAAACAAAAGAAAAAACCAGATGGATAATTCTTTGGTCGACAGAGGGATATTTTGTTCTCCATCAATTAAGAGGGGGTTTGTTAATGGGCAAGAGGTACATGGAAAGGTAGGGGTTTGGAGAATACGGATAGTTGAGGTTTATAGATTCAATAGGCGATTTTCGAACTTCAAAGGTGAAATTAGGGGAGAGGCAGTTGAATGCTGATTGTTTGGATGTAATGCAGGCATGCAGCAGAGGTTAGGCATATGATTCTAAACTTATTTTTGTGATTTGCGCAGCTGTCGTGCCAAAGTCTAACTCGGTTGATGGGTTTTCTGGGATTCTCGTTGGATTGTGAACAAGAGATGAAAGTTAAGGGTTGATGAGGAAGTTTTGGATCATGGATAATCTTCGTGCTCTGTTTTTTCGGAACCTCTTAAATATGGGGAAATAGTGGAAAGAAATAGACAATGGAGAAACAGTGTCACATAATTCCCTAATCTCCCCGCGAACTGTGACGCAAAAAAGCGAATTATGGTCGGTGTTCGCCTATTTTTTCCCCATTAGGTGAACCGCGAACTGGAATAACGAATTATGTGATACTAGGGAGAAACACCGAACTAGAAAGTGGAGAAAGAAAAGAGAGAAAGGACATCAAAGTCTAGAAACTTTGAAAGCTAAGTGTACCATATGGAACTTCCCAACAGAAGAAGAAGAAATGACTTTGAAGTCACACTGTAGATATTATTCATTAAATAATTTTTTTTTGGCCATATCCAAGCTGTACTCGTTTTTGGAAATTTGATTTTGTCGTTTTCCATCCCGTACCCGTATCCGCATCTGTATTAGTGCTACCTTGCTGATTATAATCGAATCCTTGAGATTATTTTTCGTGAGATTTCATATCTGTTTGTGAGTGGGATTGAGATGGGAAAGAGAGAAGGGGAGAGGCGATGGCTTGGAGTTAGTATTGAAAATACAAATTTTAGGAGGAAAAATCAAGAATCCATTGGTTGAAACAAGTGGTCAAGCATTACTTTGGGGGTGGTAGCTAGGGGTGTAAGCAGACTGCGAAAAATCCAAGAGTCCAGTCCAATCCAGTCGGATTGGACTGGACTGAAATATTTTTGGACTGGACCAGGCCAAACATTTCTTGGACTGGATTTGGAATCACCCCTTTGGAGTCCTATAAGTCCAGTCCAATACAAGAATATATATATATATATATATATATATATAATATATATATATATATATATATATATATATATATATATATATATATATATATATAATGTAATATAATATAAAATATGTATGTTTCTTATTCTATGGAATTGGTATAATGAGTTTAATTCTTTTCAAATTCAATTATGAGAAAACATTGTGATCATTGAATCTAAATCAGGAGAAAAGATAATATAAGAATCAGACTGGACTGGATTGGATTGGATTCGGACTCAAGAAAAAATTATCGGACTAGACTGGTCTGGACTCAAAAAAAATTTGGATCAGACTTGGACTCAATTTCTCGAGTCCAAAAAACTTTGGACTGGATTTGAATATGGCAAAGTCCAATCCACTTACACCCCTAGTGGTGGCTTGATAAGAGGACACTGTTATGGCTACCAACAAAATGAGAAGGTAAAGTAAGTCTATTTTTAGCCCATAATGATGTCAATCTAGATAATGGAGCAAAGTTCTAAAGTTTGTTTTAGAGAAGAGGGTTATGTTGGCAATGTATTTAATAGATGAAGACGATACTAATGGAGACTAGTGAAGGAAAGAGATGAAGCTTCCATGGTAGAGGAAAGGAAGTGAGATAGAGTAAATTAACTAGCTTTTGAGAGGTTTCCTTTTTAAGAATGCTCTCTAATCACATTTGAGGAGAAGTTATTAGAGAAAAATTGGGGGAAGAGGGGGTGGGGAGGTTATGGCCTTAAGGGGGCATTGTTGTATTTAAAATCCCTTGTACATATAAAATAAATAAATCCACATAAGCTCTTAAACAGCGAAGTAAGTGAAAGCTCTAGCAGGTCACTGTATATAACTTATAAAATAGTAGGGTATGAGTATTCAATTATATTTGTCTACCAAATAGAATGGCAAAAGAATCTCAAGGGGTTACATGTAATATTTTCCCTTTCTTTATTTCTAGAAAAAGAGAGAAGACATTTGAATTGTTAGGTTGTGCATGTGCATAAATAGAATATTGAAAACTGGGCAAGCACCTAGCTTGATGCCTTGCTCCTTTTGGTGGTCTTTACATCTGAGCTGTACCATGTGACCTGTATATCAACATCTTTCTCCACCAGTGATGTGCTGTCCAATTTTAATCTTGCAGTGTGCTTTGTGAAGATGAAAAACAAGCTGTGGCTGTTAAAACTCGATTACAGCAGATTGCAAGACCTATGTACAGCAACCCTCCGGTTCATGGTGCACTTCTTGTTTCAATTATCCTTAGTGACCCAGATCTAAAGAGCCTATGGCTCAAGGAAGTTAAGGTATGTAGTTCCTAGCCTTGTGGTTCACACATTTCGTAATAATTTTTACTGGCCTGCAAGACAAGTCACATTTGTATGTTTTAAAAATTAGGATGGATTGAAGTATTAGTGCGCGGTATGAGAGAACATGTACGTGCAGAATAAGCCATTAAGGATTATATTGTGAAGAATGAGATTTAGTTTGATCTACTTGAAGTCCATTCTTTTCAACTTATATTTGCTTATCTGAATTTATTGTCGTTGTAGCAAAACTTATATGTGAGTGCGACAAACCTTATTTTTGCTTATCTAAACTTTTTTGAACTATGCCTTCGTGGACTAGTCCTTATCTGAACTTATATTTTTTTTATAAGGAGTATGGACTGAAAATAAGGTGAAAAGAACTACCCTTAGTAGCGAAGGTAGGAACTGACAAATTGGGTCATGGCCAGTTCTTTTGCTGAAAACTCATTGTGAGGGGTGGATTGGGTGGAGAATTGCTGAATTGGGTTATTTAAACCAGTACAGAAGAAAATCTTGGCTCAGGAAGGAAGTGGTGTCTGGTTGAAAACTAATTAAATCAGTCATCAAATTCACTTGCAAATAGGGCTTATTATGACTGCTTTTCCTATGAGAAAATGTCTCGTATATTGTCTGAGCTGTTGGTTGTATTCATAAATGTTTAATTTCTAACGATGTTAGAAGTTTAGAGCTCGGTAACACATAGAAGGAGAATCTCAACATGACACATGGTGTGTCTTGGACCTCCTTTTGTTTAGGCTTGGTGATGTTGAACTTCTCAAGTATGGGAAAGAATGAAAATATAGCATTCCTAAGTGAATGTTTTTTAGGGTATCATTAGAAAGTTCCTTCTTCACTCATATTAGTGACTTAGATGCCAGAATTTCCGACTAAATTTCATGAGTTTTGCATCACCAATTTTTTTTATTTACATAGTTCATAGTTCAGGCTATTATTTCTTGCACGTTTTCTTACTTAAGTCCAACTGTCTATACTTGTTTGATTGTCCACAGTTCAGTTTGGTTTTTTCCTTTATCATGCATTCAATGGCTTGTTTTGCAACTGAATAATTTGAATGAAATAAATTTCAGGTCATGGCAGATCGCATTATTGGAATGAGAACAACTCTACGTGAGAATATTGAAAAGTTGGGATCATCTTTATCATGGGAACACATCACGAAACAGGTAGAGGAAGCTATAAATTAAAATTAGCAAAATTGACAGCCTATATATCTGCAATCAATCTTTTTTCCTATGTCTCATATATTCTGTATCCTCTGGTTTTCATGAGCAGATTGGTATGTTCTGCTATAGTGGGTTGACACCGGAGCAGGTTGATCGTCTGAGAAGTGAATTCCATATATATATGACCAGAAATGGCCGTATCAGGTAATAGTGCTTTACAGTAGTTCTTGCCAACTATCTTAGTTACTTCGGTAATTTAGTAAGCTCTATCTTATGTCATCGTCTCACGTTGCAGTATGGCTGGTGTTACCACAAAGAATGTTGAATACTTGGCAAACGCCATTGTTGAGGTCACTAAATCTTCTTAAAAAGGGAATGTTGGAGCAATCCGTGCTGCGGTGTGCAAACTGCAGAGTATGCATGTAGAGAACCTTTCTTCTCATACCAATAAATATAATAGTGAACATCTAAAATTGTGCTACCCCATATTACGAGAATCGGCATAGGGGACTTCGAATTTTACTCCGAGCCCATTAGAGGGCATTAATTGAATGGGCAACGGTTTGCTTTCTCAATGCTAGCAGACATTCTTACTATATTTGTCAATTACTTCCCCGTTATGTGAAGTTCTATTCACTTTTCATTTTAGTCTGTTGTGTCAAGTTATACTTTATTTTATTTTTTAATTTTTTTAAAAGAGAAATTTCATTAACTGAAGGTCAAATGACATCTACAATAGATATTAAAGAAAAACAAGATACAAATCCAACAAGGTTAAATCAAATTCGTCTTCGAAAAAACTACAATGAACTAAATCGAGCAATACAATGCAACCCCCTTGTATTTGCTGAATCAAACAGCTATTGATGAGGAAGTCTATCATTCTGACATAGTTTGGGAAGAACAATCTTGATCGAGCCATGTTTACCGCATCTGAGATTTCAATACCTTCATGTTGAATCTCGAACTTCAACCAATGAGAACAATTTTTCATACCTAAAAACAAAAAAAACCATACTCACAACTCCCATAGGGGAGAAGGAGATCTCCACAGCAGAGAGTACCAAAAAATCTCATAAAGAGGTACTAATTTATTCAACAAAAATAAAAAACTGAAAATAAAAGAGGGAGAGGGGCTTACCATGGATGAAAACATCCATGGCAACCCCCTAACTGATGAAGAAAAGGTAAGGGAGACTAGGGTTTAGAGAGAGAGGGGGGGAAGGGAGTGGCTCCCCTTATACTTTACTTTATTAATCATTTGGCAAAAGATATATAATAATTTAAGGGTAATGATACATACAACCCCTAGGGTTGTATATAAGCACTAAATACATTCCCTAAAATGGTATTAAGGCTATGTTCAGTTCACCTTATTTTTGCTTATTTCAGATCTAATCAGATCAGATTAGAAAAAATAAGTTTCAGATCAGTTCAGATCATGCTTATATTTAAAAATCATTATTACTATTAAATATTTTTCATTACATATTAGTAAAAATTATAATAATTGAATATTAATAAAGTACTCATTTAGACGAATCAAACAAGACCGCATATGACTATATTTTTTCTTATATATTGAGAAAAATCTAAAAGATAAGATCTTATAAATCAGATCAGTTCATATCAGATCAGATTGGATCAGAAAAAATAAATTCCGATCAGATCAGTTAAGTTCAGATCAGAAAATTTCAGGTGAACTAAACATAGCCTAAGTTGTGAATTTATGTCACGATCACGCGTAAATCAATGTAATTAATGTTTGAATATTACTTAGAATTTCCTCTTTTAGGTTCTTAAGTGCAATCCTTATGGTTGTATTTATCATTTTCTATAATTTAATCATTCTTGGCCCAAAATCTATCTTTTATGCTTTCTATATCCCTTAAAATAAAATAAACCCTCTCCCTCCTCACCAAAAAAAAAAATAAAAAATAGAGAAATCAAGCTGACTCACTTTTGTACACACTTTCTCCAATTTGCCTTAAAATATGTATGTATAGTAAGTCTGTAAGTGGGTAGAACCTTAAAACAGAGGTAGAAACTTTTAGATGTGTGCATTTTTGTTGAAGGCTTATAACTTTCAGAATGGTTGCGTTCAATTAGAATAATATTAAGGAAAAATATAGAAATAATTCCACCTTTTACAATTGTAGAAATAATCCCAACTTTTTTGGCTGCTCAAAATGGGCCAATTTAACTTTTTTTTTTGGAATAGTAAAATTAATTCATTAATAAAAAGTCATACGACATCTACATAAGCAATCGAATCAAACAAATACATAAGTGGAATCAAACAAAAATTTCCTTCATAAAAACTACGATCGTCAAACAAATCTTGCAATGTGGAACATCTCCCCGCTTATATCGCTGGAAAATACAGCCTTTTTGGAGAGACAATCTAACGATCCCTTGTAGTCGTGAGGATGATTTCCGTCGGATTCATCTGACCGTATTCGAAAAATTGATAACCTTTGTGATCCCGCATAATTCTTCACCAACAAAATAATTTCACGGCAATCCATTAGATCTAGTATCCCGGATTGTAACCTGTAGAAATTCCCCCTCTAAAAGAGGAGAAAAACCCTGTCTTTCGAAGGAGGTCGAAAAACCTTGTCTTTCGAAGGAGATCGAAAAACCTTTTCTTACGAAGGAGATCGAAAACCCTTTCTTTCGAGGGAGAAATCGTTATTGGAAACCTAAAACAAAAAAAAAAAAACAAAGGGGGGGGCTTTCCAACGGTAAAAACCGATGGAAGCCCCTTTAAAAATCAACAATGGAGGCTAGGGTTTTTGAAAGTAGAGAGGAGAGAGGGGAGAGAGATATCATTTATAAATGGGCCAATTTAACTTGTGAATTGCTTAAGTGGTAAAAAAAACTTGTTGACCAGTTCTCCCTTTTAAAATGGGTTTTGCTATTTGATGCCCTAAAATTTTTTACTAATGCCCTAATACGCATTTTTATACCGTTTTTATAATTTCTTATTTCTTCTCCCTCTTCCTTCCTCCTTCCTTACCGTCCCGGCCCTTTCCATTTTCGTTCTTCCACCACCACCAGTCCACTTCATTGAGCAGTAAGAAACATCCTAATTCCATATTCAGATTTTTATACTAACCTGTGAAGTCCAGTTTACAAAAAATTGAGAAAAAAAAACTCACCCAATTACTCAGAGATTCATAGTCACAGTAGAAATTACTCACAATATATTCTTATACTCTCCTCCACAATTTTAGCCAAGATTATACTTAATCCCACAAAACAAATCCCACAAAAATGAAATTCAAATCTGAGTTTATGAGAAAAAAAGATTGATTTTTTATATAAAAAAAAAAATTATGGTGAGGCGTCCACCATGGACGCCCTACCACAGACACAGGCGTCCATGGTAGGCGGCTGCACCTGTGGTGGGGCGTCCACGGTGGACGCCTCACCATAATTTTTTTTTAAAAAAAATAAATTGATGGGGTGTCGTAGGTCGGGAGTCTATGGTCAAGCTCGCCGGAGAAGATGGTGTCGCCTGAAAATTGGTGGTGGTAGCTCTAATTCAATGGTGAAATTTACTGTGGTGCTGAAAGAAGAAGGGAAAGGGGAAGCAGAGGTGAGGGAAAAGGAAGGAAGAAGGAAGGAGAAGAAATAGAAAAGTATAAAATATGGTATAAAATTATGTATTTAGGGCGTTACTATGAAATTCTAGGGCGTTATTTATCAAACCAGTATTAAAAAATTAATTCAATTATTGAAGAAGAAAAAACTAACCCTTCCCCCACCCCTTTACTAGGCTGCCCGCTATCTCCCTCCCTCTTGGAGACCACCGCCCTACCCTAGAGACCCAAACTGATTGCCTCCTTTTCTCTGAGTGATAATAGAACAAACCCACAAACCATCAACACCATGAATAGTAAATGGTGGCTGGGTGAAGGTAGAGGGTTGAGGACGAGGCACAATGGTGGAGAGGAAAATGGCTAGGAGCTCCCATACTTGGAGGGTTAATTTAGCAGGCAAAGTAAAAGAGGATCCCACTGAGATGGGGAGGATTAGAGGGAGGAGCTTCGCGGCGGTGGATGGTGGTGGTGCGGTAAAGGAGGTAGCTTTTAGATGTTTGAGGGTGAGCATAGGTTCGAAAGAGAGGTGGGGTCGTTGATGGTGGTGGGAGGGGACAAAGAGAAGGGGAGGCGTGGTGGTTGACGGCGAGCATAGGTTTGGAGGAGAGAGAAAGGTGAGGCCGTCGGTGGTGCTGGGTGGGCACTTGAGAAGAGGGGAGATAGTGGGCCAAATGACCAAATAGGTATAAAAAAATACACCCTTTGACCATTTGGGTATAAAAATTAGCACCGACGACATTTGGGTATATAAGTTGCTCTACGACGACAAATACCCCTAAAAATTGATCGGTGCGAAATCGTGACTCTCACGCGCTTTATCTAATTTTATAAAGTGTTGTGTAATACACTAGAACCTCCTCACATTCCCACTCATTCACTCGTTTTTATTTTGGGCAGCCATTCACCTCTCTTCCTCTTCCCTTTCATCTCTACCAAAATATAAATTCCTCCTAAATGGCAAATTTCATGGGGATCAAAAAGAGAAAATACGAAGCAAAGTAAAATTAAGAAGTTGAAAAGTTACAAAAATACGAAGTTTTGTACAGGTATGTTTTTCATTTGCTTTGTTCTACTGATTTAATAATTGTTAGTGGGCAAAGTAGCCATTAAAGAATTGATTTAGGTTTTGTCTTTATTTGTTGATATTGAAAACAAGAGTTTACAGTTCTTGTTTTATTAAGATTTAAAGTGTTATTTTTTAACCAAATTAAGATTTAAAGTTAGGGTTTCAACAAATTTAACTAAATATTATAATCTGTGAGTGTTTAAGGAAAAGGAAAACAAAACTGTTAATTTTTTCTTATTCTGGTTTATTTAACAGCGATGATGACGATGGTTGGGGATGACGTACCCATAAACCATACACAACAATCCACAATTTGCACTGACTTATTGGCTACACAACTATCAACGACCTCAAATTTGGAAATCACTAAACAACACACAGCCCCCGAAGAACCTCTAAATTGTAATAGTGAACCTAATCATGAGAAAGATGGATATATTGAGAGTGATGAGGAAACAAGTGAGGATGATGACAGTGGGGAAGATGAGACTTACAAGATGGATCCTAGGGAACTATTTCATTGTGACTATGATGATGTAGTTGAACAAGTTGGTGGAAAGAAGAAGCAACATAGGTCAAAGACCAATGAGGTTGATGTTGATCTGGTCAATGGTGACGATGACGGTGGATTATTTGAGAATTTTGTCCAGCTTGATGATATCGTGCAGGAAGAGCTAGAGTACGATGTCGATGAGTTGATGAGCTTTAGAAGAACGAATTTGGGTTTAAGGAAAGAGCAAAAGGAAAGAGTTGGTCCTTTGTCTGACTGTCTAAAGGTTAATAACACATCAAAATCTATGGGAGAACGAGGTCATATTGAAGTGGAAGGTGTTAGAGATCAAGTTGAAGTTATGAACAATCAAACTGATGTGATGATAGGGAACTCGTGGCCCACTTTTTTAACAACATTTGAGGGAGGATATCAATCTGATCAAAGAGACTCGGAAGATGAGGGTCCATTATACTCCTCAAGTTCAGAAGAAGGTGAGGTCACCATTAAAAAGAGGAGCAAAAGGGTGCATTACCCTTCTTTTAATGAGAAAACTGACATGGCTAACGTCCAATTTACAGTAGGTTTGAGGTTCACATCACAAAGTGTCTTGAAATTAGCTATCCTATGGTATTCCATACAACAACACAAGGACTTAATATAGTTGAAGAATGATAAGAAACAATTACACATAGGATGTGCTGGTTGTATGTGGGAGATGACTGCAGGTCCAGACATCGAAGACCCATCTGGTTGGAAGTGAAATCGATTCAAGTTGACCATGTAAATTGCAAGAGAACCTTCACAAACAGACTGATTACTTCTGATTGGTTAGTTACTGAATTTATGGAAAAGATTTTGACAAATCCTAGGATGAAACCAATTGAGATGAAGGATGACATGAAGGACAAATATGACATTGTTGTTTGTATCAGAAAGTGTCAAAGGGCTAAGAATAAGGCTTTAAATGCTGTACAAAGTTTAATGGAGAAGCAATATGGGATATTAAAGCCTTATTTGTTAGAGTTAATTAGAAGTAACCCAGGGACAACATGTGTTCTGAAAACACTTGAAGGAGAGGTTGGGAAGCCAAAGGTGTTCCAAAGATTTTATGTTTGTTTTGAACCATTGAAGAAAAGCTTCAAAGACACTTGTAGACTGATATTTGGGGTAGATGGTTGTTTCTTAAAACATGCATGCGGGGGTCAACTTTTGCCTATTCTTTGTGGAAATAGTATACCAAATATGGATGAATAGGAATGCTTTAGTGTTTAATAGGCCAGCTCTAGATGTGTTGGCTAGCTGTAAACAAATTATGTTTAGAATTGCTTGTAGAAGCTTAGAGTCCTTGAGGCTCTTGCTTGTTATTTGAGGTTGTATAGCCTGAGCATGTTCATGCCTGTTAGATTGGTCTGGGCCCTTTCCATGTTGGAAAAGGGTGGCTCCTTACCACCTAGCCTGGTTGATGATGTTGAGGCTCTGTAACTCTGTTTTTTTTTTGGTTTTCAATAACTTTGAATTGCCAAACAAAACCCTAATGACCCTATTGCTGCGGTTTCTAGAACGAACCGCATCAATAGATTAAAATAATATTTTATTATTATTTTAGTATATTGTTGCGGTTCTTGTCGGAAACCGTAGCAATATGTTTGGTCAAATAGTAAAAAAAAATCCGTTGAAACCATATTGCTGCGGTTTTCGACCGAAATCGCAGCAATATGGTTATTTTATATTTTTCTTTTTCTTTTTACGTGATATATTGCTGCGTATGGGTAAAATCGCAACAATATCACCGCATCAATAAGCAATTATTCTACTACTGCAACTTAACTACCAGTAATAATAAAAAGAGATCTGAAATAAAAAAAAAAAAGAGAAAAATGAAAAATGGACATACTTTAGGTCAAGAGTTATTCTCGTCTTCCCTCCATCATCCATAAACCATCATCTCCAAGCACAGCTCCACAAATGACCTGCAAACCTTCCAATATCCTAAACCAATAACTTTGTTTAAGCCTTACTACATCAAAGTAAATCAATGCCAGGCAAAAACAAAAAAAAAAGTGAAAAAATTCAAAGTGCAAAAAGAAAAGATCAGAAGCAAAAGAAAAACACACAAAAGTGCAAAATTAAAGAGCCAAAGGCAAAAAGAAACAAAAAGTCAAGCTAGGAGGCTTGCAAACAAGTTTTCCCTCTCATTCAAATCCCTCAACCCCATCAAATCTTAACCATATAATCCATTAGCCCAACCACTTAAACCTTCATCTAAGCCTCAACCCTTAAACTTCTCAACCTTTCATCAACACTAGCTCCTTTTTCAAGGTATGTCCAAGCCAGCTATGCTAGAAACCCGAAAAAGCGGCCTAGGCAAAAGTTAGGGCACAAAAGAAAAATAGTAATAAAAAAAGAAATCAGATCCAGAACTATGAATGGTTTGATTCCGCAAGAATGCTCATTTCGAAACCCGACCGCTTCAATAAAATAAAATTAGTCAAGGTCTAATGATTTGACTTTCTAGAGTTCAGGAGCATAATCTCTTTCTAGATCCGGACATACACACGAGTCTGAACCTAGCCTCGTCAAAGCCTTCTCCCACCTGCATTCATTCGAGTCACAAAATTTGAACCTTTATATTTTTAATCCAAACTCTCCTTTAGCCCAAAGCTAAGGACTCTCCGGCAATCCCATGGTTTTCGGCGATATCTGACTTTGCCTAATCAACTTCCCAATGAAGAGTCCCCAATGACAACTTTCAACGCTTAAGACAGATCAAGTAGATTTCAATCAAGGCTCAAGCCTTATTTAAGGCAAGCTCATCGAAACTGAGGCCTTCATATATGTGGTGGTGCCTCCAAATCAAACTCCCGAAAAGTTGTAATCCGCGGACGTTGTTTACAGACCCTGATTATTTACTGAAAATTATTTTCGAAAAATCATTCTATTCATTCCTGATCATTATATCATTCGACACATCTTCTAGCCTTACAAAATCCTAACCTTACATTTCATACATTCTAGTGTTGCATAACCTGGACCTTGCATGACGTCTCATCCCTTAGCTTTGCATAACCTTAATCCTTGCATTGCGTCTCATGTGTCCTCGGAGAGCCTTGCATCTTTGCATAATTATATGCTTATCTGAGTTGTTTGCACCTATTTGCTAACATCATCTTCTGCAGGTAATCATCTTGCTTGTAGTTATTGTCCTACATACTAACTTTGTTTTACAGATATTGGTGTATATAGATCCGTTCTAAACTGCAGAGTGTTTAGAATCGTTCTCCGTCCCGACATCGTATACTTTGACTTTCGGTACCTTGAACCTCAATCAAAGTGGGAGCTTCTGTAGACACATAATCGTGTTTCCCCATTTAAAGATCTGGTGCTGAAACATATCGTGGTCTTAATTGGTCCGACCCAAGGGTAGAGCAGTTTGAAAAGCCATTCCAAAATCATTTTGAAAAGTGTTGAAGTCCTATTTCAAAACCCAATTAATTATTCATGATAATTAATTGCATTTTGAGCCCAATTCTTTGCAAAGCCCAATTAATTGTTTAATAATAATTAATTGTTTTACTTATAATAAATAAATATTTTCAAAAGATATTTCTATATAGTTAAAGATTTTATCCCGTAAAATCAGATTTTCGAAATTAAAGGATAAAAGGAAATATTTTAAAACGCGTTTTCAAAAAAGTTGGCAAAGGCGTGTCAAAAACCAGGCTGGTGTGCCTGGCGCAACTTCTCTTGACACGTGGCACTGTGTTGTGCGCTTGGCACACTGCTCTGCGTTAAGCGTAGTTCTCTGCGCGAGACTCGGATTTTTTCTTACTTTTTTCAAAAAGCGTACCACGTGTACAGTTTTTACTGGGCATGTCGCGTCATGTGCGTGACACACCAGCCTGCGCCAGACGCAGCTGGCGCGTGAGGTGTAGTGTCGTTTTTTCTATAAATTGGGTTGATTTCTATACAGATTGAAAAATGGATTTTTCACATAACACTCGACGAATACTTTACGAACCTCCCTATGAAATATAAAACTTCCCTACAAAATTCATACCTTTCAAACACAAACACATTCAAATCAACATAATTTCAAATATTCAGATTTTCAGGCTTCACGATTGCTCGTCCCGAAGGTTGTGAATCTCACAGACTCAAGCGACGGTATAATTCTCAAGGTTCTTGAATCAATTATTATTTTTCTATTGGAGTTACTAAACATTTATTTCATGATGTAGATCTTTGATGTAAAATCGTTCTACTCTATATTCTAAACCTTTATTCTTTCTTTTATTTATTTTTATATATATTATATGCTTGACTGATTACTCTATGCATATTAATTATATGATTGTCCTGCTTTATTGTTTTTATCACCTACATGTTATTATTGTTAATCAAGACCTAAGGAACTGTTCTAATATTAATCAAATTAATTTGGAGAATTTTCTAGGTTCCCTGTAATATTGATTGCATAATAACATATCACTAAAAATAGTATTTTTATGTGTTTCCTAAACCAATTATACTAATTCTTTTAGGGCGCTTAAAACATTATGTGGTTATTCTTTGGCATAAAAATTGACATGAATCGATATTTAGTAGAGGCCAGCAATATCCAATTAGGTTTATGATTCTTCCTTTAAAGATTTGTTGGCGACTTCAAAACATTTCAAATACAAAAACCTTTATATTGGGGTGGTCAAATCTAATACGCTCTCACTCCGCATAGGCAAAATAAATCCACGCTTACACTAGTGCCCTTGATACAACACACATATGACCGATTTTCGTTCATTTAAAGATTCCTTTGTTTCTTTGATGAAAGTTTATCCTATTAAATCCAAAATTAGCTATCTTTTGGAACAACAATTTATTTTTGAAATATCTTTGAATTTTAGGAAAATATTTATTACTCTCTTCGTTTTCTCATTGCTACATTTTCTTTAAATGGTAGTTTCTTTATAATTGCTACATTTTTCTTATTTGGGGTATTTGGCTAACCATAAAGTAATAATATTATATTTATTTTTCTCATTTCTATCCAAAAGTACTACTTTTTCACTTTTTTCCATTATTTTACATTAAATAGGCCAAAAAGTACCATCCAAATAGCTTGAAAATGACACTACCTAAATTATTGTGCATACAACAACATAGCAATTAAAAAACGAAGAGAGTAATTATCAATAATAATAATAGAATTAACTATAAGAAATAATTAACAGGCTATATGAAATTGGGCTTGAAAATACAATTAGTTATCATGAATAATTAATTGGGCTCTTAAAAATGGGCTCGATATTATTTTAAACGAATAAATTTACTTTGAATTCGTAAAATGATTTTGGGCTTAGCTTTTCAAATTGCACTTCCTTTGGAACGGACCAATTAGGACGACAGTTTAGTTCATCATTGGGTATTCAATGGGGGGACACAATTTATATATACACTAGTCCAAGATCATTTTAATAATGAGTCGTTGTACATAAATGAGATGTTTTGCCGAAGTTTTCCAAATTCGTATGTATTTATTTGCATTGTCTAAAACGTTCTTACAAGTGATAAATATTTTGAATAGAGGTGAGATGCCACGGGAAGATTTGGTGCCTCTGAGTTGCAAAAATGTGTCGTTGCGATGAGGATGCCCGCATATACCACATTAGTTGACCATGTTGACGGGTACCTTAAAATGAGTGCAAGCACAACAACTCAACGCCTTACGCACTTTGTCGACAGAGTTATCTCACAATTCTCAGGTGAATACCTATGAAAGGCAACATCGGAGGACGTCCATTGTATCCCTCATATAAACGAACATCATGGGTTTCCAGACATGACATGAAGCATTGATTGCATGCACTAGCAGTGGAAAAATTGTCCAATTGCATGGAAAGGTTGTATTGAGGAAAATCTAAAACGACAACTATAATATTGAAAATTGTTGCTTCAAGTGATCTTTGGGTTCTGCACGCCTAGTAAATGCAATGATAAAAATGTGTTGCAACATTCTCCTGTTTTTTATGACGTTTTACATGGTCGAGCTCCGCAAGTGAGTTATAATGTGAGTGGAAAACCTTACAATATGGTGTATTATTTGAGATTTGGGATATATCCTAAATGGGCATCATCCATCTCCGCCGTAAGTCTACCCCAAACACCAAAACATTGGTTATTCTCCCAACACGAAGAGGGTGTTAGGATAGATGTTGAGCGTGTGTTTGCAGTTCTCCAAGCTTGTTTTGCAATTATACAATAACCGACTTTAGCTTGGAAAATTATGATGTCATGTGTCATAATGAACAATATGATCGTTGAAGATGAATGAGAAAGATCTAAAAATTCTGACGATCTAACATAATTTCTTCAAGATATACATTAACATGAGGTTGCTTCGTCAAGCAAGACCATGCCTAAGCCTTCTATTACCCGACCTAAACGACTTCAAAAATCTAATTAAGCAGCTATATTTGAAAACTGCATGCTATTCAAGATAGAAAAATTCCTATATCATTGAAAACGATGTAATAGAACATGTATGAAACCATTTCCAACGGTTTGTATGTGCTTAAATTCACGTACTAAAATTTGCTAGTTGGAGTGTATCTTAGTTTTATCGTAGTATTAATTTATACAACGTACTTATTATTCCATATAAAATAGATTTTATCGATAAAAATAAATGCATCAATATAGTTTTTATAATTATTTCGTTTTTTTGTTAATCACGTAATAACCAAATTTCTTTGAAGAAAACATGTAAATACAAATTGGATGAAATATGGATTTTTTTTATGGGATATGATTATGATTTGGGAGAGAGTGTAATAAGGATCCTCAAGGATGGGGAAAAGGTAAGACAATTTTTAAGGAAAGAAGATGTAAGAAGGAGAGAGAAAAAGAAAGTGAGGTGTAAGGAGGGAAAGAGAGAGAAATACTATGAGGATGGGGAGCTCCTCATGGATGTGCTTGCTCTAAAGGGTCACTTAAAAGAGCTACGTTCTAAGTAGGGGTGGAGTTATTCAGATAAAAATCGAAATCCAATCCAATTTAAACTAAACCGAATTAATAATTCGGATCGGACTCGAATTACGTTCAGATTGGATTCAGATCGAGTTTTTCGAAAATTTGGAATTTCATATTGGTTTGGATTGAGGGTGATTAGATACAAAATTCAAAATAATCGAATAGTGAATAAGCCTTGTATTGTATATTTGTATATTTGACATTGGTAATTTGGTATAAAGTATTTTCTATAAAATTTATAGGTTTGTCTGAATTATAGGTTTTTATTGTTGAATGTTTACGGGATTGTATGAATTTTTTCTACTTCGTACGTATAGAAGAACGCAACAATTTCCATTTTGGGTGTCACCCTTACTTTATAAAACATAAACTCTAATAAAAATATCCCTAATACTCATTAAAATTTAACTAAAGATCATTACAACTTAAGATACCAATCATGATTAAACTAATCACCACTACCCCACCCATTCATCACCAACCCACCTCAGTCACGACCATCATTCCTACTCGTCAACACCACTAGGGGTGATAATGAGCCTGACAAGCTCGCGAGCAACTCGGGCTCGGCTCGGTCAAAGCCCGGCTCGTTGAAGCTCGGCTCGAACTCGGGCTCGGCTTGAGACTTAAAAGAGTCGAGCTGAGCTGAGCTAGGCAAAGCTCGGCTCGTAAAGCTCGTGAACAGCTCGATTATTATTTTATACTAAAAAAAATTATATTAAAAGAATATTTTATATTAAAAAAATTTAATACAAATTTATATTTTAATTTAGATTACAAATTATATATTTTAATTTGTGATCCAACTTCACCTCTACTCCACTAGGCAGTAAACTCCCACATTGGTTAAGAAAACAAGGATCAACCTTATTTTCTTTATAAATAGCTACTACTCCTTACTTCAACTTAGTTTAATTTTGTATCTCCTTGGTTGGAAAACAAAAACTATACTTTATTTTCTTCATAGAGGGAATGAAGTATGTTTTTAAATATTTGATTATTTAATACTTAAAATATATGATAATTTTTTTTCTTTAGCAAAACATGGACTCCTACATTGAAATTTTAACAATGCTAGGAGGGATTCCAAGTTATAAAAGCATATGTAAACAAAACAAGGGTATAATGAGTATTTTTTTTCTTTAACAAAACATGGAGTCCCACATTGAAATTTTAGCAATGCAAAATCCCAAGTTATATAAGCATATGTAGAATGATTTTGTTTATCTTAAATAAAACGTGGAGTCCCACATTGAAATCTTAGCAATACTAAGAGGGAAACCAAGTTATAAAGCATGGGGATAGTGAGTTTGTTTTTCTTTAGAAAACCATGGAGTCCCACATTGAAATCTTAGCAATGCTAAGAGGGAAATCAAGTTATAAAAGCATATGATGGGTGAGTGAACAATCTCACCTACTTCGAGCCGAGCCGAGCTCATTAGTCGAGCCTAAACGAGCTCACGAGTCGAGCCTAAACAAGCTCACGAGCGGAGCCTAAACGAGCTCACGACCCGAGCCTAAACGAGCTCACGAGCCGAGCTCGAGCCGCAAATTCCAATCACGAGCTCGAGCCGAGCTCATTAGTCGAGCCTAAACGAGCTCACGAGTCGAGCCTAAACGAGCTCACGAGCCGAGCCTAAACGAGCTCACGAGCCGAGCTCGAGCCGCAAATTCTAATCACGAGCTCGAGCCGAGCTCTGCTCCCCCAAGCTCGGCGAGCTCACGAGCCGAGCCTAGTACTATTCGGGCTCGGCTCGCTCGATTAGCACCCCTAACCACCACTCATTACCACCACCATCCACCTCCTTCCCACTAGTTTCGCTCATCACACCACCCATTAACCACCACCACCACGAAAACTTTATTTTGCTTAACTTTTACTCGAATGCATGCAATTTTGCTCGAATTTTGTACTGGGTTTTGTTTGGGTTTCTTTACCTTGGTTCGGGTAGGTTTTGAATTTCCTGAGTTAGGAGTCATTGTATTGGGTTTCGTCTTAGTTTTGATTTTGGGATTAGGGGTTCGTGGAGGTTTTGGGGTTATGGCTGCTTGATTTTGAGGTGGGGATGCTCGATTTTAGGGTTAGGATGCTCGGTTTTAGGGTTTGGGGTCTTAGATTTGAGTTTGTGTTTTTTCTTTTCACTTTCTAATTTTGAGGTGGGGATGCTCGATTTTAGGGTTGGGATGCTCGAATTCGTGTTGGTTCTCGAATTTTAATGTTTTTGATTGGTTTTTCACTTGTTGCTTGATTTGTACTTTTGATTTTGGTTAGAGTTTTGTGGTCTTGTTGGAATTTCTAGGTTGTTTTTTGATAACTTGTTGTGGTGTTGTTCATTTTTTTTTGTTTAAATTTTTTGATTTGGCTGGTATCGATTGGTGGTGGTTGGTGTAGTGATCGATGATTGTGGTGGTTATTTTGGTGAATAGGGCAGTGGCAAGGTAGTGATTGGTGATGAAGGTGGTGGTTGGTGTGTTTGTCGGTAGTGAAGGTGGTGGTAGGTCATGAAGGTGGTGTTTGATTATGTAATCTTCTCTGTGCTTCTTTTCCCCTAATACACAACCTAATCAACAATTAAGATTTTCTCTTTAGAAGTCCGTGCCAAACAAATTTGTTGTAGTTATTTTGTTACGAACGAAGTATTATCAAACACTTGTTTTGACGTTCATGCCTAAATTATTTCATAAAAAGAATAGAGTTCAAAAATTTTGTATATTTCGGATTGGATTCAATCTAGTATCTAGAAATTCGGATTGGATTGGTTCGAACTGAAACTTTGATTGTTTAGGATTTGGATTGAAAATTATAAATCCAAATTTTGTTCGGACACCAAACTTTAATCTCCGTTTCTAAGTTAGAAGGGGTCACTTAAAAAAAAGGTAAACTTTATATTCCCAGTCACTTCTACAAAAAAAATATTTTAACTTGCATGTTGCAATAATTTACTATACAATTATGTCCTTATCCAGTTATCCCTCAAGTGAGTCCCCTCCATCTTACCTAAACAAAAATAGTATGCAATTGAAAGTTTGTACATCTCTTTGGATGAATAGCATTTTCTCGAATTTGTTATCTTGCAGTCCATTTTAGTTAAGTCCTTATCCTTTACCCTCGTTCTATCCCGTAAACACTCATCTTCATTCTTCTCTGCTGTCGTGCTGCTCTCTCCCTCCTCTCTTTCGATGTCTCTGCTTGCCCCAAGGTACTCTTCCGCTTTTTCTTTATTTTTTTGCCAATATATATTCAGCTCTATGCTTTCTGATGTTTTCGACTATGAAATATATTCGAGTTATTCAGTTGTTTTGCTCAATTTTCCTATGATAATCCATCAATTCGATGATTTACCAATTACTTAATCACTGCATTGTTCACGGAGTTTGATTCATGACAAAATGTGGGCCGAATTTTAGGTTTTTTTAGTTTCTCGCTAGAATTAGCTTCAGGATTTTATTATGTTTTAGTCTAATTCTGTTTTAATTTGGAAAAGTATATAATTATGCATTCATCTCGGAATTTAAAAAGCTTCAACATAGTTTTAAGTTTTTATTACAGAAGTAATTCTTATTTTCGAATTGTTGCAGGGTAGAGCGCTTTATAGACAAAAGTTAGAAAATTTAGCAGCAATTTGTAGAATTATTTCCTGTTTCAAAATGTTGCTGGGAATTGGGATTATAGCATTGCGTTTTGATCATGATTTTTGTATGTGGGGTGAAATGTTGCATGGAAACTTCATGGAACTCGCGTCCATTGGGAAAAAAAAGAACTTTTTTGCGTTTTAGAAACCTCAAGGAAACTTCTTTATGTGCGGGATATCAATATGAATGCTTGTTTTCTGTTCCCCTATCCCTATCGACTATCGTATCTGTTTTCGCTTCTGTGCAACATAGGGGCCAAGACGACAAGACTGAGAATTAATGTTAGTTCGAAATTTTTATGTTGACTTGGCATAGCCATATGCTATGATATTGCTTGCTAATGAATAATTAAGGATTTCACGGCTGAATTTTACTTTTTGTGTCTCAGCCACCTGAAGTCTGTATTTCTTGGTGGGAAAATCGACATTGGTGCGAGCAATCCTGTTACTCGCGCGGGTTTCTGGAGGAAGAATGTGGAGTGCAAAGAATCAAGAATAGGAAAGCAGCCTATTGCAGTGCCAGCTAATGTCGCAATTGCAATGGAAGGACAGGATCTTAAAGTGAAGGGTCCTCTTGGTGAACTTGCAATTACTTATCCTCGAGAAGTAATAGTTGAGAAGCAAGAATCTGGATTTCTAAGGGTTAGAAAGGCAGTTGAAACAAGAAGAGCCAATCAAATGCATGGACTTTTCAGGTATACTAGTGTTTGCATTAGATTCGTATGCTTGTTTACAGAAGTTTCCAAAATGCAAAGAATGCTAGTACTGAGAACATAGAAATTTATCTTTACTTATTCATAGTAATAGGGTTGTAGTCGAAAGGCTGGTTGCTTCTTTTTGTGCCATTGAACTTCTTGTCTTCATTATAACTATCAATGGAAAATCGACTTTGGCTGAGTGTTACTTTTCTGCAAAGTGCAGAAATTAATTTTGTCCAGGATTCTGAAAGACAAAAACGATACAAATGTTTATTACAGCTCCATTTCTCCTTAATTGTTTGGTCAGTATCAATGCCTATGGCATGAATGCTAATATTTCCGTTGCACTTGACACACTATCTGCGTGTTTGCTGTTCAACATAACTCATTGTTTATATCCTTGTCACAATGCAGCCCCAATGGGACATATAGGAGTAAATATGGATTTTTTGGTGTGCAATTTTGTTTACTACAGTTTTCTTGCGGAAATCATATCTATATTTAAATAATAGCATGAAGCTGATGTAGTTGAGGATCCTATTAAGTAGGATCCAAGCCTGAGGTCTTTTGGTAATGGACAGGATTGAGAGAATTTACAACTTCATCTTGTTGTTCCCACTGGACACGGAGAATTCACAACTTCATCTTACTTGTCCCTTACTACACTGAGAGTTCATGATATTACTCTTCCCTTAATAGTTATCGCAGACGTAGTAGGAGTCTGAGTTATGTGGGATGTCCTGATCTCTATCAGATGCTCAGCTTTCCCCTCCATACCTTGACCCACCCGGTTAGAGTCTCTGATAACTTTCTTTGGAAGTTGTATTTGGAGCCGAATGATGCCTTTGTATAACGGCCGTCACTATTATTTTCTTTAGATGCCAGGAATGCAGAACATCAATGTTAGCCTTCTATGTCTTTCAAATGATACTTCTAATCCTCCAACTGATTGAAATAGTGTTATTAGCAGGGATTGAAGACATGATTTCTCATGTTAGCTTTTGCCGCTTGATTATATTTGGACAGTCTTAAATTCTAATTGTTGTAAAAAATTAATTTTCTCAGGACCCTTACGGACAATATGGTTGTGGGTGTCTCTAAGGGATTTGAGAAAAAGCTTCAGTTGGTTGGTGTTGGGTATCGTGCGACAGTTGAAGGGAAAGATCTTGTATTGAGTCTTGGGTTTTCTCATCCAGTAAGGATGGCAGTACCAGATGATCTACAGGTAAAGGTGGAAGAAAACACGAAAGTGACTGTTAGTGGACGTGATAAATCTGTTGTTGGTCAGTTTGCTGCCTCAATTAGAAGCTGGAGACCCCCAGAACCATACAAGGGAAAAGGTGTAAGATATGTTGATGAAGTGGTACGTAGAAAAGAAGGTAAAGCTGGAAAGAAGAAATGAGACGTTATCTTTTTTTTTTTTTGGTGGTCTTTTGCGTTGTTTTACTACTATTAAATTGAAAATGTACTGATCTGACAAAGGAATGAATACAATGGTCATTTGCTCATTGCTGAAATGCTTTTTACCTGTATTGACTGACTGATAGTAGCTCTGCCGTGGTGGGGAACAATTTTGCTCAATGTTGCTCCAAAGCAGAATAAGGAAAAAAGCTTCCAGTTTCCATCATTATCAGAATTATACATGGATACCCTCCACGTAGGCTCCGTAACGGATCGATTATTTTCCTGGCTCAGCAGAAAGCCAATATCTTAGGTAGTGATTTACTGCATAAAACTATTGCTTGACATCGCATCTTCTGCAAGGAACAGACGAATTATCTAAAGAAGATAATAGCGCTCTCTATGTAGTGACTGCATTGCCACGTTAACTAGTTGCGCCCATCATCGCTCTATAGTGCGTTGAACTAGAGGACTTTTGCACTACCAATATACCTAACTGTTTGGGCTCAATAAAGGGCATGTCCAATATCCATGCCACATCATCAGAAATTACAAGACAAGTGGCACAGTGGATCCCCCTTGTGAGTTGACCTAGCTACAGGTTGTTTAGAGATCCACAGATGGGCCTGAAAAGGCAACATATCCCATTAATTTTTCCTATTTAGGAATTGGCAATGCTATAAATACCAACAATCTCATCAATGAACAACCCCCGGGATAATTTGACTTTATCTTTCAGGTTTGTGGCGTACGGACAATTACTTCAGGCGAACGTTATTGGGGCTCACTCCTACTCAACACATATCAGCAACCGTCAATTTCTAGACACAAATAGTTTGGCGCCGCCTCTGGAGAAGTTACAAACAAAGTTCTTTTGCCTCTACTCAGCAAGATTCACCTCATTGTTACTCACCAATAACCCCACCCTTCCGATCGGGCACCCTTACCCTCTCACCATCGGAGGTCCGAACGGATACCTTCACCCCCCCCCCAAATCAATTCTCGACTCCCACAGTCCAGACCATCATCCCAACGAAGTGCAGTCGAATGAGAATCGGCGTGCTCCCTCACAGCAATTGCAACAAGTCGATCCCCAACCCTTGTTCGCAGCAGATATCACCCTAATAGCTACTCAGCTTTAACAAACCTGGCAACGTAGCATAATGGACATGCTAGCAACCGTACAACAAGGACGCGTTCTGCCCAACTTTAGGGAGAAAGCCTTGGTACCTTCCCAAAGGGAAAAACACAACCCTCTCTCTTTCCATGGTCAGCCTAGCCGACAACTATTTGGAGCGAGAGAACCTAGCCAACTTGATCTGCAGAGATCCAGGCAGGGAGAAGACGAGCGTCACCGAGGGTGGGACATAGCCAACACTTTCTTCAGACGATCCGGGGTCTCGTCCTCACCCATCTTGTGAGCCTTGCTCCCACCTCATTGGCAAAGATTTCGCAAGCCTCGGTTTGCTGCCAGTCGTTGAACTATTGCTTCTCGGTTTTCACCACCTTCTCAGCTTCCTCCAGCCGACCCTAGAGATTGGTCACTCCCTGCTCGGCCTCAGCATCGCCCTTGGCAGTTAGAGTAAAATCACGGGCAAGAACAATGTCGACCCTCTCCGTTGCCCAGAGATCACGATCCCTCTCCTCTTGAATCGCCTTTTGGTCGACCTCAATGGCGCTCTCAGCCTCCTCGGAATACGTTTGGCCTCCTTAGCTTGGTAGAGGTCGCCAAAGTGGGTCTTCCCCTTTGTTTGCAGCTCTTCCACCTCCTCGGCTAAGCTTACTCGGTTTTGGGCAACATTGGCCAACCGAGCAGAGAACTGTCAATAAAGGGAGGCAATAGTTAGGCAAATAAAAAAAAACGGTTTTTTCACTAGGTATCCCTGTGGTTTTTCAAAATTCATGGGGTACCCCTGTTTTTAAAAAAATGCACCAGGTACCCTTACTATTTCCATCAAATGCACCAAATGCCCTTAATGACCAACGACGTCAAATTTCCGTTAGTCATTAGGGTTAATGCCCCTTTAACCCCTCGGACAGTTTCACGCATCACCAGACACTCACGCGCCGGTTGCTCCCATGGCCGTCACCGGTGCTCCGCCATTGGTTGGTGTTGCCGTGTTGATTCCGAATCGAGCTGTTAAAGTTTCGAGAATTGTTAATGAATGTACGGGAGGGGAGCAGGGTGGTCCAAGGAAGACGAAACGTCAAAAATTCCCAACTATGTCTAGTCAGCTCAACTTTTAGGAGGGATCCCACATTCCCAAGTATCCAAGATTGCCATGTAGCATTTGGAGTCGTATACACCCGCTAGGACAAAGTAATCGCTGCCTCTTCATCTGACGAGAACACATGTACCAATTGGTACTCAGTCGGACATCGTGGGGATCATTGGCCCTTCATCCGAGTGGCGTCCACCCCACTCGGCCAACAGGTTACCTTATCTCCTTTGCCGAGTCACTTCCATACTTAACCAAATATAGCTTAGTATTAATTGGTACCCACTTGGACAACATGGGGCTCATTAGCCTCTCATCCGAGTGGCATCCATCCCACTTGGCCAATAGGATACCTTCTCTCCTTTGCCGAGTCACTTCATACTTAGCCAAATATGTCTAAGTATCAATTGGTACCGACTCAGACGGCATGGGTTCATTAGCCCTCATTCGAGTGGCGTCCGCCCCACTCGGCCAATTGGACCCTCTCTCCTTTGCTGAGTCACTTCTATACTTAGCCAAATATGGTTAAGTATCAATTGCCATCGACTCAAACAACATGGGCTCATTAGCCACTCATCTGAGTGGCGTCTACCCCACTCAGCCAATAGGAGACCTCTCCTTGGCCGAGTCACTTCCATACTTAGCCGAATATGGCTGAGTATTAATTAACGCCCACTCGAATAACATGGGGGTCATTAGCCCCTCATCCGAGTGGCTTGCCGACAAGAGATCTCCCCTCCTATGCCGTGTCACTTCCATACTTAGCCAAATATGGCTAAGTACCAATCGACACCCACTCGGACAACATGGGGTTCATTAGCCTCTCATCCGAGTAGAGTTCGACCTGCTCAACTAAACGAAGGCCCGCCAAAAAAAAAAAGTCAATCGATCTAGAGGAGTCTTGCGAAGCCTAAAGGTCCATGTACCACCAGGGATGCACGCCACTGAGCGGACCGCAGTGTTCCCACCTCCATGCGTGGGGCTAATTGTTTGGGCTCAATAAAGGGCCCGCCCAATATTTATGGCACATCATCAAAAATTACCAGCAAGGTGGTATAGCGGGTCCTATTTGGGAGTTGACCTAGCTACACGTTCTCTAGGGATACACAGATGGGGTTGGAACGACTAATTGCTTGAAAAAGCAACATAGATATTGATCCCAAGAAAGCTCATCCCATCAATGTTGCCTATTTGAGAATTCACAATGCTATAAATACCAACAGTCTCATCAATAAACAGGTATTGAATTCTCACCTAAAAAACTAGAGACTAGACTTTTTCTCTTTACATCAACTGACTTGAGCGTCGGATGGGCGATCCCGAAACAACACCGAGATAGTCTAACTTTGTCTTTCAGGTTTCCGACGTACGGACAATTACTTCATGCGAACGTTCTTGGGATTCACTCCTACTCAGCACATATCAGCAAACCCTCAATTTCTAGACAGAAACACTAACCAGTTTACTTGACCAAAGTCTTTTTTTATTAATCTATAAAAACTAAGTGTAATTATTTATAATGCATTGACTTTGTCATCAAAAAAGATTTGAAATGACGATCAAAATGTAAAGTTCAAAGCATTATTTTTTAATAATTTTTTTAGGTATTTTGATCCAAAACCACCAGCAGTTGAGGGATCTAATCTAATAAAAATCCACAATACATAATGGTAAACCAAAATATTACGACTAATCAACTATTTAAAGATAAATCTACTTTCGAATATTGCCAAAAATGAAGAAAAGAAAAAGCAAATTTAGTCTGAAGTTGTAATCAAACTAACAATTGAAGACTCATCAATGGCTCCTTGTCACAATGAAAGAAAGTGTAGCAAAAAATGTGAAACTTCCCACAATAAAAAATATAACGCGTAGCATGAAACGAAGAAAGTAATTCTGATGGGAAGAAGGAATACTGACAACGCATACTTTCTTTCCATGATCTCGATAGAAGCCATCAATCAGTAAAAACTTCTGGCAACCATTCTAAGAAAAACATTGGTTGGAATATAAACAGTAGTAACTAGTAACTAGCATGTTAATGTCTACCTTCTGAGCAGAGGATAAGAACACATAGTACGAAACGAGCAATATTGACGTCATACAAGCCAACCTACTTCGTGTTGAGGCTATTCATTCTTCTTCTATCTAGCAACCTACCTAAAAGCTTAATTACTTTGCATCTTTGTTATACACCCTACATGAGACATTTTTACGATCAAAACAATGTACAGAGCTCAAGGAAACACAGTAATATAGGACCAGTTATTGCAGCTCTAGCCCAAAATGGCTAATACATGTATACATTTTTTTGGTAGGGTGAGCAAAAAGCCACTGAACGGCTACAAGGTTCACCAGTAGAAAAATCAGGATGTACTCGCAGGCTTTTACCATCCTCCATCCACGCATTGATCACCAACTCTCCCTCCATTGCGAGATTTATGCTTATCCAGGAAGAGGACAACCTGACTGCCGTCGGACATGTTCGGGTATTAGACGATTTATCAACTCGGGTGGGGCTCCAGCTAACTGCAAGGCACATTAGATAAATGGATCAATCCTCAACACCATACTAGATTAGTAGAGATAGATATCCTAAAAGCTATATAACTCATGTCAGATTCTCAACGCTCTGACATAGATATGACATAATGACACTGACACCTCATTTCATAGAATAGCTAGTCAATAGTTGCATACGTTCCCGTGTTCAACCACAAGTACCCGGGTCTAAATGAGATAGCTTACAAGAATGTACAACCCCCCCCCCCCCCCTTCTTCCCTCAGTTGGTGCAGGAAGTCATGGGCATTATTTTATAAAAGTCATTGATCTGGTAATCTACAGAGTCAATTTGACCAGCGCACATGACAAAAAGTTAGATAATGGAGACCAAAGACATACTTCTTGCTTAAAATTGAAAAGGGGAGGCAACGGGCGACCGTTTAGAAGACGTGCATTGGGTTCTCGAAGCTCATCAAAGAAAGGATGAACACATGCTTCCAACTGCAGGCCAAATGAGGAAATGGGAAAATATTATTCAGGTGCAAAAAGCTCACAAACAAGTAATAAAATCAACAAATATATATCAGTGCAACCACCCACCATTTATGTTTGTTAGGGGAAGGGGGGCATATACAGTTAGATAATGTTAAAACATATTAGATTCAGAATCAAAGTTCACTGAAAATTGTTACATACTGCAGTGCATCGAAGACTAGGCGAATACTGCAGTAATCGTGAAGCAAGATCAATAGCTTCAGGGGGCATTCTCTTATGAAAAACCTGCATTAAACATTACCCGTAAATCAGTAGCAAAAAATGACAGATTGAAGTAACTATCTTCAGATATAACTTGAAGCATCATTAAATCAAACATTTATAAACAGATACATGATATCTACAAAAAGCACACATGTAGACCCCTTTGGAAATATATCAAAGATCGGAAGCATTCTAAGACATTCTTGTTTCAAAGAAAAAATTTCTCATTGTACAAATCCAAAAGAGACAACAATATAGGACGCCCAACAGACTTATGGAACAAAAGAGGCCTATGACATTTCCGCTTACAATACTTCAGTGTCTCAGTTTTGTCAACGCACTACCCAGTTGACTACCTCAAGCTTTTTAGATGTACATTTAAATCAACCTTGCTAGACCCACCAATTTATCATATGATCAACGAGGAGGCCCAAGTAATACACATTTCAGAAAGGAAGGGGGGGGGGGGAAATAAGATGAGTCAAGAATACCTTGTGCCAAGGGTGAGCTTTAATCTGTGGGAACCTAAAATCAGTGTAGTTGGGATTCATGCATCGAATTTCCTCTCTAGTAGGAGTACCAAGAACCTGAAAAATTACATAAATAGAATCAATAAAGTTTCGCAATCACTTCACTAACATGAGTTTACATCTAACTTTAACATGAATGCTAGATTTTAGACCTTGATGATCTCCACAAGTTGATCTACTGCATTCTCACCAGGGAACAATGGCTGTCAAGACACGGGAAAGAAATGAGGAACCTTAAGAGGAACACCGAGGACAAGCAGCAGCAGGAGACAACTGTCAATATACACTTCATAATATAGTGTAAGACCAACCTGACCAAGAAGAAGTTCTGCAAGAACACAACCAGCTGACCAGATATCAATTGAAGACGTATATTCCGTTGCACCGAATATTAGCTCTGGTGCTCTGTAGTAACGAGAACATATGTATGATATGTTTGGTTCTCCCTTGACCTAGTATCCATAGAAGGAAATTAATCTTAGAGAAACATGTAATTATTCAGAAGGGCAAGTACCAGGTACAATGAATATGAAATAGCCAGCTTCCTTTAGCTTGACTTCTCAGTTTATAGTGTTTTTGGTTCTTTCCTCAAGGTTAAGACTCCAACACTTGATATAAATTTGAATTTATAAAAGCCAAGCAAGAAGTGGACATACTTACCAAAGCTTTAGCACTTCCAAAGTCACAAATCTTAAGCTGATGTGTAAGGGGGTCGACCTGAGAGACAACAAGTGCAGCATAAGAATGAAGAAAACAAGCCTGGATAGATAATCAAAAGTGTTCAACAAGAGAAATTAACATACAAGGAGATTTTGAGGTTTGATATCTCTATGACAAACACCATGAACAGTATGGATGTATGCCAATCCACGAAAAATCTGCAATATTGTTTTAATTTTCTCATCTCATCAGAGCAAAAAAAAATTAAGATAGTGTCATATAAAAAGCTAAAACAATCTAAAATACAATTACACATAACACCCCTCCTTTGTAATTTTATAGCCTGCCCTTTCTGCCCCACCTACCACCCCTCCATATCTCCAACGGTCTGACCAAGGAAAATAAAATAATCTAAAAAGTGATAATAGCCTACCCTTCTGGGCATGAACAAGCCCCAAACAAAACATAAGACGCGCTTCAAATATCATTAAAGCATCTCTGGCCCAACATATGAGATAATTGTTCACTGATTTAGCTTTGCATGTATCTCCTCCCTAGATCAATATCTAGCTAGCTACATGATTCCTATTACTGTCCAACCATATACAAGATCTTCTATAAAGGCATATGACCACTAGTTTTACCATGTTTTTTACTCCCTGAGCAAATTCAAAGTTGTGAAAAAGCCGTAGGCGGTGAAGCATAGAAATTTCTATAATGTGAATTGTTGACGAAGATTTTATAAACAGTTTGATTCAATTCACTCATAACACGGTAACAACTACAATATAGAAAACTTGAAATACTGGAAATGGTCAATTAGAGGACATCTTATACCTGATATGTGTATAATTTAACATAGATAAGTGGCATCCTTTGATTCACAGTACTGTAGTGCTTGAGGACACGATACAACGACTCTGGTACATACTCCATCACTAGGTTGAGAAAAAGCTCATCTTTACTGGTAGTTGAAAAGAAACAATGCTTGAGGGAAATAACATTTGCATGATCTAGCAAGCGCATCAATTGCAGTTCCCTATTCTTGTAACGTCTATCCTGTAAAACTTTTTTAATCGCAACAGTCTCCCCAGTCTCTAAGCATTTTGCCTGTAAAATCACGAGTCCAAAATGAGTTTTCACCAAAATAAGGCAGGCAGACTACTAAAGTTCTCAATAGTAGTACTTCATCAAGCACATACCTGAAACACAATCCCAAATGATCCTGTGCCAACAACACGCTCCGCCATATAACTAATAGTCTGCAAATAAAATCAATCAGCCACATATAACACATTAGCTTCCAGAAAAATCGGCTCCATGAATCCATCAACCAAGTATTTACAGTATTTCATGAGAATCATCCTTACCCGTTTCGGTTCACCATTTTTTCCACCAATGGTTGTGGAAATTATATGGCCTGTAACCTGATCATTCCCCTGTATTACAGCAGGGGACATTTCCTGCAACCGTACCACCAAAATGTTATCACAAATCATACATATACACAATGCGCGATTCATAAGGAAGCAGCATGGATACATGAAAATTTTTACCATCTTCAACAGTCAATAAAACTGGAGAACAAATAATGCCAAAATCTCCAAATCCTTTAGCAGTTAAGAATTCAAGAAAGCACAATTATGCTAGAAAATTACAACTTGAACAAATAAACATGTCCCAAATTCTCAGAAAAGAATCCAAGGATAATGACCCAAGGAAGCAAACAAAACTAGTCATATATTGAGAATTAAGCTTGACTAACACTAGTTATTAGAAAAAATAAAATACAGCTTCACATAATAAAGGGTATATCATCTTAAAGTTCAACCCACAAATTAAAAAACAAAAAAAGGGAAACAATTTTGAAGACAAGAAAAGTACCCCAACACAATGTCATACGGAAGGGAGCAGAATAAGAGATCTGAAACTTCAATTCTCAACCCAAAAAAAGAAAAAAAAAACTGAAAACTCATAGATCGATGTAACCCTAAAAAGCTAATTAATTGAGCTGCATAACAAAAAAAAAAATGCAGTACAGTGGAGTAAATTTCATCAGCATTTAGTGACAAAAAAACAAAATTTACTTCAAAGAACAAAATTTACTTCAAAGAACAAAATTTTAGAAGCATAAAATTTAAGAAAGAGTAACTTTAACTAAGATCCCCAACCCAAAATCCACCCAGAAAAAAACAAAAAAAAACCCAGAAAAACCCAGAAATCTGCAGTCCTAAAAAAGAAGAGAAATGGGGGGGAAATACACAGATCGCTGAAAAATACAGCAAAAAAAAGGGTAAAAACATTGAGAGAGAGAGAGAGAAAGAAAACCTTATCATCAGACATGGAATGTTGAGAAGGAGGTTTGGAATTAGAGGAGAGAGAATCAGGAGGTGGAGGATTATGGGGTTGATGAGGTGCAAGAGGTAACGACGCCATGTGAAATCCAGCTCAAAGCTCCTTTTTTTTTTTTTCCTTCAATCTTTCAGTACTGTATTTTCTCTGTCTTCCTCTTTCAGTGGTAGACTCACTAACCCTTTTGTTTTGATTATAATTGGAGTATTTGTTTATCTTATTTTTTTGGGTTTGGTTTTGCTTTTGTAGTTCAATGACTATGACACTAATGAGTGTGACCATTTTAATACTGTTATAAAGTTTTTTTTCCCTCTCTCATAGTCATTGAGAGGAGTAGGGCACTACTAGGTTTATAGAAGTATATTTTTATTTAGTTTTGCTTATTTTAGGAGGTTATTTATATGAAAAAAAAAATAATGGAAGTAGTTGATGGACTGTTTTGTTTGACCAACGAAACTTTGCTTCTTGCCTAGTTGCCTTCTTCGTTTTGTCATCATTGTAAATGGCTAGTTTTTTTTATAATAAAAGATCAAGCTGAAATTTTATTTTTTGCCCCCATCGGAGACCCGATAAGAAGAAGGACCCTACTGGACCAGCACTTCGCTCAGGTCAGCCAGTCCAGCTAACAGATCAACGCTTGAGAGTAACTGAGTAGGGGGATATAACGGAATCCCTACTCCCAACCATAAGTAGGTAGTGGGGTTCGAACTTGTGACCTCTAAGTGACAAGGTGAGTTCCCCACCACCTCCACCAAGCAAGCTTGGTAAAAGATCAAGCTAGCTACTTACCTTAGGATGATAGAAAAGACTTAATCCTTATACAAAGTAGATGGAAGGGTAGTTATAGTCCTAGTTAGTCATGAAATATGCTTCTTGATTTGCTTTCCAATAACAGTCGTGAAAGGGATTCGTTAGGGATAATATTGTGGATTAACCAAGTCATCTTCCATTATAGTTTCACACCATTAATGACCCAAATATTGTCACTTTTCATGATCAGATTTTAGGCAAAAAAAAAAAAGGACCCATTGATGCCTTTGCAAAAATGATTCCGCAATAAGAATGATTTTTGTATAATGGGCTTGGAAATTGATATAGACTAAATAATTATTTTAACATATTGGTGAGCAAATTAGATCTTGCACGTGCTTGCTATGAGAGGATTCTTCAAACGAATCAAAACACGGGACAATACAAATGGAACGCGCACATCAGTGAAAAAAGAACGTTGAATTTATAAAAAAGTATATCTGCTTTAGTTTTTGATAATTGTGTCTAGGTTAACGAACATATAATGCAACATTAATTATTATAGTGTTAACATTGTAAATGTATATTTTATCTTAATTTTGAACATTGTGTATTACACCAAATGAACATATGTTACATTTATGATTATAGCCATGTTAAGTTGTTTATTTTAGTTATTTATGTAAATAAGAACATAAAGTTGTTTGAAAATGAACATTTTGAAGAAGTTAAAATAACATTGAATCTGGTGACTATGTTTATTAAATATTAGCAAAGTGGGAGAAAATAAAAGAACATCAAGTTCATGAAAATGTGCGCGCATTTGGTCTTAGTTTTTGAATATTGTGTTTTAGGCACAAGAACATATAATGATTATTATAATGTTAAATTATAAATGCACATTTGCTCTTATTTTTTTAACATTGAGTCTTATGTAAAACAACATTTTAGAGTTAGGTCCCCTTATTAAAAATTAGAGACGCTTGTTTTTATTACTTGATGTTCATTTTATTGAACCATATATTCATCTTTGTGTTGTTCTTATATTCATGTGAGCCCAAATTGTATTCTTATGTTCCTGCGTCGTGCGAATGTTCCTTATGGTGCAAGCAACGAGCGTGTATCAACATTCCAATTTTGATACAACTCAATTTATGTAAAAATATGGTTCAATATATCCTTTGTTTGATCTAAAGTTACCTCTATGTTCTAGTTTATTATATTTATTATGTGAAATTTTCCATGTTAAAGACAACATTCATTAAAATAAACAATATCTGGTGTTTATCTCTAATATATTCTAAAGTTAGCGCATGAATATAAGGTCATTTATGTACACTAAAGCACAAAAAAAAGTATATTACGAAGCAATGCACCATAATAAAGCTTGCGCAAGCGCAAGTAGGGTGTGTTTTAGCTCTCTTTACATTTGGCAATATGTATTATGTATTTTCAAACCGTTTTTTTTTCCTTGCTTGGAGCCCTGTATTTTAGTGTTTTACATTTGATTAGCACTGAAAAATTTAATATCATGATAGGCTTGAACTTAGCTTATCTCCAAATTGTGACACTAATGATGCATTATGGTTAAATAAGTGTTAATATATATGATTTCATGTAATATCTTAAAATTCTAAACTTGATTAACATTAATAATAAGCTTTATAAATTATTCAAAATTCTTTGGATGGTTATTGTATAAATAAGTCATTTTCTTTTAATTTTTTTATAAAATAAAATAAAACCAAGTTTCTAATAAGTTAAATTAAGCTAATTTAGTTGTGCATAAAAAGAAAATAGGAAAATCACCATTTCCACCTAATTCATCACTTGTTTTGCAAGCAATTCAAGAACTGTACCCCGTGCTCCCAAGCATCTTCAACCTCAAACTCTCATGAAGTCAATAGTGTTTTCCTTCCTAAAGACTACTATAAATAGCTTAGTAAATTCACTAATTCTACCACCAAAAACCTGACAATAATTGCAAACACTATTACTCCCTTCCCCATTTTTCGGCCGACGAAATCCCACTAAAGAATAATGATCAAATGATCCTATGTGATCATATTCAGAACAATTATATACTCTAGCACATGAAATTTCTCTTTCAAAAAAAAAATACTCTAGCACATTTTGTATACTACTTTACACAATCCGCATTAGTTATCCTCTTATTTTATCTGTTAGTATGTGTCGTAATTTGATAAAAACAGCGCATGTATATATAACAATAACCTCAGTTATTCCCATCTAAGAGGGAGTGTACAACCGTGATAAACATAAATGAAATAAAAAGCCGCAAAGAGCGTATTGACATGACCTTGCATGAAAATTATCCTTTCTTCATCGAAGTTAATACTTTTATCATGAGAAATTGATATTCCTTCACGGTATCAAAGCAAGAAGGATAACACATCTTGGTATTACATTCACAAAATTACTTTGAACAGTTACATTTGTTTAAAAGTAAGATTTCATATTTCCTAAAAAATTGGAGAGAAACATGAAGCTCTAAAACAAAATGCCTACCAATAATAATTTCTTTTTCCATCTCATGCTAATATTCCAAAAGTTGCTATCACTTCTATCATATTTGATGGAAATAGCCTTTTAAGCTGGAGTAGAAATGTGAAACTAGTCTTAGGAGCCAAGAATAAGCAAGGTTACTTGAAAGAAAAGGTTGCAAATCAAAACAAGGAACAAAAGATTTGAGCAGACGGATGAGAAATAATGACTGCATGCTAAGAATTTGGTTATTTTATTCATCAAATGAGCAAATAGCAAGAGCATTGAGCCTGATGGAATTTGCAAGACAACTATGCGAAGAATTGGTAGAGAGGTATGAAGAGAGTAAGGTTCCACAGTTGTATCGGTTGAAGAAGGAGCTTGGAGCTCTTAAACATAATGACTTATTTATTATAATTTACTACTGCAAATGAAGAAGTATTGGGATGAAATATGCAATCTTGAAGGAGTTCCCACATGTAGTTATGGAACATCAAGCAACTGCACCTGCAACATGTAGAAGAGAGTAAATCTTAGAGTAACACTACAAGAAGGGGGGTAAATTGTAGTTTGTATTATGTGATGAGAAAACTTTGAATTGAAAAACTAATCAAGAAAGCAATAGGAACACTTGGGATTTTAACCAAGGAACCTTCTTCTCAAGAAGCAAAAATCTCACTCTTCTTTTAATACAATGTCTGTTTTACATTCTAAGGCTTAGTTCTTTTGGACTGATAGAAATTAAACTGAACTAAAATGAATTGAACTGAACTAACTAGACTGAACTGAACTCAACTGAATTGTACATTTAATTTTCTAAAATAATAATAATTGATAATAATAAATAGGTATTAACATAATAATCTCAATACTAATAATAATTAATTATTATTTTTACATAATTGTACATTATTTTTATTGAATTGTTGTTATTGGTCGTAATAATAATAATAATAATAATAATAATAATAATAATAATAATAATAATAATAATAATAATAATAATAATAATAACAATAATCTCTATTCTATATGGGAAGAGAGGGGGGACACCAAAATATTAGAATCCCGTTTTACCCTCACTACTTTATGCAAATTACAACAAATCCTCTAAGAAACAAAAAAAAACTGAAAAACAGGCATATGACCTAACTAATTTATTCAAAAATTAAAAAATAAAAAACAAGCACACATACACCAACATGGGAAAACAACTTCTAATTACATGGTTACACACTAACTGCACAACAACAGTTTCCCTACTTCTCCATATCTTCTCCTTTCCCTTTCAATCTTCCCACCATCTCCCCTCCAATAGTCTGAAAAATACACCAAAATGTTGCATCACAAAGTATAGAATAGAGATCATTAATAGGTAATTAAATAGCATAACAAAATGATTTGATCAAGACATACTAAGAACATTAGTCATTTATTGGGTGTGAAATGTATGCTGGGTATTGTTCACAAGCCAAAGGACGCAAGAAATCAAAGACTACACATCATTGTATTACAAGGTATTTCTTAATTCTCTCACAATAATAGTTCACAACACACAGATCATATGAATTGATAGCAGTTTTTGTGCGACTTTTATTCAGGTCAATCACTCGTTATAATCACGCATAATTCCTTAGGCAAATAGCAGGGCAAACAAGGCTAAGGCAAGCACCATTTATTTGATGTTGAGAAGACATCAAGCAAACTAACAAAGAAGAATAATACAACAAACAAGGTTAGGTTATATGCAATTGCATGTGATAAGATTTTTGTAACTTCTCATTGGCTTCATGTGTTTCAAAATTCATTTCTTAAAATTAAACCTCCTCCGATTCAAAATTTATTTCTTACAATTTATTTCTAATCGAATGATATCTTCTTGAAGAATACCCCATAAATTGGACACAAACCCATTTTTTTTCAAAAAGAAATAACATTAAGAATTCTAAATCAACCTTCTCAATGCATAAAGATTCAAAAAATCAGATCTTTAATTATGAAATGAAGAATAATTCGGAAAAAAAAAACTAACCTTTTCAACATATAAGAATTGTGAACATATAGTAATGTTTTCAACAAAAAAAATCTTTTCAGGCATAAGAATTCCAAAATAATGAAAATCTCCAATAAATAGAAGATTCAGTTTTATAGCATGCACAATTTGCTACAATGACCTCAAGAATTTTCTTCCTCCGCCTTCAATCCTCTGAGAGCTTTAATTGACCGAAAATTCTTCCTCTATCTCCAATTATTCTCATTTACATCTGTGTGTCGAGCGATTATGATGGTTGCGCAGATTGATGGTGAAGAAGACGGCAGGGGTTGGGGTGGGGGGTCGTGCGTTTATGGGTGGGTTGTGGGTTCTCACTTATCCCCTTCCCATATATAGATGAAAATAGAGAGAGATAGTTTGAATAGCTGTGAGTACTCTATTTCTTTGAAACAAATACTTAATGGCTAATAATATCTCACCCCACGGTAATATAAGAGAGTTATGTTGTGATCATTTTATTTTCTACGAAGTATAAAATAAGAAAGTTATATTGTGATTTTATTTTTAGAGTAGAGTATTACTATATAATGATGTAGTTGAACATATAATATAAGAGAACTATGTATGAGGATATCACAAGTAAGACTTATATGTAAGGTTTATAATTTGTCCAATACTTATATTACGCCCAAATAAATAAATGATTATATAAGCCTTTTTTTATAATGTATTGCTCTTTTGTTGAATGATACTATATCATATATTTATTTATTCTACTTTGGTGTTATACCATTGTATTATTGAGACGTTTGCTTTATATTACAGAGAAGATATGATCTCATATTTTACTTCATCATTGTACTTCAGTATCATATTGTTGTATTATTGAGACTTGCTTAATAGAATAGAGATGATATCATATTTTACTTTACGAGATATAATTATTCATTTTTTTTAGCTTCATATTTGAATTTGAGTTGTATATATTTATCATTCAGTTTCAAATGTATAAATTTTTCATGTATGCTAGAGACATTACATTAGTTTAATGACACATCAAGTTATTTCCTAATGTTATTATCACAATGAATCTATATATTACATGACATAAAGATTGTGACATAAGAATAAACCCCATAACAACCTATACAATAAGCTTACAATAGAGTAAACTATGACTTATATTCATCATTTAATTTGTTATTACGATAAGTTAAATTTTCTGAATCGAGTTCAAATACAAGAAGTGAAATCCCTATACTGTTAGCATTATAAAGGCAAATTGCATAGTTGAAACACAGATTTCATTTACTGTGAATATTTTTTTCTTAGGTAAATGTTGCAAATAATTTTTCTATAATAATAGTTATAATTACGCAACTGATTTAATTCCAATAATGATTTCGAACGCATGTAGATAGAACATAGAACTTTTATTAAAAGAGCTTGATGTAAGTATCAAATAATTTAAGTTCATATACGACTTCGCACGCATAGCGTGCGTATAAAGCTAATAATAATAATAATAATAAAAATAATAATAATAATAATAATAATAATAATAATAATAATAATAATAATAATAATAATAATAATAATAATAATAATAATAATACTAATAATAATAATAATATAATAATAATAATAAAAATAATAATAATAATAATAATAATAATAATAAATAATAATAATAATAATAACTATTATTATTACAATAATAATAACAATAATTATTTTAATAACAATAATAATGATAATGATAATAATAATATAATAATAATAATAATGATAATATTAATGATGATGATGCTGATGATGACGATGATGGTGATAATAATAATATAAATAATAATAATAATAATAATAATAATAATACTAATAATAGTAGTAGTGATAATGATAATGATAATAATAAGAAGAAGAATAATGATAATAATAACAATAATAATAATCATAATAATAATAGTAATAATAATAGCAATAATAATAATACTAATAATAATAATGATAATAATAATAAGAAGAGTGATAATGATAACAATAATAATAATTATAATAACAATGATAAAGATAATAATAATAGTAATAATAATAATAATTATAATGATAATAAAAATAATAATCTTAAAAATAAATTAATAATTAAAATATTAAATAATACTAAATTTAACTTAACCCAACTGAACAAAAATGAACTGAACATAAGTCCAAAAGAACAGAGCATAACTCTTTCAAAGTTCTGCTCGAACTTGAGTTCCCATACTATGATCCCCTTTTATCATAGATTCATAGTTCCTCATTATACTCTATTAGCAAAACTTAACTATAAGCCTAAGGACGAAATTAACTCTGATCCCCTAAATCCCAATGACAACTCAATAAAAGTTAATGTTATAATATTTAGGAGAATTTATACAATTTAGAAACTCTGAACTCACTTGACTAACTTGAGGAAAATACTAAGAAAATATTACATTTTCTTGTGGTTAGCCATACATAAAATAAAATAATCGTCCTCTATACATAATGTTCAAGTACTTCACACACTCAACAATTAGCGTCACTAACTAAACGAACATTTAGTTCCTATAATTTAGGAATCACACGCTTCATGGGTTACTTTGAGCTTGATATCCAAGGCAGCAAAGTAATGGGAAAGGAAATATTGTTTTTAGGATTCAGTTATTCTAACTTGATCCGAAAGAAAATATAGGATCTTAGAAAAAATCTTGTTGTCTTTTTTCATTAAAAGCTTTTCTCTTTATTTTCGGATTATCTAACTACAATAACACAAACTTCGGGGGAATTTCCTCGTAATAATACAAACTTTCCATTTATTATGTAATATAAAAAAGTTCTTTAAAAAAAAATTCCCCAATGGGTCGTTTTGACAAGCAACCGAATGTTCCCATCCAAAATTTCCCTATTGACATTTTTACCAATTTTCCCTTCTAAAATGTATTAACTCATCAACTTTTATCCAAAAAATGAAAACTTTCACCCGCCTCTTCACAATTGCTCTATCTCTCTCTCTCGCCGCCATTATTTAACCCCAACAACTTTGACATTGACGTTGCAAGAGTAGGCGGGTACTAGCGTGTGCAATTCGCTTGCAAAAGGACAAGGTCACATCATTATCTTCTAAAACTTTTGTGGTGATAACATCAAACCCTAAATGTTTAAATTTATGTTTAAAGATGTGATCTTTTTTGTGGGTTGAATTTTGTTGAGGACAATTGTTGCTTAAAAGTAGTTATCTTGTGTGCGGGTACTAGCGTGTGCAATTCGCTTGCAAAAGGACAAGGTCACATCATTATCTTCTAAAACTTTTGTGGTGATAACATCAAACCCTAAACGTTTAAATTTATGTTTAAAGATGTGATCTTTTTTGTGGGTTGAATTTTGTTGAGGACAATTGTTGCTTAAAAGTAGTTATCTTGATTACTCCCTCTGTCCCAAAATACTCTTGACACTTATCAAGGCATGTAGTTTTAGATGATAAGTTGTTATTTGGTTATCAATTGTTATTTCATTGAAAAGTAGATGTGATAAGAGTTAGTCGTTAGTAAAAATAGGATTATTTTATTTTAAGGAGAGAGAATGTGGGCCATGGTTAGAGTTGGTAGGTAATAAGAGTGGTATTATTTTATTTGGAGGATAGAGAGTGTGAGCCAATAATTATAAGGTGAATGATTAAAATAATAGTGGATCATATCACAAAATAAAAGTGTAAAAGAGTATTACGGGACAGATAAAAAAGAAAAGTGTAAAGAGTATTGTGGGACGGATGGAGTAATTTGATATTAATTGAGGTAAAGCAACAAAATTTAGTTAAATCTCAATTTTTTTTTTTGAAATTGACAAATTTAGGATTCTGTTTGAATGTTGTTGTTGTTGGTGGTGGTGGTAGTGGTGGTGTCAGTGTTGTTGTTGGTGTTGTTAGTATTGGTGTTGTTGGTGTTGGTGTTGTTGTTGTTGATGTTGTTGTTGTTGTTGGTGGTGGTGGTGGTGGTGTTGTTGATGTTGTTGATGTTGTTGTTGGTGGTGTTGTCGTTGTTGTGGTCGTTATTGTCGTTGTTGTTGTTTTTGGTGGTGGTGGTGGTATCGGTGTTGTCGTTGGTGTTGTTGTTGGTGGTGATGGTGTCATTGGTGGTGTTGTTGGTGGTGTTGTTGGTGGTGTTGTTGTTAGTGTCATTGTTGTTGTCATTATCATTGTTATCGTCGCTGTCGTTGTTGTTGTCGTTGTTGTTGTTGTTGTTTTTGGTGATGGTGGTAGTGGTGATGGTGTTGTTGTTGTTTTTGGTGGTAGTGTTGTTGGTGTTGTTGTTATTGGTGCTGTTTGGTGGTGTTGTTGTTGGTGTTGTTGTTGTTGTTGTTGGTGATGGTGGTGGTGATGGTGGTGGTGGTGTTATTGTTGTTGTTGGTGGTGGTGCTGTTGTTGTTGTTGGTGGTGTTGGTGTTATTGTTGTTGTTGTTGTTGTTGGTGGTGGTGGTGGCGGTGGTGGCGGTGGTGGTGTTATTAATGTTGGTGCTGGTATTGTTGTTGGTGGTGATGATAGTTGTTATTGTTGTTGGTGGTGGTGGTGTTGTTGTTGGTGGTGGTGGTGTTGTTGTTATTGTTGGTGGTGGTGTTTGTGGTGGTGTTGGTGTATCTGATGTAAATTTTTCCGTCATAACTTCAATGTCATGAACCAAAAATTAAGTTCGGGGGTAAGAGTACGAACATGGCCATGAACCACGTTAGCCCATTGTTGGCATCTACTAAATATCGATTTGTAGCAAATTTTATGCAAAAAAACAACCAAATAATATTTTTAAGCATCCTAAAATTTTTAGTTTAGGTTGGTTCATTAAATACACAGAAAGACAACATTTTTAATTGAGAAATTATTAAGCAATCAAAATTATTGGGGTTTTAGCAGGTTGTCCATATTATCTGATTAAGTATTAGAGCATTTACTTAAATCTTGATTAACAATAATATACAAGGTAAAATTCGAAGAACAAAATAATACCCATGAAAAAGAAATAAAAATGATATGAGTAGATAGTTAGTATAATATGTACAACTATTTACAATCGCAGAAATATGTCAACAATCTATATCATGAAATGAAAACCAAAACAAAACATAGCCGCCCGCTGCTCTATCTTTTCTTTTTAAAACCCTAGTCTCCTCTACCCCTACAACAACAGTTTAGGGGCTGCCATGGATGATTTCATCCATGGTAAGCCCCTTTTCCCCTTTTATTTTCAGTTTTTAGTTCTTTTTCTTGTTTTGTTGCATAAATTAGTATCTCTTCATGAGATTTCTTCAAATCCTATTATGGGGTTTTTAGTCTCTGTTGTGGAGATCTCCTTCTCCCCTGTGGGAGTTGTGAGTAGGGTTTTTTATTTTTAGATATGAGAAATTGTTCTCATTTGGTTGAAGTTTGAGACTCAACATGAAGATATTGGAATCTCGGATGTTGTTAACATAGCTCGATAAAAAATGCTACAAAATTATATCAGAATGATAAATTTCCTCATTAATAGCTGCTTGATTCAGCAAATATAAGGGGCTATGGTTCAGTGTAGTTTCTTCCAAGGCGAATTTGATTTAACATTGTTCAATTGTATCTTGTTTTTCTTTAATATCTATTGTAGATGTCGTTTTGCCTTCAATTAATGAAATTCCTCTTTCAAAAACAATAAATAAAAGTTTGTAACTTCAAGAAAATAATAAATAATTAAAGAAAGCAAAAAAAGAAGTTAATTTAGTTGATCCTCAAAAATAATACCTCTATTTGAGTCATTAATTTGTACGGATCTTGAATCAAATATGAATTAGCCTTGAAATAGTGTTATTGTCTTGCCTCAAACAAAGATTGGTTTGCTTTTTAGTTTCGTGAGAGTTTATGCATGATGAAAATTGATGATGTCGTGTGAATATTAGGCAAGTGTAGTAGCTTTTTAGAAGTAGGGTACTGATGTTTAGTAATAAATATTGTATTATGGCTGATGCGTTGATCCTGACTGGTAAAACCTGACCCAACCTAATAACTCGATTTAAATTTAACTTGAAATTTTCAGTTTTGGGTTGAGATTTTCGACCTGAAATTAAAAATGGGTCGATCCAACCCGACCTTAAACCTTGACGGTTTAGGTTCAAGTTGACTTTTTGAACTCGAAAATATTATTAATCTGCTTATATAACTTAAGCCACATATTTCATAATTATAAACTTGTATAGAGCCAATTCCATTTCTTAATTTGGCCGATGGCTAATTTGTGGCTTTTGAAGTTTGGATCTTTGATTTATTTGGCATTTGAAGTTAGGATTTGCAATGCTTTAATTTTATAATGTATAATTATTGGAGTTATATAATGTAAATCATGTCATTATTGGGTTAGTTTTGGGTCAATCCGAAACTTGGCAGACCGGGACCGGATAATTATGGCTTTTGACCTGAAACTAAAGTCAGGTCGTCGGGTTTGGGTTAAGGGTAATTGACCTGAAACAGAAGTCAGGTCGACCTGAATCTGACCCAATTCGACCTGATTGTCACCCCTAGTTGACCCTCTATAAGCAATATGGTGCAGGGTTTTGGGTATTAAGCTTTTGGTATTAGGTATGATGATGACGATTGATGAAGTTTAGTTGCAAGGTGATGAATGCGAAGTGTTAAGCGTGAGATATTAGCAGGTGAGTGAGGGAGTTTTTGGTGGTGTGAGGGTTGTGCCGTGGGATGTATTAGATAATAAATCAAAGATTAATTTAGGATGATGGCGATGGATTATGATCGAGTAGCTAGGTGAAGGAGAGTTTGTCAAGTATCAAGCGAAGGAAGCTGAGGAAAGGAGTGGAGGGCATATATAGGTTTAGGTCTTTAGGGAGTATCAGGTAACCAAAAACCATTAGGTTTATAAAAAGATTATTGATTGAAAAGATTTTAGAAAAGATTCTAGTAAAAGATATATGAAAACACTTGGAATAAGAATGATTTTTTTTATAAAACACGATATTTTGTATCTTGCATAATTAATAAAATTAATTAATGTAATTAATTAACTATATTAATTAAAATGGGCAAGAAAAATGTATTTTAGAAAATGGGTTGCCATAAAGCTGTTTTTAAAAGGTTTTTGAAGATCAAATGAAAATCTCACTTAATTAATGTAAATTAGCTTAACCTAAGATGACTGAAACTTGTCTTACATATTGTTGAAATAAGATAAGTATAATTGCAACAAAACCCCTGTAGAAAAGAAAAATTACAAAAAGTTTATTTTCGGAAAATTCCCAGCGACCTAGACGGGTGACCTGATCCGAGAGCTCTGGTTGGTTTCGACCCGGGCGGGTCAACTTTGCAGCAGTATTGGAAAGGTGTTATTGTAAGTGACCCAGGCGGGTCAATCCACCCGAGCACTCAGGTCCCGGCTGACCCGGGCCGTTTGATTGACATGGGCCCTCAGGTCAGGTCTGTTTTCACTTCTTCTCTTCTTTTGAGCTCTTTGGTGCCCTTTTTCTTCGATTCCTTACCCGGGGTTTGTGCAAATGTCCTCCAAGCATGCTCCTAATTCTTGGAATCAGACAAAGCACCAAAAGAAAACGTACAAGGAAAGAATAATGCATAACTTAAAGAAAATAGCTAGCAAACTAGCCTGAACTATCTCAGAAACTACTATAAAACCAACTTAAAGCTATTAAAAAGCCTATAAACCATACATCAAACTCCCCCAAGCTAGATCTTGGCTTGTCCCCAAGCAAAATGGAACAAAACATAAGGGTAAGAGAATGAAAATTATTTGAAAACAAAATCAAGGAAAAAGAAGAAAGGACAAAGAAGGAGAAATAAAAAATTTACACTAACTCATTTTCGTAGGAATCACGATTGTATTTAGCATATGCAGCAAGCTCTTTAAACCCCAAGATCTCTCTAGAGGGCGAGTGGGATCTCACGAGGGTTTCCAAAGAGTTTTAAACCCATAAATCTAGCTTTTCATCAACAATTTATTCAACACTTTCAAGATTTATGCCCAAGTCAATTAGTAACAAAATGATTCACAAGCAAAGACAAAGAGCAACTTTCAAGACATTCATCTTCTAAGTACTCATGGGTTAGGGGTAGAGGAAGAGGCCAACCAAGATTGCAAAAGGGCACCTATTTAGACTTTTTACTCGCTCATTAGGGGAATATCTAGCTATCCAAAGACTTAGAGCTCTTCAAGTGTTATAAAGGCTTAAACCAATAAGTCCACCTCCTCTAGACACATAATTTGGCCTTATACTCCACCCTAGAAATGTAAGAAAAGACGAACTAAGTGCGGGAGGTGTATCGAAATTGACCTCTTTTATTAAATTTTTTTCTTTTGCTTTTCCTTTTTCTTCACCTTTTTTTTATATATATTTTCACGCCTTTTTGACTGATTTTGACTTTTTTTTTTCCTTTATCGTGGGATTTTTGGTATACAATGGTGAAATAGTCATTCACTAAAGAGATACAAAAGTACTTGTGGCTTTTGTGCCACTTATTACATACAAAGAGAAGTAAAACTAAGTTTCTTGTAGAGCTTCTTTTGCAGACATGATAAGTATATCTAGGGATATAAGGGACCTGTGAATTTGAAGTCAAAATCTTCCAAGCATGAATAACTTAGTCAAGATTCAAGAATAGACATCCAATTGAGCATTCATTAGTTTCATTTGGTACTCTGATGCAATCAAAATTAATCACCTCCCGAAACATCTTAACCCATTCTCACAATCTTCCAAAAGGAGCCTCTGAACATATACTCAAAGTCAAAGCAAGAATCCATGTTATATCATCAACTACCATCTTCCTTAGGCAATAAAATCAAATTTTTATTCAAAATTAACACTTCTTTTTATTTTTCCTTTGTTTTTATTTTTTTTTTGTTTGTTTGAACTAAAAGAAGGAAAATCAAAACTTGAAATATAAAGAAAAGAAAACAAAGAAAAATAAGACGGGAAATGAAAAAGGAAAGAAATTTGTTTTTGGATTTTGAAATATATAGATTTTTTTTTATTTTTCTTAAAAATAAACAAGCAAACAAATAAGAAAAAAAATGAAACCATGTCTTAACAACATATTGACAAGCATGCATTGACCTATTCACGAAGCATTACTCACAATATACAAGCAACAATCAACAAAAAAAACATCAAGGGCCTCCTAGCACTTACCCACAAGTGTAAAATCACCCAAATATTCAAAAATACCCCCAAGCCAAATCAAACACCGCAATCGAAGTGAAAACAAGAAACAATACGCATAGGCGTGTTTTATTTCGCGTATGCGAGATGAGCGCATACTAGAATTGACTATCCCACTGCAAAGGTTTTTGTATTGAAAATGTTTTGAAGTCGCCAACAATTCTTTAAAAGAAGAATCATAAACCTAATTGAATATGGAAAACCATAGGGACAAATTAGATATTTATCGAATGTAGATTTCCCCGTCTAGACTCCATAGATGGTAAAATGAACCAAAGATTAAGTTCGGGGGTGAGGGTACAAATACAGTCAGGAACTATGTTGCCCATTGCTGACCTCTACTAAATATCGATTCATGTCAATGTTTTATGCAATAGAATAACCAAATAACGTTTTGAGCACCCTAAAAATAATTAGTCTAGTTTGATTTAGGACACACATAAAAAGACTATTTTTTAGTGATATGTTATTATACAATCAAATTACAGGGAACCTAACAGGTCGTCTAAATTAATCTGATTAATATTAGAACAATTCTTTAGGTCTTTGATTAGCAAAAAAATAAAATGTGGGTGATAAAAGCAATAAAGTAGGCCAATCATATAATATACATAGAATAATCAGGCAAGCATATAATAATGTATAAAAAGAAATAAAAAAGGTTTAGAATATACAGTAGGACGATTATATATTAAAGATTTACATCACGAAAGAAACAGTTAGTAACTTCAATATAAAAATAAAAAATTTATTTAGGGACCCTCAGGATTATACCATGGCTTGGGTCTGCAAGATTCACAACCTTCGGGATGAGAAATCGTGAAGTCTGCAAATTTGATTTTATGAAAGTATGTAGGTTGAATGTGTTTGTGTTTGAAAGTATTAGTTTTATAGGGAGGGTTTTGTAGTTCGAGAGAGGTCTTCGTAAAGTATTCGTCAAGTGTTGTGAAAAATCCCTTTTGATAGATCCTATTTACAAGGAAAAAGACATTGTGCCTCACGCGCCAGCTGCGTCTGGCATAAGATGATGTGTCAAGCACATGACATGGCATGCCCAGTAATGAGCATACACACGACACGCATTATTGAAAAAGATAAAAAAGAAACTACGCGTCTCACGCAGAAACCTGCGCTTGAAGCAGGACTCTTTATGAGTTAGAAATTTACGTGTCTGGTGTAGATTACTGCACCTAGCATAAGTGGACAGAGCTACACCTAACGCACAGACGTGCGCCAAGCGCAGGGCTCTACACCAGGCACAGGTAGGTGTGTTAGGCGCGCCAGCAGGTAGGTGCGTTAGGTGCACCATCCTGGCTCCCGACGTGTCTTTGCCAACCTCTTAGAAAACGCGTTGTAAAAGATATCTTTTATCCTTTAATTACGGATATCTGATTTTACGGGACAATATCTGATTTTAACTTATAAAAAATATCTTTTGAAAATATTTATTTATCAAAATAAATTAATTAATTATTGTTAAATAATTAATTTGGCTTTTCAAAGAATTAATCTCAAAATACAATTAATTATCATGAATGATCAATTGGGCTTTAGAATAGGACTTTTCGAAATGGTTTTTAATGCCTTTTCAGAGTGCTCTGCCATCGGCTCGAACCAATTAAGGCCATGGTATATTTCATCATCGGATCCTTAAATGGGGAGACATGATTATGTGTCTACAGAATCCCCACTTTGACTGAAGTTCAGGAAATCGAAAGTCAAAGTATATGCTGTCGGGACGAAGAACAATTCTAAACGCTATGTAATTTAGAACTAATCTATATACATCGGTCGCTGCAAAAGAAATTTAGTATGTAGGACAATAACTACAAGCAATCTGACTACCTACAGAAGAAGATGTTAGCAGATAGGTATAAACAACTCAAACAAAGCACATAGTGATGCAATACTACAAACTTAGACTCTCTAAGGATGCATGAGACGCTATGCCAGGATTAAGATTATGTAAAGCTAAGGGATGACACGTCATGCAAGGTCAGGGTTTTGCAAGGTTAGGATGCAATGCAAGGTCAGAATTTTTTGCAAGGCTAGAAGATGTGTAGAATGGTAGAATGATAAAAAATAGATAGAAAGATAGAATGATTTTAAAAATTGTTTTTAGTAAATAATCGGGGTCCGCAAACAAGGTTCGCGGATTACAACTTCTCAGGAGTTTGATTTGAATCGGGGGAACCACCACAGATAGGAAGCCCCCACTTTGGATGAGCTTGCCTTGAATTAGGCTTGAGCCTTAATTGAAATGTACTTGATCTGATATTGAAATGTAGTTGATTTGTGAACGTTGAAAGTTATCGTTAGGGATTCTTCTTTGGGATGTTGATATAGGCAAAGTCATATATCGCCATAGACTATGGAATTGTTAGAGAGTCCTTTAGGGAAAAGAAGAGCTTGGATTGAAAAATAAAAAGTTTAAATTTGTGACTCAAATGAATGTAGATGGGAAAAGGTTTTAACAAGGCTAGATTCAGACTCGAGTCCATATCGAGATGTAGAAAGAGATTATGCTCCTAAATCATAGAAAATCAAATCATTAGACCATGACTAATTTTATTTTATCAAACCGGTCAGACCTCGAAATGAGGATTCCTATGTATCCTTGCGGAATTAGACCATTCATAATTCTGGATCTGATTTCTTTTTATTATTATATCTTTTTGGTGCCCTATTTTTTGCCTAGGCCTCTCTTTAGGAATTTCAACCTAGCGGGAATGGACACACCTTGAAGAAGGAGTTATGATTGATGAAATTAGTTGAAGGTTATTTGAATTGTCGAATGGAGGATCATGGATTTAGGACATTGTTTTGATGGATTATAGGATTTGAATGAGGGCTAGAACTTTTGTGCAATCCCCCTAGCTTGACTTTATATTTCTTTTTTGCCTTTGACTTTTTTTTTGTCATTTTTTTTTTTGCTTTGTGCGTTTTTTTAGCTTTTGCTTTTCTTTTTTTCATTCTTTCGCACTTTGAAGTTTTCACTTTTTGTTTTTGTCCGACATTATTGTTTTATTTTGATGTAGTAAGGGTTCCACACAAGTTTATATGGATTATGATATTTTAAGGTTTGAAGGCTATTTGTGGACCTTTGATTTTATATGGATTACTTAGCTAATGGAGATGATGGTTAATGGATGATGGAGGGAAAAGGGGGATAACTCTTAATCCAAGTATGTCCGTTTTTTTCATTTTTCTCTTTTTTTTTTTTAATTTCAGGTCTTTCTTTTTTTATAGTTATTAGTCAAGTTCGTTAGGTGATTTAAGTTTCATCATAGAATTAGAAACATAAATAAAATGATGGAAGGCTAATGAAAATGAAAAGAAAATGTGATTATTTTATTAATGAAAAATGAATGAAACAAGGCTGATAAAGCTCTAAAGGACATAGACTCGACAGAAAAGGACTCTCCGACTCAATCTAGAAAACTGATGCTAAATGACTAACCTCTGACATTATTTAGGCACTACCCAAGGGGTTGCCATTTTTGCTGACTTTTGCTGCAGGCGGAATTGGTAATCTACCGTCTTCAACCATATCCTGTAGATGATGCTTCAAAGTCCAGCAGTGTGATGTCATATTCCCATTTCCTTGATGATACTTGCAGTAGGCATTATGATTCCATTTACTGGATCTTTTCTCAAGAGCAGGGTCTGGAGTAGGGCCAAGAGACTGAACTGCTCCTTTTGCATGAAGCCTAATGAAGGCTTCTTCTAGGGTCATGTCCAATGGAGTGAATGTTTTTTGAGGGCCTTGATAACCTCTCTTTTCAGTAGTTAGGGCATTGTCGTTAAAGCTAGAAGGGTTGTATTACTCTTCTTGAAAGAGTTGTTGTTGTTGGAACCCTTGTTCTTATTGGCTATACCTCTTCCTCAATCAAAAAATTTACCTTATAGAGCTTCGTTAAAGACTCCATGGGTTGGAATTTAATATGATCCCCATACTTGGACTGCAAATTGCGGATCACCAGCCGGACTTGATGCTCTTGAGATGGCTGTTAGTCATTTGTGTAGCTTTTTCCCTCCATCTGTTAAGGGAGGTGACGAAATCTTCATTGGAGTTCTGTTTAGTTAACTCCAACTCATGCATGCCAATAGGATGTTGAATATTATATACTGTATGTTCTATCCGAGGAACTCCTCTATAATGTAGTCCCAGTCATTCAACTTAGTTTTGTTTAGCGATATGAACCACTTTGATGGATGTACATCCAAGGTTAAGGGAAATACATAAGCAAACAGGTCCTTGCTCATGCCCTTGAGAGCCATAGAGATGGAAAAAGCTCTCAGGTGATCATTCGGGTTTACGACGCCCTTGAAATTTGGAAGTTCACCCAATATTACTTTTTTAGGGGCTTGTCCCTCAGTTCAGGATCAATGATGTCATGGCCGTGAGCCTAACTCTCGAGTGTAGAAATCATCTGGATCAATTGCTCGAGTTTTCGAACCTCAAATCCGTGTTGGACTTGATTGGTGGTGGAGTGTCGCCTTGTTTGTCTTCTTCAGTTAGCTTCTCCCTCTGTGCCTTAATCTTTTTGTCTTATTCCTCAAGACGGGAGTTCATCAGTGTAAGCCGAGCCATAATGGCTGTCCACATTTTAAATGACAATTCAGAAGAGTCGGAGCTGAAAAAGTGAGGATGTGCTTGACGAGTCATGGAGTAAGCTGACCTTGTTGCCTCTATGTCGGGCGTTCCCAAGTTCTAATCTCACGACCTGTCATGAACAGAAATCGAATGAACTTCGTAAATTTTTAGAAATGATGTTTTCAAAATGAGATATGAAAATGAGGGATGGATAAATGGAAATAAGAGATGAGAGAGACGGTGAAAGTGAAAATGGGAAACGGGTATGGTTATAGTTATGATGGCGACATGAGCCTAACTATATGCATCTACAGATGCGCACTGGAATGGACTGGACTATGCAAGCAGATTGAATGATTGGGGTTTTATGCTAGTTTCACTAGACTTAATGGATTGCCTTTATGAACTTATGGGTGAGTAGCTTCGTTAGGTCAAAGGGCGCAGTTATGGTCTTAAGGGTGACTAGCTTAGCTAAGTCAAGGGGTGCTGTTATGGTCTTGAGGGTGACTAGCTTAGCTAAGTCAGGGGGTGCCATTATGGTCTTGAGGTTGACTAGCTTAGCTAAGTCAAAGGGTGCCATTAATTATGGTCTTAAGGTGACTTGCTTAGCTAAGTTAAGGGGTGCCATTATGGAAGGGTGACTAGCTTAGCTAAGTCAAAGGGTGCCATTATGGTCTTAAGGGTGACTAACTTAGCTAAGTCAAGGGGTGCCGATATGATTTTAAGGGTGACTAGCTTAGCTAAGTCAAAGTGTGCCGTTGTGGTCTTAAGGGTGACTAGCTTGGCTAAGTCAAAGGATGTCGTTACGGTATTAAGGGTGACTAGCTTAACTAAGTCAAGGGCTGCCGTTATGATCTTAATGGTGACTAGCTTAGCTAAGTCAAAGGGTGCCGTTATGATCTTAAGGGGATGCTAGCTTCGCTAGGCTTAATGCTTTGGACTTCGTCCTATTAGGGTTTGGAATCGGAGTGGACTGACTTTAAAAATGAGTTGGGCCTTATATGGACTTAAATTTGGACTTACACTAGTAGAATAAATGTTATTTGCTGCGGTCAAAAAGTGGCCTATGGTTTAGGGCGCGCAGCAATTAAGGGGGCAACAATAGGTATTAATTATATTGCTGCGGTTTTAAACCGCAGCAATATCTACAAATATTGCTGCGGTTTCTAAGCCAAAACCGCAGCAATATATTTACGTTTTATCAAGTTAAAAGAGCATATTGCTGCGGTTTCTAGGCCAAAACCGCAGCAATAGGTGGTGGCCAATTTTTTTTTTTTTTTACTTTTTTTGGTTAAATAATCCAGTAGTTCTCCCTACTAAAGTAGATAGGGCAATATATTGAACATTATGGTGCAATTACATCAAAAATACTTACAACAAACAACATTGAATCGTATGATATAAATATACTTTTACAAATCCTAAAATTAAAAAAAAAAAACTAAGAAGAAAAAAAAAAAAAAAAACTAAAAGTACAGATTCAAAATGAAAAAAACAAAACCAAAAAAAAAGAGACTAAAATTACAGATTTAAGATGAAAATCACCATGACTTGGAAGACGAAGAACAAACTAATAAGTTAAAATTACAAAAAATTCAGAATGAAGAAGAAAAACAGAACTGAAGAAGCTTACATGCGAAAATTCAGAACCAGTTCGCAAGTAGAGGCTTAGGGAGTTTCCCGAGGACCGTTTTGCCCCTCTCCGACCACCCATAAAACGTCCCTCTAATTTTCTCCTCATAAATCATCATCATCATCTTCAGTCTTCACTCCTCAAAAAAAAAAAAAAAAAAAAATTCGCAATTTTCGACAAACCAGAAAACATCTTCCAACAAGTATAACATAAGCTGGAATATTACATTAACTTTGCTATAATGTCACCCCAAATATTACATTTATATCAGACATTTAGAAAATAAAAATAATAAAAGAAAGTTAAAAAACAAACGAATCAAACCAACGAAATCGGACTAGAGTTGGATTAGACTTGAACTAGACTTGACATAGACTAGGTTTCACACATAGATGCAAATGGGCCTATATTTTGATATGGGCTAGACTTAATTATATGGGCCTAAGATGGACTTTGATGCTAGAAGACCTAAAATGAATGTATAGACTCAAATTTTGATGGACCTAATACGAATGCAAAATGGACTCTAATGCGTATGGGTTTAAAACGAATGCAAAGTAGACTCTAATGTAGATGGGCATAAAATGAATGCAAGTTATTTGGATTGGGTTGATTGGATTGAATTGAAGGTGATTAGAATGGGCTTAGAATTTTTGAAATTTTATTTTGAAAAGAATTCCTTGTTTTTATTTTTTATTTAGGAAAAGATGATGCATTAATTTTGAAACTATATATTTTTGCAAATGTCGTGTATGATGATGATTAGTAAATACTTTGTTTAAAAAAGGTAGAATAGGAGGATATGTATGATTGATTTTGAAAAATGTAAGTTTTTTGAAATTGAGTGAATATGGTAAGGTAAGATTGGATTGAATTGATAGGGAATATTAGTTGAGCAGTAGGGAGAAAGTGGGAAGAGTTAGACATGCATGACAACTCTAACTCTACAATGACCACTTTAGATGCACTTTTTAGAACACACTCGACCTTGCATGAAAAGACTGATTGTTTTTTTTTTTGAATTAAGTGATACCTTTGATTAGACCGTGTACTAAGAGAATGCATACAGACAAACATAGAACTGAATGTAGGATCGTCCATTACAACGACTAATTCGACAAAAAGCGTGCGATGCACAGATTGCGTGTCGGGAAGCATTGCCGCGCGCAGCGCACAGCTGTGCGTCTGGCGCGGGAGTGGTGTGCCAGGCGCAACTTAATGCGCTTGTTGCACTACTCCCCGACATATTTCTCGGGGATTTAGGCAACATATTGGCCAATTGACGATTTTTTTATTGTTCGTTAGAAGCAATTTTAGGAACGAAGCATAATAATGACAAATTGACAAGATAAAAGCAGGCAAGAATTGCAATCATAGGCAACTGTCATGTAACATGGATGCAAAAGTTCCAATCTAAAGTCCAGTTCTATGTTTGAAACTATTGGTCAGGTTTAGGTTCAGTCTAAAAAGGGTGCATGACTAAGATATTGATCCCACGCTTCGTACGCCTGCTTAAAAAGGTGGCCATGTGTAAGACACACTCCAGTTCTCAAGTCAGGAACAAGAGAAGAATGCTATGGTTGGGTAGGTTCCCTTAAAACTAAGATCCAATACTATCGCTCAGGAAGCTTTTTGGATGGACAAAGAGCAAAACCCCCGGGGGTGAGCTCACACATATAACATGTGGTAATGAGGCAATGTAAATTGTCCTTATAGTGGCTTAAACAATAGCCATGGATATGCAAAACATTAATGTCATTCTAAGGCATAAAAAGAGTATGAATCGTATTTTTCGAGTTTCACCCAATCATCTAAATTAATTTTTTAAAACCCTCCCCGGTGAAGTTGCCGAATTGTAGGCGTGTTTTTATTTCGCCTACGCGGGATGAGGGCACATTAGATTTGGCTACCCCATTGTAAAGGTTTTTGTATTGAAAATGTTTTGAAGTCGCCAACAAATCTTTAATGGAAGAATCATAAATCTAACTGGATATGAAAAACCGTAGGGACAAATCAGAGACTTGTCCAATTTAGATTTCCTCGTCTAGACTCCATAGATAGTCAAAATGAACCAAAGTTTGAGTTTGGAGATGAGAGTACAAACACAGTTAGGAACCATGTTGCCAATTGCTGGCCTCTACTAAATATCGATTCATGTCAATGTTTTATGCAATAATGTTTTAAGCACCCTAAAAATAATTAATCTTGATTGGTTCAGGAAACCCATAAAAGACTATCTTTTAGTGATATGTTATTATACAGTCAAATTATAGGGAACCTAGCAACTTGTCGAAATTAATCTGATTAATATTAGAACAGTTCTTTAGGTCTTTGATTAGAAAAATATAAAATGTGGGTGATAAAAGCAATAAAGTAAGAAAAGAAAGGTTTAGAATATACAATAGAACGATTCTATATTCAAGAAATAGTTAGTAACTTCAATATAAAAATAAAGAATTTATTTAAGGACCCTTAGGATTGTATTGTGGCTTGGGTCTGCGAGATTCACAACTTTCGGGACGAACAATCGTGAAGCCTGAAAATATGAATGTATGAAAGTATGTAGGTTGAATGTGTTTGTGTTTGAGAGTATTAGTTTTGTAGGGAGGTTTTTATAGTTCGTAGAAAGGTATTCGTAAAGTATTCGTCGAGTGTTGTGAATAATCCCTTGAGAAATCTCTGTAGAAATCGATCCTATTTATAAAGAAAACGGCACTGCGCCTCACGCGCCAGCTGCTTCTGGCAAGGTGACGTGTCAAGCGCATGGCACGATACGTCCAGTAAAAAGCATACATGTGGCATGCGTTTTTGAAAAAGATAAAAAAGAAACTCCGCGTCTCACGCAGAGACCTGCTCTTGACGCAGGACTCTGAATGAGTCAGAAATCCACGTGTCAGGTGCAGATTAGTCTACCTGGAAGAGTTGGACAGCGTGCACCAGACGCAGGTTGGTGCGCTAGGCGCGCCAGCTGCACCAGCCTGGCTCCTGACTTGTCTTTTCTAGCCTTTTGGAAAATGTATTGTAAAAGATTTATTTTCTCCTTTAATTATAGATATCTGATTTTACGGGATAAAAATATGATTTTAACTTATATGAAATATCTTTTGAAAATATTTATTTATTAAAATAAATCACTTAATTATTGTTAAACAATTAATTGGGCTTTTCAAAGAATTGAGCTCAAAATACAATTAATTATCATGAATAATTATTTGGGCTTTAGAATATGACTTTAACACTTTTTGAAATGGTTTTGAATGACTTTTTAGACTGTTCTGTCCTCGAGTTGGAACAGTTACGACAATGTTATGTTTCATTGCCGGATGCTTAAATGGGGAGACACGAGTATGTCTCTACAATAAGGGAGGAGGATAAGGGGAGAAAAACCAACTTAAGGGTCGAGATCCTCGTCCCCTTCAGGTCGAGGAGGGGGTTGCATATAAGGGGGTAGGGGTGCTAGGGGTAACCATGTTGTTATCATGAAAGAATTGGAGAAAAGGGGGAAAACAATTCCGCATATCTTGTTGGAATGCAATCATTTATTGTTCGAAACTATCAAACCGCCTATCTATATGAGCATAGATAGGGGCATAATCGGGAACATAGGTGGGGTGGGTATGGGAAGGAGGAGGTGGAGGGTAGAAGAGGATGAGGCATTTCCTAGGGGATCCCGCCTTTGGTAGGTACGAATCTTTGGACCATTCGCCAGGACTTCCAAAATGGAGATACTCATCTTACCTCTCCTCTATCGCAGTGAGCTTGTAGTTTGGAATTTGGATGGAGGGCGTTTTACCAATCCTTTTAGTAAAAAGAATCCAATCCATTGTGAACCAACGCACATCTTTTTAGTATTGTTGATTAATGAGGTTCGACCCTTGGACTTCAGGAGTTCGAGGGAGAACCTCAAAATGCTTAGTAATGACCTTAAAACCACCCACAACAATTGTCCAAAGTTCATGAGTTCTTAGGGTACCTACCCTTTTGAGATATTGCGGAAACATCAAAGGTACGTTTTGTTTGCTAAAATCCCATAGGTAGGAACCTATGATGCTTAGCTCAGGTTGGCTTACCTTTGAGTTGTTCTTCCTCACAAAAATAGTAGTTCCCAAAAACTTACTGAAATATCAAATACCTAGTTGGTGGATGAGTGAGTCATTTACATTAGTGGAAATATAAATGATTGACCCACTTATCTTGGACCAACACAAAGCAGAGGGAGAACCTCAAAATGCTCAGTAATGGCCGTAAAACCACCCACAACAATTTTCCAAAGTTCATGAGTTCTTAGGGTACCTACCCTTTTGAGATATTGGGCAAACATCAAAGGTACGTTTAGTTTGCTAAAATCCCATAGGTAGGAACCTATGATGCTTAGCTCAGATTGGCTTACCTTTGAGTTGTTCTTCCTCACAAAAATAGTAGTTCCCAAAAACTTACTGAAATATTAAATACCCAGTTGGTGGATGAGTGAGTCATTTACATTAGTGGAAATATAAATGATTGACCCACTTATCTTGGACCAACACAGAGCAAGTCTAAATGAAGGCTCAGGAGTAGTGCTCTATTTAATTTTTAAACCAAAAATATTTGCAAAATCAACATGTCTAAAGAAGAAGCTACATTCCCAAACCTAAAATGGAGAATGGCTTCAACTCTAGTTGAGCATCCATGCCGCTCCTCTCCAACAATCTCCAATGAGCTAAGGAATTCTAATGTTAAGCATTTATAAGTTCTTTTTCTTATAGTTAACATCTTGTTCAAATTAAGCCCATTAGACATGTTATACACGCCCACTTTTATCCCCCATAAAACAAGTATAGTATCATCAACGAATCTAGTAGGAGCAAATTCTTTGGCTAAATAGACCGAAACCTATCAAAGCGCTCTTTGTTAGCAAACTGAATGAAATGGAGCTCGGGATCATGGAACTCACCGAGGGCATTGAACCCCGTGACGCTTTCCTCCGGTCTCCTTTGTGGTGTGTTGTTTGAACTTGCTCATCCCGATTGCATAGTCCTCTTTGTTGGCCTCATTTCACTTAGCTTGTTGGATCACTAGTTGCTCCAAAATTGCAAAATCCCGTAAATAATTGAGGCGGTGAGAAAAAGTGAATTTTTTTGTTTGTTTTGGGGTTTCTAGTGTAGAAAATCGAGGGGGGATGAAGTTTTGGCAAGAATTTGTAAAAGGAGATGAGTGGAAATGGATGATTTTTGGAGTTATGTGTAAAAATTTGAGGAGAGTGAAAATGCTGGAATGAGAGTGAAAATGGGGTTTTAGGGAAGAAGAATTAGGATTTTGTGTAGGAAGTAAAGGAAGGTGAGGATTTATGGACGATCTGATGATATAATTTTGAGTAGGGAAATCAATGATTTGGGTGAGATTTGGGGAATAGGGTTTATTTATTGTTAAGGGTTTGAGAGAGTTGAGAGGTGAAGATGAGAGAATGAGAAAAATGAGAGAAAATGAAGAATTGGGGCGGGCGTGTAGGTTGACTTGAGCGCTTGGACAAGGAGCAACATGTGGGTCGTCGCTTGCTACCGACTTTTCTTTTTTGAAAATAAATCTGACCCGAGCGGGATACATTCACCCAAGCCCTCCAAGTCCAGCCAACCCGGGTGGGTTGAATGTGACCCAGACGGGTCATCCTTGCATTCTTGTTTATTTTGGCTCCTTAGCAACCCGGGCGGGTCAGATGACCTGAGTGCTTGGGTAACCTTTTCTTCGACTCTTTTTTGTCTTCTTGAACTCCCTTGCCCCATGGTTCATCCAAAAACAAGCCTAAGAATTCACAAATCATAAAACCACCACAGTAGACAACCCACAAGTCATAATGAAAGATGAAAAGTCATCATTCCAAAAGTGACAAAATAAAGTTAAAAGAAGGGAATTAAGCTAAGTAAGAAAAACGGGTTGCCTCCCGGTAAACGCTTATTTTAAGTCATTAGTTGGACTACCATAAATCTTCATCAATTGGGAGGGGGATTGTTCTCAAAAGCAATAGAGTATGCCTCTTGAATAGGTTCATCGTCATAATAAATCTTGAATCTTTGCACGTTCACCTTAAAGCACCCTTTTGCATCATTGTGAATTTCAACCGTACCATGCAAGAATACTTATTGCACGGTGAATAGACCACTCAACCTCACTTTCATATGCATCTCTCATAAGCTCTTGAAGTTCATGAATATCAAGCATCCTTCTTTCACCGAAGCTTGAAGATCAAATTTTAAGGCTTTGAAAACCCAATAAGCTTTGTGCTCCAATTTAACGGGTAAATGACACGATGTCCCATATATAGCTTGATTGTTGTCATGCAAATAAGGGTTTTATAGGCCGTGCGATAAACCCACAATGCATCATGCAACTTAGATGACCAATGCTTGTGAGATCATTTCACCGTCTTTTCCAAAATAAGCTTGACCTCTCTATTAGATTTCTTTCCTTGGCTAGTAGACTTGGGGTGGTAAGAGAAACCCATTTCGTGATGCACCCCATACTTAGCAAGAAGGGCTTGAAACAATTTGTTGGCGAAGTGTGATCCCCTATCACTAATAATTTCCCTTAGAACTCCAAATTGAGGGAAGATCATTTTCTTGAAAAGTTTCACAAGTACCTTGGCATCATTGGTAGGTGAAGCAATTGCTTCAACGCACTTTCAAATATAATCAACAACTATGAAGATGTAGCGGTTAACAAGGGAGGAGGAAAATGGCCCAATCAAATCAATCCCCTAAAATCAAAGATCTCCAACTCTAGGATGCTTGTGAGGGCAATTCATGCCTCTTCGAAATATTTCCAGCTCTTTGACACCGGTCATTTGCCTTGACAAATCCCCATACATCTTTGAACATGCTTGGACAAAATAACCCACTTTGTACGATCTTGGAGATGAATGGCACATCCCTATGACATCTTCAATCTCGTCATATCACTAGTGGAAAAAACCCCACCCGACGCGGTCAAAACTGGCCTTTCAGATGCGGTTTTGGTCCGCATAAGGTGGGGGCGCAGCAGGTGACTAAACATTTCTGATGCGCTCCAAAACTACATCAGAAAATGATAATCTGATGCGGTTTTACCTTTAAACCGCATCCGTAAACCATATTAACTGATGCAGTTTTAAGGTAAAACCGCATCAGATAGTGTCAAGTAATGTCAAAAAAAAGTGCAGACCTGCAGTTTGCAGGTCTGCACTACCACGTTTCATTTTTAGCTTTTCATCTCATCCTCACCGCACACTCCAACAACAACAATTTTACAACAATAACAAAATAAATTACAAATACAAACAAAACGAAAATAAAGTACAAATAAAACTAATAACAGAATAAAAACGAAAAAAAAATTACAAATAAAATTAGTAACAGAATAAAAAAGAAAAAAAATTACAAATAAAATTAATAATATAATAAAAATGAAAATAAATTACAAAAAAAATTAATAACAGAGTAAAACGAAATTAAACAAAAATAAATTGAATGAAAATACTAAAAAACGAGAATATAAATGGAAAAAAATGAAAGAAACTATTAGAGAATTTAAACAAAAAATTAGAGAAATTAAACGAAAAAACTGGAGAAATTAAACAAAAGAAATAGAGAAATTAAACGAAAAATTACTATTTTCAGATCTAAATTCGCTTCGTATTTCCTTCGATTTTCTTTAATGGCGCTTCTTCCTTCGATTTTCTTTAAAGATGCTTCGTTCTTCGAGTTTCTTTAATGGGGCTTGTGGATTCGACTATTGAGGAGTTTCTTTAATGGCGATTATTTCGATTATTGAGGAGTTAGAGTGGTGGCGTGGCGTGAGAGTGGTGGCGTGGCGTGAGAGTGGTGGCGTGGTGTGAGAGTGGTGGTGTGAAAGGAGAGAGAGCAACTTCTGAAGAGAGAGAGAGAGGAGAGCGTCTAATGAGAGAGAGGAGTGAGGAGGGCAGTTAGGGTTAGGAGGGGAGATAGGGTTAGGAGGGGAGATAGGGTTAGGAGGAGGGGAGATAAGGTTAGAAGCTCCGCGTGCTGGGCCGAGGAGAGTTAGGAACTCAGCGTGTGTGGGCCGAATCGCGTGCTGGGCCAAAGTTATTGAGAGACTGCGTGCTGGGCCAAGGTTAGGAGCATAAGAAAAATAACAAAAATCTGATGCGGTCCTCTGAACCGCATCAGATTGTTGTCCCAACTTCCCCTCTCATTTTTAATGTTGATTTTCGGATGCGGAAAACCACATCTGTTACTAAGTGATAGATAAAGTTTTTTCCACTATTGTATTTGAGACATCTTTGATCAAGGCCATCGACCCCCCTCTTGAAGAAGTATAGGTCCTCCCATACATAGTGCTTAGTCTCATGCATAATATTCTTTTGTTAGTAGCTAAGGTCATCTAGTGTGACTGCACTAGCATGAAAATTGGCAAAGTCGAGGACTATGGAGCATACATGGACTTCATGGCATATAGAAAGTCATCTTGAAGAGAATCATTGCACTAGTGGAAAAAATCTCATCCGATCCGGTCAAAACGGGTTTACCGATCTGGTCAAAATCGGGTTTATCAAACGGTCAAAATCGGGTTTACTGATCCGGTTTTGGTCTGGATCGGGTGGGCCCCCAGCAATCCTAAAATATTAACTGATCCGAACCTTAACCAGATTAATTAAGCATTTACCGATTCGATTTTGATAGAAAATCGGATCAGTTAATGAGATTAAGCAATCTGGTTTCCCATTAGGATCAGTTATGTGTAAGATTCATTAAAAAAAAATCCAACAAAACTAACTGATCCGGTTTCCAGCAAGAACCGAACCATTTAGTTACGATCTGAAAATTTTAAAAAAACTAGCTGTTGTATTCATGTGTTCAGATGTATACTATTATTTTTTAAAAGACTAGTTGTCATGTTCAAAGGTACAGAAAGATATTCATTAAGATGCCAAGGTCAACAATCAAAACTATACAATGCGTGAGGCTGATCCATTATAATGCTTCCATCAAACCACTTGATAATTTTTTCCGTGTAGAGCTGGATTCTCTGGGTAAATTTGGGAGGAGATCCACCTTTAAGAGGCAAGATGTTGACAACCTGTATAGGTCGTAACAAGGATGCTGAGGAAGCTATAGTTACAGAAAATGTCAGAAAGTCATCTCCTTTCCTAACCCAACATTGATGAAGTTTGAAATGGAAAACAACTGCTATAGCAAATCATCTATAAACATTGGGAATTCGCAATGCAACTATCATGATTGTGATAATTTGCATACCTTTAGGCCACTAAATGTAGTTGTGGCAGTGATTCGCACAGAAATGGGGAAGAAGGCTGATGAGTAAGCAGTAGGTACAACAAACTTCAGTGCCTCACTTCAACATTAAAAAAGACGATGATAACCTAAGATTGATGATTCCTACTAAAATCCCCCTTGTTCTTGTTGGAGTTTATAAGAAGTTTTTTTTAGAAACTCAAAAGTTTGCTTCAAAAGAATGTGAAGAGTCTCTTTTCCCACATTGAAAGAATAAAAAAGAAATTGTAAAGGTTTATAACCATTACTCTTCCTCTACCCTTTGAGTTGTGTAGCAATGAGGCTTTTAGTGGGTATGTGGTGATTGGAGTTACCACACGCGCGCCGCCCGGACCTGGCCATGGGCCTTGGGCTTTGGGATTTGGGGAATAAACTTAACTTAACTAAATTTTGGGTCATCATTTTGTCAGTTTTATGACCGTTTTAATCCAGTATTAAGTTACCGTTTTTCCCCTTAATCTCTCCCTTAATGTGACGGTTTTCTTTATTCTCTCCATAACTGCTGCCATGATTCTCCCCACTAAGTGACCATTTTTCCCCACATTTTCAACCACCTTCTTGTTTCATCTCTCTATAAATAGTGGGGTAAATTATTTCATGGGAAGACAGGAAAATACGAAACACTTTCTTCTTCTCTGCTTTCTTTCTCCTCTAAATTCTGGGCAATATTGAAGCGTTCTCAATCTGTTTTTTCCATCAACACTAGAAACACAGAAACCGTGTATCCCTGGAGGTTGATTGCTACGAGTCCGTGTGTTGTTACGGGGCAAATTCAACTTTAGGGCAGTGATCTTTTCACGCCACGGTTATCAGATAAATTAAATTTTATTGTTACCAATTTTCGTTCCTACATTCTAAAGTTGAATTTATTCTTGGTAACTCAGTATTGTTTTTCCTTGCTGATCTTTCCTAAGATATATAAGCGTTTTTATTTATTTATTGTTTATACGAGTCTTCGGATGTGTTCTTTGATTCATTGAGTATCTGTATTTTGTTAAGGTTTGGTGTTTATGCCAAATTCTGATCAGGCAGAACTTAGCTGAGTATCTACAGCTAATGGAAATGCAGCTATGAACAACAAAAGATGCTAGCTACGCAAATAAACAAAGGCAGAAAAGAACAAAGCACCAAGAAATGGTGACGCGGAAAGCCCCAAGAAAAAGGGTAAAAACCACGGGTGGAATTGAGTCCACCAATCCACTATGTACCAGAATTACAGCTTATAGCTTACAGCTTGCAGCTTATAGTTTATACCAAATACACTTGTGAATAATGTAAAAGTAGAAGAGAGTGTTTAATGTAAATGATGAAAACTTATGCTACCAGATTGTTCCCCTCTATATATACTAATACATTTCTGAACGTTGCTTTCATTTTGAACGTTGTATAACAACTCCTAATAAGGTGCCATGACCTCCAAAATCAAGGGGTATCTTCTCTTCTGCTCAGCAACTGCCTTCACCCTATTTCTTAGGCATAACAACATTGCTTGACTTGGTCTTGACCAGTATCCAATGCTTTTCAACCGGATTATCTTATGAGCTTCATAACTGCTTGCTGTAGCTGCTACTTGATGCTTCCTAGCTATGGCAATCAACCTACCTGCAGATTCCAGCTTAGGAAAAAATTTAGGACATAACAATTGCCCCTAACTTGTGATGCCAACCTAGGCGCAACTTAGTTAAAGTCACAAGTTACCAAACAGAATAAAATACTTGTTAGCAAAAAAGATCAGCTCATGATTAGGATAAATTCATGTACGTTTGGAATTTCTATCCTTTTACCTCAAAAGATAAAAATACTAGAAGATAAATTTTTCTGCCCAAAAGATAACTTTTTCTCTCGCCTTGAAGATGACATTTCTTGGGAAAAGATAAGCTCACTTACCACTTGATTACTTATTAGCAGCTAAAAGATAACTTTTGCACAATATTAAATATTTATCTGTTGGACTAGAGTACCATTGAGCTCCAAGTATTTCAGGGTCATTCACCTCTCCCTGAGACTCTACTTTACCCTACTAGCTCTTTTGCGAATTTTCTCTTCTCAGGTAAATTCTCTCTTCTACTTTCTTTCATTTTATGAAATTCTTTCATCCTTTTTCTTTTCTTCCTCCTGATGGGTAAAGCAATTGATGATGTATCTTCGTCGGTTACTGCGCAAGAGATAGACGAACTTAAGAGACTGGGGAATTTCCCTAAAGGCGCTCAGATCATCGTTCCTTCTCAGGCATGCAGACCTGAATCTTGCCCCGAGGATTACATCTGCTATTACGAGCATCCTTTTCTTTTGGGCTAAAATTACAACTTCTCCCCACTAACTAGGTATTTTATGGAGGTTCTCCACCTTTCACCTGGCCAGCTAATGCCAGCCCTGTGGAAAACTTGCTCGGTTTTAGAAACCCTTACCAATACATGGCACCACCCCTTTTCTTTAAACGAACTCCTGATAGCTTACAGCGTTAGGAAATCAGCGAAGGGTTTTATCACTCTTAGGGTTAAAGCACCTTACCCCCCGCTGATAGATGGCACAATTGCCTCTGACTCTGTCTGGAAAACCAGATACTTTTTCGTAGTGAAAGACTCTCTAGGCGAAGCTGGGAACTCTCTAGTTGGGGGTTGGTTTAATAAAGGTACTTACTCATTCAATTTGTCTTTTATTCCTAAAAATCAATTAACTAGGTTCTTACCTTGCTTTCCCTGCAGGACTTGGTCCCATAATTTCCTAGATACCTGAACAAGCCGAAAGATTAGCAGATCTGTTCAATTTACCTATTGAGGAGCACACCTACGCGGCCCCAGCTGAGATTATTCCGCTAGACTCAAAGATCTCTTCTCGCACGAACTCCATGTCTTCAGGTAATCCTAGACTACAATTATGTGACTTTCTTTTATCCTAGAATTTTGCTTAGACTCTTTGGCTAAACTAGATACTTGCTGCACACAGCTCAAGCTAAATCCAGCACCCTTTCTGATGAGGATGCTATGGACAGACTGAAAAATAGAAAAAGGTCAGCAGCTTCTTCTGACCACTCACAAGCTGAGAAACCTCCCCGCAAGCAGCTACGCTCAGCTTCGATTCCTACCGTTATCGATATTACGGCCAAATCTCCCAAGGAAGATCAATTCCTTATGAGCTTACCTACCGACTTCCTGGCTGAAGAAGGTTTGGAAGGTGGCATATGACCTTCAGCTGAAAAGCTTCTTTTCCCCGCTGCACAAAAGAGGCTTAAAGGACAGGATCCAGAAATAACTCTGAACCATGCTGTCCAGCTATCGCTGCAGGTTAATAATGTTTTGCATACTACCTTACGTTTTAAACATTAGTGTATTTTTATACTTACGCTCCATCTCTCTTATGCCAGCTTACCCAGAATTGTCTAGCTGCCAGGGACAGCTTACGAACTGTGGCTTCCCTTCAAGACAAGGTGGCTCGTCTGCAAAAGGACAACCTGAGTCACAAGACTAAGATAGAGAAAGAGAAGTAGGCCAGATTGGATGCTGAAAACAAGCTAGTTGCTGACTTAAAGCTGATTGAGAAGGAGATATTGGAGAAGGATGAAAAGTTAGATGCGACCGAAAAAGAGATTGAACGTTTGACCGCAAGTGCCAAGGATGCTGAGGAGAGGGATTTAGACATTCAAGCTGAAGCCAAAATCATAGAGACTGCCAAGCTGGCATACCTGATACGTTTTAAAAACCTGGACGACAAAGACATCAACTACTACATCGACAGGTATCTCAAGCTGGACTCTATGGCTACTTTGGAGGCTTTGTCTACAGGTGGCAAGGCGAATGACTCTAAGCAATCCCCAGCTGAATCTCCGACAACGATTGGCCAGCAGGAAGATGCTGCACCAGGTGACAAGGATAAGGTCGCTAGTGATGATGCTAGTGTAGTCTCTTGATTTCTTCAGTTTCTTAGTGATTCAACTTAGAACAACTTAATCTCATCTTTCCGTTGGTTATTTTTTTACTGTTGCCTATGGGGGGCAACGTGTTTATGTACGAACATATTTCCTCTTTGATCGTGTGACTTATGTTTTACCTTCTGGACTTGTGATTCTATGTTTTTCGATTTCAAACACTCTTATTGCATGCATGCTTATCAATATGTTTACCTGGTGTACTTGTTGACTTTGCTTTGGTTGGGCCCATTTCCTTGGTGCTACGACCATCCAGCTAAGTTCTGGTGCTCCGACCTTTAGCTGCTTGACTAGGTGCTGCGACCATATAGCTGAGCTTCAATGCTCTACCTGTTTGCCTGGGTGCTGTGACCCTTTGCGTTTGTCTGCACATGGGTAAAACCCAGGTAACTCGTTGCCATGAACAACTATCTTAAAGTACTTAAGTTATCAAAGACATTAGAAAATTTTGCTTACCTGGTGGACCAATGCCTTGTGCAAAACAATGGTTGCCTTACTTGAGATTCTGGCGCATGTAGCCCGGTGGTAACCTGGCTGATGCCCCAGGTTAAAAATGATACAGCTTGAGATGAGAAGCATTCCAGCTTCTAGGTACTGCCTTCCCATCCTTAGTGATTAGGCGATAAGCACCTTTTCCAACTATTTGATCAATCAGGTAAGGAGCTTCCCAGCTTATCACTAACTTACCTGCATTCAGCTCCTGAGTATTTTGGAATACCTTCCTGAGAACCCAATCTCCCACCTTGAATACTTTGGCTTTGACATTCTTGTTAAAGCTGCGAGCTACTATTTGCTGCTGCGCAGCCATCCTTATTAGTGCACTATCTCTTAGCTCTCCGATGGAATCCAGGTCGTAGTTGAGTTCTTCGTCATTAGCTTATGGAGTCAGCAAGCCATACCTAGCTGTAGGGATATCTACTTCTACAGGTAGCACTGCCTCGCATCCATACAGGAGCGAGAATGGAGTCCTTCCTGTAGCACCTCTTGGTGTTGTCCGGTTTGCCCAGAGCACTTTAGGCAGCTCTTCTGCCCATTTTCCTTTTTAGCTTTTAAACGTCTCTTGATACCTTTGATGATCACCTTATTGCTGGACTCAGCTTGCCCATTAGCTTGCGGGTACCTAGGTGTTGAGGTTACCAGGTTGATGTTCCATTCATGACAAAACTGCCTTGTTTTATCGCTTACGAATTGCGACCCGTTATCACAAATAATCTCGCTAGGTACTCCGAACCTGCAAATAATGTTAGTGTGCAAAAAAGATATCACTTCTTTGTCCCTTACTTGCTGGAATGCCCCAGCTTCGATCCACTTGGAGAAGTAGTCCGTAAGTGCTAGCATGAATACTTTTAGCCCTGGGCTACTGGTAGTTTTCCCACAATGTCCATGCCCCACCTCATGAAAGGCCAGGGTGTCAAGGTGGGATGCAATACCTCAGCTGGCTGGTGGGACATACCTGCATGTTTATGGCAGCTTTCGCATTTTTGCACGTACCTTTTTGCATCTTGGCGCATAGTTGGCCAATAATATCCATATGCTAGGATCTTGTTTGACAGACTTCTTCCTGCTGCATGGGATCCGCGCTCGTCTTCATGGAATTCTTTGAGTGTGGGCTCCCACAGATCTTTCTCCAAGCACCTTTGCAACAGGTCATAACTAGCGCAGGCTCTTTTGAATAGGGTACCTGAAATGACATGATACCTGGTAGCTTTCATTCGCAGCTTCCTGGCTTCCAGCTTATCTTCTGGCAGGATGCCCCTTTCCAGGTATTCGATTATTGGCTGGGTCCAGCTGGTGCTTTCTGCGCAGTTGCTATCTGGTTGCACCACGTTAACCTGCTTGCTGATGGCTGGTTCAGCTAGATGAGCTATTGGTATTGAATTGAAATCGCATTTTCTGAGTGCTGATCCCAAGTTAGCTAGGGCGTCAGCCTTGGTGTTCTGATCCCTTGGGATTTGCTTTATGCTGAACTCTTCAAACAGCTTAGCTTTATCTTTGACTAACTCCAGGTAAGAGGCCATCTTTGAATCTTTAGCTGCGTATTCTCCTTTTACCTTGCTTACTATCAACAGCGAATCACTGAACACATGTAAACTGTTAGCTTTTAAATCATACGCTAATATCATGCCTACAATTAAGGCTTCATACTCAACCTCACACTACTACAAAAGGAGTGTTATCGCGACGCTTTTTAACCCATTTAGCGACGCCAAAAAGCGTCGCTAAATTTGCTTGCAACGCTTTCCAAAAGCGTCGCGTCAATTGAGTAGGTAATTTACGACACGTAAAAGCGTCGCCATTCTCGACGCCTAACATAGTCCCCAATTGTCTCGTCGCGTAAAAGCGTCACCGTTCGCGTTGACTCGCAGCACCTTGCTGCCTCTAAATCTGGACGCTTTTTGGCGTCATTAAAAGAGAAGTTGGATTCAAATTTTGATATTTAATTACAAAGACAACAAAATTTCATGACTATAAAATGTATTTTCGTTTTTGTAGTCTCTTTTGCTACCGAATTAAATATATATATATATATATATATGATCACACACACATATATATGTACGTACATTTACTCTAGAATAAATTAAAAACAAACATTAAACTTGAAGATATATATATTAAGGTAAAAAAAAATACTTTGATCAATATATTATAAATGTATATATACTAAGATAGCTAAAATCCCTACAAATATTGCATATTCACCCAAATCCTAGCCATATATGTATTTTTCTATAAACATAATTGCAAATTATATGTCGTAGTTAAGTCTAGCTAATTAATAAAAATATCCAAAGTGAAGTAACCTCGAAAATAAGCTAACTAATAAGATCTAGCGCGCTAGCAAAATAGATGATGATACGATAGTAGCTACTTTGAAGCCATCCGTTCTTGATCTATTGAACCTTCATTATTTTCGAGTACCTTCAAAAGGAGATAAAAAAGACAAAAAATATAATCAGTAATGATTGGGGCAAGTATATACCAAAACAGGAATTAGGATAATGATTATGGATGATGCTTGGATCTATTTCCTCTTTCGATATATTTTTATATTTTAAAAATCTTAGAAAGGATGCTGCTTGGATGTTATACTTACACAAGTCGCACTTCTAGCAACAAGTTAATCCAAACTAATTTATCTGTGACACAGTACATCGCAAGTTACAAACTGCAGCAGAGAGCAATTATCTACTTCACTTGTGTCACATCTGACGTATTTACTGTTCCTTTTCTTTGGCAAGTCAATACACCAGCATTATAAAGGATACTGTTTCTTTTTTACCAGCAAGTGGTAGTCATTTAGAAGGTAGTGAGCAGCTAAATTATAAACAATCTGTAGATGGACAACCTGGTTCTTGTGAAGACAAGGGGAGTAGTTCTGTAATGGATGGAAAGATTCAGAACCTATGCTCTGGGATATCATCTATTAGCACTGACAAACAATTAAATAGTGAACATTCAGAGGTTAGCATACCTAATGGTTTGAGTTTGGATAATTTCTTATCATCTAGGAATCAAGGTTCACAGTGGCATGATTCTAAGAAGCTCCAGGAGCATTTATCCTCTACTACTAGCAAAGCTATGACTTCTGTTGACTCATTGACTGCGCCAAGAGAAAGGTCTGAATTGAGATCAGATACCCAAGCTTCAGTCATACAAAATATGACTTCAGAAACAGAAGATGACTTTAATAACCAAATACTTCGTGATGCCATAGTTGTCAATCAGACAGCTTTACCCACATCATCTCCACTTCATCTTTTAAGCCATTTGAGGGTTCCTCTACAGCCGCATGCTGATGTGGATTGTGCAGTAAATTATACCATTAATCCTCCAATTGTAAATAGAATAACTGATGATAATTTTGAGCCTTCACTCCACTCTCGTTTCATTTAATGTTCAGGCATCACTATGAATTTCTACTCATTCCATGTCTTAAACTTTCTAATTACTAAATAAAGAAGAATCACATAAGAGTGCAGAGCTCTAGAGAAGAATAAAGAAGAAACAAAGACAGCAAAAGAACTCAAGTCTCATGAGATAAGTTCTATCTCCATCTACATGTGCCAGCAAAAATCAATTTCCATACCACAAATGACAGTTCTACAATAGTTCATTCATAAGGAAGGGGAATTTAGGTAAAGGGAAAAAATAGGAAGGTACCTTTTGGTTTGTCACTTCCAAGACTGCTTGTGCACAATCTAAAAGGTGCATTATTGAAGCCTCTCCTTTACGAACTTTACCTACTAGTTGAGAAAATGTTCCAACAAGAGTTTTGAGCAGAGAGTTGTTCTCTTGAACTTTGGCTTTCATACAAGCTATTTTCCTTCTTGAGAACAGACACTTCTTCTTTATTCTCTTGGACTTGGGTGTTCAACAATCTATTTTCCTTCTTCAGAGTGGACAATTCTTCTTTATCATTCTCCATGAACACAACCGTCTTTCGAACTCTTCCACACCCTTGCTTCTTCAGGACACCATGCACCCCGTAAATGTCCCCTTTCGAACTCCAAGTCCATAACCTACGTGACGTTTGGGAATCTCTCTTTCATACATGATGTGCTCAAAGGCTTCATCTTCAAGTTCTAAGTCAGACTTGGAAGGGTTTGCTTGCTTCAATGATTCAAACTTGGCATATGCATCATCCTACACAAATATTAAGATATAAAATATAAGAAGTATTAGTTTACAATAAACGGAAGCACACTTATTATTTTATTTTAATCTGTACTTATACCATAAATTCTTCTGTGAGTGTGTCTGGTAGAAAGCTTCCATCCTTTCCAATATGAGCTTTTTTCCAAGTTAATAAACTCATTTTTTCTCCATGCTCATCCTCATAATTTTTTAAATGTAAAAACGATCATAGAAAATTTCTACAAGATTAGTTACATATATATATTCCAAAAAAAAATTTCATATAAATATATAATATATATATATATATATATATATATATATATTAATATTCATGAATCATACATAATCAGCTTGCTTGTTTGCGAAGCTCTTGGAGCCACATCTGTGAAGTTGATTTAGGGAAGCTCGTGCACCTTTCCCAGCTTCTGACAATTTCTGCACTCATATTAAAGAAAAAAAATATGCATCATTAGCTTCACTAGTTCACTATATGTAATATGCATGCATGTGTACATTCAATCATTCATACAGTTAGTCATACTCTATAAAAGAATAGAAGATTGTGTGTTCTGCTGAGTACGAAACAAGCTATACCGTTTTGGCTATTTATAGACTTGATTGGAATGATATGGTACATACAACATACAAAGATAATCAAACCAATTACCATAAGATAAAATTAATTCGTCACTTGTCAGCTTTTTTAAATGATGCTATTTGTAAACTAATATTTCCATAGAAATTAATATTATTAAGTAACTTACTTTCCCTAGCTCTGAATGCCAGTGCTTAACCAACTTTATCCATTGATTACTAGTAATTCCGTGTGGTGGCTGCAAATTACACATCTCATCGAGAGTCATGTCATCTGGTTTGTAGTAATGTGACTTGAGCTCGTGTTTAAAATGCCTCCAACTTCTGTTAGCACGCTTGAGGATTTGTTTTTTCAGGACCATCAGGAATTACAAAGCGTTCCTTTAAGAAAATAGTATTGTGGGTGAGCCTAGGCGTTTACAAGCAGATCCAAAGAAAGAGAATAAAGAATAAAAAAAGTACTGTTATTCTGAAGGCAGCAACAGAACTATTATGAAGGCATTGTCAGGATTCCCGAACTTGATATATCATACAAGTTGCACAAAGTATTAGACTTAGTAGCGAAGGTATCTCATTACTGAGCCAAAATAGTAAGGATCAGAATTAGAAACATTGAAGTATGCGTCCAGATTATTGATTAAATAGCTAACAGAGATGAGTGGTCAGTGTTTTCCTGAAGCTGTCACCCCTTCTCTCCATTTCGTTTTGGTACTCATTCAACTTTTTCTAATGTAATGTTCTTGGAATGTCTCATAATCAAATTCCATTAACTTTTGTTGTAGGCTATGGTTTAGTTCTACACTCACATGTTAAGGCTTCTAATAGTTCTTCCCTTTGGAAATTATATTGTGTAGCATTTGGGAATGTACAGTACAGGTTACAAATTCAGATATGTGATACATTTAACATGTATGAGGAGAGGTCATGTACAGACTACAAATTCACCTCTTAGCAGATGTTTGATTACTTTGGTTTAAAAACTAATATACTTTCACTATTCTAACTTTTGAAAAAATCTATTCAACTCTAAATAAAAGCACAAGCAGTCAAGATATAACTTCCTAACCAGCTTCCCCCATAGCTAAATTGCTGTCACCACTGTCAATATAACAAATAGACCACTCTAGTTTCTCCAATTATAATTGACTACCATGGCATCAAGATATGTAAAGATATAAATAGTATTTGACAAATATCTATGTACTATACCAATTTAGCTAAGAAGTAGGCTTCATTTCAGACTATCTACTCAAATGTCCAAGAAAACAAAGAAAAGGGTGAAAAGACAGAAAAAGTTCCACAAACAACCCATAGCTCACATATATAAAGTAAAGCAGCAAAATGGAGCTAATTCATTCTATCAACTAGAATTTTGGAAGAGTTCAAGTGTAAGAGATGTACAGAAAAAGAACTTATTAAAAATCACTTCTTAAAAGTAATAAAACTGTAACTTCCATAAGATTACAAAGTCCTTTGCAAATAAGAAGAAGTAACCACATACAGAATATTCATAGTACTCTGCAACAGTGTGATCATCCATCTGGAATTGTTTGCTCGCATTGACTTGCAAGCTTATTAGAAACTCCACCCAAGTAGGCAAGAGATAGGAAGCTCCAACGAGAAACATACCAGTGGACGTAAGTTTCAACTCTACTTATGATAGACACAGTTAAACCTCCATTCTGAACCTCATAGAAATTCTATAGCAGGGGAAAGGCATACTCCCCATGAACATGAATGATGATAATGATACCTTACATAACATAGAGGACGCCACACAGAAAAAGGAAACCTAGAATACCAGCCGGAAAGATGCAATCTAGATTATAATGCGAAAATGAGTAAGAAGAAGAATCAGATATATACTTACTTTGACCTCCTTTACCAACATAGCTTTCAGCTTCTTATCGACGTTATGCCAATTCACTTCTCCAACCGGACAGTAGGTCTCTACCTTTGCAATGCTATCAATGAATCTGACCAAGATATCTCCACCTTTCCTAAGCGGTTGGTAAAACTCGTTGAATTCAACACAGTATTTAACGCCGTTGTTAATCCACACACTGATTGTTGGAATAGGACCACTCACCAATGCGAATGATATCTCCACCTTTTCCTTCTCAATTTGCTCCTTGTTACATTTGGTGTGGTAAATCCCCATAAATGAATGATATGCATCCGTAACAACACTCGAAACCCACTCATTTAAATCACAGCAGCAAACAGAACATCAAAATATATGCTTAAAAATAAGGGACAGATCCCAAAGGTTGAGATAGGGAAAGACAGTACAAATGAGGAGAGATTTTCAAGATAGCTCTCTCTGCATTACCTTGAAGACATTTTCAAGATAGCTCTCTTTGCATCAGCAAAACATCTATACATTTTAACATCAGATTCTATTCTGTCCTGGAAATTTTAGACACCTTCACCACAATATTCTCTTTTGGATGATTTGAGCATAATTTAGCTTTCCATTCCAACAAAATAAACAGAAAACTTGTCTTTCCTGACCCCATTAAATATCACTATCCAAACATGCCAAAGTCCCATGTCCCATGTAAATCCAGGTAAATCATTAAAAGCTAAAAATAAGTGGATACCTGATGTATGATTTCTACTTCTTCGAATACAGTAGTTCCTACTGTTTTGACAGTATTGATCTCTCTGTACAAGAAACTGGAATAAAATAAGATACTCAAACTCAATCGCCAAAGTCCTATGTAAATCTAGGTAAATCATTAAGAGCTAAAAATAAGTGGATACCTGATGTATGATTTCTGGTGTCAAGCTGAATGTAACTTTATTTTTCTGGAAGGAAAAAAGTAAAGAGAGAATTATAAAATCAAACCTTCTGTAAACAATGCAATATAAAAGATGGTAAAAGAACAAGCCAAATCACGAGTAATAAAAGGTATGACCAATCTATAAAACTATACACTTCGTTATAGCTACCATGTAAAATCTGGATGCCACAAAAGCTAGGTTTAGTAGATTTAGAAGGCGGATAAAACTATGCACTTCGTTATATCTACCATGTAAAATCTGGATGCCACAAAAGCTAAGTCTAGTAGATTAAGAAGGCGACTTGGTGCATTATACTTGCTGCATTATCGATAGATGACAGGATCACAGGTCATATTTCACCAGCATACACGAGAACTCCCATGATTCCACCTCAAAGCAACAAAATTCAATCATCGCAGTAAAAATGATCAGGTATATCCATATAGGTTCAAGTTCGATTCCAGAAATATTAGCTTTCCAGTTCTTTAGCATCTCATAATAACACATTGCCCTGTAGCCTAATTAATTGGCTTATACTATAAATCGATACAATACGACAGCAATAATCAATATCCTCAGCAAAGCTTTCACCCAATCAAAATAATCCACAACATATCACATTCATTTACATAATTTTTAAGTAGATATAGAGTGAAATCAAGAGGGAAATGCAAACAGAGGAATAATAAGAAAGATAAATGTGGAGTAGACAAAGTAGTACCATTAAATAAAAGTTAAGAACTCGAATCCATAATCAAAACATAAATCCCCAAATGAACAATGATAAAATTCTAAAAACCCAAAACCCTTCTATTCTAGAATCTCATCATCCTCGGGTATATCAAACAAGTCCCTGGGCTTAGTCTTAATTACGTGTAGCCATCCTTTTTGTATCTCATCCTCGACATAAAAAACTTGTTTTGCTTGAGAAGAGAAAACAAATGGATCATCATGCAAATGTCGACCAGTGTGCATCAACTTCGAGAAGTTGACAGTAACTCTGCCACTCGGGTATGTTTTAAAACCCCTACGAATGTCAACCCAGTCACAACGAAACATTACAACCCTAAATGAACCATAGTAATCAAGTTCGAAAATTTCTTTCAGTTTTCCATAATACTCTTGGCCATCAGCTTCAACCATCACTCCAGAATTTTGTGTCTTCCGAAATCGTTCACGATCCACGGTATCAAATTTATATCCATTAATAATGACGCTTTTCATCCTTTTACCGCGATTGCTTAAACCACCGGCCAACGCTTTTCTCAGCTTTCCTTCTACTGTGTTATCATCTAGGTTATGGATCTATAATTCCAGATAAAATATTAAGTTAAACTTTGATTGATATATAAAATAATTAAGGCAACCCGAAATTTTAAAGCATATAACCTGGTTTTGCAACCAATCGGAGAATTCGTTAAGTCTCCATTGATTTTCATTATATTCACTGGCTTCGCCCACTCGATGCTCTTGCCGCTTTACTTCAAGGAAATAACTTAAGAATTTGAAAAAAAAAAATTATTGTTAAAGTTATAATTAATACATTCACTAGATACCTAATAATGGTACTTACTCAAACACTTGTTTCATCTCATCCGAATGAAGTAAAACATAGCGATGTGCTTGCTTTAAACTTTTGTCATCAAGACGAACATTTTCTCTCTTTCCAATTACGCGACAACCTGAGTTGTATAGATAATTATTGATGTGTGGAACCCCGTCATCATTTCTTTTCGGTCTGTTGAACATGGTCTCAACACTTTCTAAATATCTCGAGCAAAATGTAATTGTCTCCCATAAAAGGAACCCTTCAGCTATGGACCCTTCAGGTTGTGCTTTATTGCTAACATGAGATTTCAAAAAGGCCAAGTACCTTAATATATATGAAGATTGTGAGTATGAAAGAGATAAGAGAAGATTTGACGATGGATTTCTATATATAAAAAAGTAACGAATTAAAAGAAAATCTGAAATTAGAAATAATGACCTTTCAATAGGATACATCCATCTGTACTGAACAGGTCCGCCGAGTTTAACCTCGTCCACTAAATGAATTAGTAGATGAACCATAATTGTGAAAAATGTTGGGAGGAACTCTTTCTCCATCTTACAAAGGGTCAGCACAAGCTTTGAATGAATGGTATCTAACTCTCCTTTATCAATGGTGGTTGAACAAATCTTCTTAAAAAAGTACGACAACTCCTCAAGCAAATCAATAACTTTTGTGGCATTTGATGCTCTTAAAGCAACAAGAAGGATTTCTTGCATGAGGATATGATTGTCGTGGCTTTTCATATTAATAAGTTTACGCTCCTTCATGTTCACACATCTTTGCAAATTTGATCCATAACCATCAGGAACTCTGAGCTTTTTCAAGACTCTTAAAAAACGTTCTTTTTCTTCTTTATCCATGTTGTATGAAGCTGGAGGCATATACTCTTTAACACGATTAGGATGCGTTTGAAGCCAAAGATAGATTTTGTATTTATTTGTTTCAGAGCCTCCCTAGCTTTCTTATCATCTCTACTCTTGTCGGTTTCTAAAAGAGTTCCTAAGAGATTATCACACACATTCTTCTCAATGTGCATAACATCTAAATTGTGTCTAAGAAGATTATGTTCCCAGTATTCCAAGTCAAATAATATACTTTTCTTTTTCCAAAGAACCTTATCATTATCATTATCAATTTCATCATCCTCAACTTCTTCTCTCCCTCTTTTTTTAGGAACCGTTTTTGATTTCCCATAAACATAATTAATTCTTCTTGCTGCTTCAAAATTTCTGTCCCACTAGCATGAACCGGAGCAAGGCCATATTCCTCTTTCCCATCAAATAAATTAGCTTGAGAACGGTAAGGATGATCAATCGGTAACCATTTTCGAGAACCGGGGTAGACAATTTTACCACCAAAATTATATGAACAAGTAGAATTGGCACAAGTAGGGCAAGCTTTATAACCTTTTGTACTCCAACCCGACAACATAGCATATGCAGGAAAGTCATTTATAGTGGAATGTAAGGATGCTCGTAGTTTAAAGTTTTTTCCACTATAAACATCAAAGGCATCTACACCTTCCCACAACAATTTTAACTCATGGATTAGTGGTTGCAAATAAACATCAATATCAATACCGGGACCATATTTTCCAGGAATAATCAAGGACAAAATAAATGATGATGACTTCATACAAAGCCAAGGAGGCAAATTATAAGGAATCAGAATCACTGGCCATGTACTGTAATTAGTGTTCATAAGAGGATATGGATTAAAACCATCACTTGCTAGACCCAATCTAACACTACGAGGATCTTTAGCAAATTCCTCATATCAATCATCAAATTTTTTCCAAGCCTCTCCATCTGCCGGGTGGGTGATAATTTTATCGTCCTTGCGGTCAAAATGCCATCTCATGTCTCTTGCAGTATTAGATGACATGTAAAGCCTCTTTAGTCTAGGGATGAGAGGAAAATACCGCATTACTTTAGCTGGCACCCCCTTCATACATGTTTCTTTACCTTTCTCACTTGTATCACCTTGCTTGCCTTTCACATTTTGCCATCTTGTGTGTGGCAAATATGACACTCACTTTTGTCTGCAAAATACCCCCAATATAACATGCAATCATTTGGACATGCATGGATTTTCTCATAACCTAAACCCAAATCTTTAATTATCTTCATGCTTTCGTAATAAGACGATGGGAACTCCATAATATAAGGAAATGCGTCTAATAGAAGTTCACGCAATTTATTAAATGACTCAGTAGACCAGTGGAACATACACTTAAGGTGAAATAAGTGCAATAGAAACGATAGCTTTGAAAAAGTAGTACACCCCTCATATTGACTCTCTTTAGAAGCTTCCTTGAGTCTATTGTACTTTGTCTCTTTTGCATCGTTGTTAATTGATACATATTCATCATCTACCTCGAATTGAAAATTTACCTCTTCATGCATCTCATTTATATCTTCGTCATCAGAATCTAACTCATTTAATAACGGGGGTTCGTTAGTGGATTGTGGACTACCAACCCCCAAAGTTGCATTTAGTAACCCATCAATATCATCTCGACCTACTCCCTTTGCTTGATCACTATGGAGCCCTAAATTGTTACCCACTTTATGACTACAATGAAAAATCCAATTTTTGTAGTTCTTATAAAAATCGTACAATAAAATATGGCCTCCTACTTTTTCCAACTTAAACCATTTGTTTAACTTGCAATTATTACATGGGCATCGAGTTTTTCCTTCAACAAGAGTCTCTTTAGCAAGCTCTAAAATTTTCATGCAACCATTATAATAAGCGGGATGGCCTTTTGGTAAATCTATCCAACTACAATCCATGTCTACAAAAAAACTATATACGATAACAAATAAGAGCCATATTAAGAAGAAAAAAAAAATATGAACATATATCTTCAAATAGTTCACATAAAACATGACCTAAACGAAATACTCTTGCTTATATGACTTGTTATGTACTCAGTGCCTAACATATCTAGATTAACATTTCTATCTGTTTACACAATTCGTGCTGGAGTAGTTTAAGGCTTAGGCAGTTATATTACTATATATGAAAACTTATGTAACTCAGCCTTGGCTACTAGAGTCAGATAGTGTCAGTCTGTCAGACTCCATGTTTTGGAAGCTTGCATGGTTATTGTCCAGAAATAGTTCTACGATAATTTATGTTTGAAAGCGTACCAGAAAAAAAAAATGTTATTTGCTTTTCGAATCATAAACTTTGGGATTGATGGGTTCCACGTGAGAAAATTAAAAAAAGTATCAGAGGCATCATAATAGTTTACTGATCAAAATCTTAAAGATTATAAAAACACACATTTTCAAGAGAATTGGAAATGATAAACAATATCAAAACTTATTTATTTTATATAAGAGTTGATTCGAGTACAACCAGATAATTACAAAAGCCAGTATCAAACAGACCATACAGAAATGTAGTAAGATCATTGAAAACCTGAGGAAATAAAAAGTGGGGAGGGGAATCGAGGAAGCAATCTTTTGACATACAATCTAGATAGCTACACACATAAATTCACATGATATTAGAAAAGAGGTAGAAGATGGGGAAGGGCACCCTAAAGGAGAAAAAGGAAGTAGACCTATGGATCACTAGTAGCATAAGCTATTACTACATAAGAACAATAAAGGGCTGCCCACTGGGGCCAATTACACATCCCAAAGAGCCAAATTTATGAATAAGGGTCATGGTTACAGTCCTCATAAGCTCTAGTATGGTGAAAACTTGTGTAAACAGATAGAAATGTAGTAAGATCATTGAAAACATGAGGAAATAAAAAGTGAGAGAGGGGAATCAAGGAAGCAGCGAGCAGTCCTTTGACATACAATCTAGATAGCCCTACTAATACCGTTGTACAAGGAAAGGAATAACAATTTAATGATTCTTCAAAAGCATTTCCACATCATATAGACCATCATTTTATTATGTAGGAGAAAGCGCCGCAACGGATTTATGGAAATGAACTGATCAAGCAATTGCACATATATCAGAATAAGGAGAACAAAGTATTACCTCTCTGTTCTCTGTTAAGACAATAGCACCAACTCCTACGCGATGTGTAGCATTTGCAGGAATGGTAGAAATAGTTTCAGGAATCCAGTAAACCAACATTAAATAATTTGGCTCTGCATGATGGTACCAAAAGCCCTCCTTTAATCAACATAAGAGAATTATAGAACGACAGCTAAAAATACTATGAATCCATAATGTAGGCAGGAATAGTTGATTACGCTTTTGCCGAAGAAAAAAAAGTTTATTATTCTAGTGACTGAAGTTTAAAAAAAGACACAGACATGTAGAAGTCTGTAAAGCTAATTGGTGTCAATCTAGTTTCCTTCTCTGTGTTTCCTGCTTATGGCGTACCTTAACCACAACGAAACTTTCAACATGAATAGTTTTCTCCATATTCATCGAAAAATCAACACTTCCAATTCATTACAGATACTGCATGTACATCAGGTATTCAGGCATGTAAAGGAAATCAACTTATTGCACTGAATTATGTAATTTCAAGAAACAATAAAGCATAAAAAATTCAGTTAGTCGACATTTGTATATTGTATAATGAGAGGCCTTTTAATTATTCAATTTACAATAATTCCATCAAAAATCATATCTTTGAGATTGAAGAAAAAAAGGCAAGAAAAACCTTTAGAATTTAAAAAACAGATTCGAGACAATTCGAGATTGACAGTGAGCTAAAAAAAGCATGAAAATTTCAAGTCTAAATTGATGGGAGGTTGAAGACAAAGAATTCAATTGTAATTCGAAAAAACAGATTGAGTTTTAAAAATTCATCAAAAAAAAAAACAACAATTCGAGACTATTTACAGAAGGCATAAATTACCTGATATGATGCAGAAGATGATGGCGAAGAAGAACACTTTTATTGAAATTTCAGAGAAATTCTCGCAGCTTTCCAATTACTTCAAGACTGTTAATAGGTAGGAGATGAAAACTTCAATAGAAGTTCGAACAATTGGAACGAAAAAAATAGGAAGAGAAGAAGGCATACCTGATGATCAAAGACGAAGATTATGGCGAGAAATTATGAGCGAATTGAGAAGAATTGATTAGATAGGGTATCACCATTAACTACCCAGTTGTTCTGAAATTTCGCTTATTATGCAGTTGAGTGATGGTACGCGTAGTGGGGGGGTGGGGGGGATTTTTTTATTTTCTAATTTATTTGCTCGCTCTAAAATTTCGAGCGGGAGTATACAGTGAGCTAATATTTCTATTTCACGTGTAATGAGGACGCTTTAACGCGTAGGCAACCTTCCCGACGCTTAAAAGCGTCGAGATATTGCGGGATAAATTAAACCCGCGCCACACTTATGCCGAGACGTCGAACAATAAGCGTCCCCAAAGTAAGGTTTTTCTAGTAGTGTCATTGTTAGTAGCTTTAAAATCACAACAGATAGCGCGTACTATTATGTTCCCTTGTGGCGATTTTAGTACTACACCTAGGCCAGCTCCTCTGAAATTTGAGGATCCGTCGACATACAGCTACCAGGATCCAGACTTACCTACTTTATTGATGTGGCGCACTTCCTCTTCAGCTGCAGCTGCTAGGTCAGGACTAAAGTCTGCCACAAAGTCAGCTAGAGCTTGGGATTTTATAGCTGTCCTAGGGAGATACTTAATGTCATGTGCGCTTAGGGATATAGCCCACTTGGCCATTCTCCCTGAACACTCGGGTTTTCTCAACACCCCGTTGATAGGATAATTAGTCATAACATGAATAGGATGAGACTCAAAGTAATGCCTTAACTTACGAGATGCCATGTATAAAGCTAATACTAGTTTTTCGAGTGATGTGTACCTGGTTTCAGCATCCAGCAAGGATTTACTTACGTAATAAACTGGGAGTTGTTGACTTTCTGCCTCTCTAGATAGCACTGCACTTACCGCTTTGCTGCTGACAGCTATATATATAACTGGAGTGTCTCTCCTGCAGCTGGTTTCGAGAGCAGGGGAGGTTGAGCTAGATAAGCCTTCAGATCTTGCAGCGCAGCTTCACGCTCAGCTGTCCAGTTGAATCCTTTATTCTTTTTCAGCACGTTGTAGAACATGTGGCACTTGTCAGAGGACCTGGATATGAACCTATTTAGCGCAGCTACTCTTCCAGTCAGCTTCTGGACTTCTTTCAGATTCCGAGGTGATTGGATGTTGATCAATGCTTGCACCTGGCTGGGATTAGCTTCTATGCCTCGTTGGGTGTCTATATACCCCAGGAATTTTCCCGCAGGGACCCCAAAAGAGCATTTGCTTGGGTTGAGCTTCATCCCATATTTCTTTAGGACTTCGAAGGTTTCTTGCAGGTGATCTACATGATCCTCAGCTTTCTTTGTTTTGACCAGCATGTCATCTATATAGACTTCCATCGTATCCCCCAGTTGCTTCTCGAACATGTTGTTGACTAGCCTCTGGTAGGTAGCACCTGCGTTCTTTAGCCCAAAGGGCATCACCTTGTAGCAATAGATACCTCTTTCAGTCATGAAGGCCGTCTTTTCTTGATCTGCAGGATCCATGAGTCTCTGATTATAGCCGGAATATGCATCCAGGAATGTTAGTCTTTCATGCCTAGCTGTAGCGTCTACTAATGCATCGATAAGTGGCAATGGAAAGGGATCTTTAGGGCACGCCTTATTGAGATCAGTAAAATCAATGCACACTCGCCATTTGCCATTTTTCTTGCCTACAACCACCACATTAGCTAGCTAGTCTGGGTACTTGACTTCTCGGATCTTCCCAGCTTTCAGCAGCTTCTCTACTTCCTCATTAACTATCAAATTTCTTTCTGGAGCGAATTTTCTTCTTTTCTGCTTTACGGGCTTCGAATTGGGGTCAACATTCAGCTTATGGGTAATGGTCAGGCTCAATGCCTACCATATCTTCATGGCTCCATGAGAAACAACTTATATTTTTCTTTAGGAACTCAATAATCCGCTGCTTTTCCTCAGCTGGCAGGGATGCCCCAATCTGCACGGTCTGCTCCGGCTTCGTTGGGTCCAGCGCTACTTTATCTACATCTTGCTCTGCTGGCTTGGCTGGCGCTGGACCTTGCTGTAATTGCTAGATAGACTTCCTCTTTGCATTCAGGGATATGCTATAACACTCCCTCGCCAGCTTGCGATCGCCCCTGATCTCTTGCACTCCCCATTTGGTAGGGAACTTGATAGTCTGATGCTAAGTTGAAGGTACAGCTCGCATTTTATGGATCCATGGTGTCCCCATGATGATATTATACGCTAAGGGACAATCTACCACATTGAATCTAGTTTGCATGTTGACTCCCTTTGCATAGGTAGGCAACACGATCTCTCCGAGCGTTGTAGCTGGCTCACCATTGAACCCGAACAGGACAGTTGCTTTTCTGAGGATATTAGCTTCCTGCAGCCCCATGCTTTCGAGGGCGCTTTTGAAAATAATATTAGCTGAGCTGCCGTTGTCTATTAAGACTCGCTTCATGAGGCAAATGCTGACGGTGAGCGATACGACGAGGCCATCATGATTGTCAGCTTCTTCATCTCCATCTTCCTCGTCGAAACTGATGGTCATACTCCTAAGCTTTTTCTCTTCTACGCTTCTAAGTGGACTTGGCGTAGTTTTGGAGCCTTCTCGGGAGAATCTTTTAGCTGCAGAGTATGTTAGTCCACATATTTCTGAACCACCAGAGATAGAATTGATTACCTGATCGTGTAGAGGTTCAGGTGGTGGACGAGTTGCTGCTGGCTGGGACCAGCTTTGTCCTCTCGCTGCCCCTTCTTACCCATCAGATGCTCGAGATAGCCTTTTTTAACAGGCTACTTCTTTTTTGAGGGCATTGCAATCTTCTGTCCGATGGCCATGGTCACCATGATAGCTGCACCATTTGGTGGTGTCTTTCTCGTTGTCTGGTCTGTCGCTCTTGCGCGGCCATCTAGTTGTTGTCCCCAGCTTTTCGAGCGCATTTACTACGCCTCCTGCATCCACATTAAAGCAGTAGGAAGCAATAGATGGGTAGTCATTGCTAGTAGATTTACTTGTGGCCTTGTTGGCTACATTATTGGTTTCGCGCTTTTGATATGGCTGGTGACGCCAGTCACTTTTCTTCTGATTCTGGGCCTTTCGATCATAGCTGGGCTCGCTCCCGTACCTGGACACCTCGTCTTCTTCGACGCGGATCTCAGCCATAGCTCTGGCTCTAACTTCCTCAAACGTGCTGCAGGGGTACCTGGTTAATTCATAATACAATCTAGATTTATATGTTAGGCCTCTCCTGAATGCTTCGATAGCGGTGGGGACATCCAGGTTCTTGACTGAGATCATCTCCTTGTTGAACCGATCCAGGTACTGCCTCACAGCTTCATTTGCCTTCTGAGTGATGCGATACAGGTCGCCTGTATGCTTCTCTAGGATCCTGCTGCTAGCAAATTGCACGTAGAATTTGTTAATCAAAGCAACGAAGTTTTGGATACTACCTGATTTTAGGCTGATCGATCAGCCATTGCAAGGCTGGTCCAGATAAGGTGGCCCCGAAGGATTTGCACATAGTAGCTTCCAGGAGGTGCTCAGGAATGGACAGAGTCCACATCTTTTGCTTATATTGCGCCACATGATCATAGAGATCCGCAGCTCCATCGTACAGCTTGTGAGGCTGGGTCACATTGATCTTCTTAGGGATCCTAGCCCTTGCAATTTCATCCACGAAGGGGGATTGTGCATAGCCATTGGGAAATTCTTCAGCCACGGGGGTTGGTGCTCCAGGTAACTTTGCTAGCATGCGAAGTATCTTTCTGTTCTGAGATTCCAGGAGCGCCATTTTCTTGGTGGCGGGATCTTCTTCCTCTCCCTCTTCGTCAGATTTGGCTTCCTCGTCCTCGCCTTCGTTGGCGCCTGAATCATCAAGATCGAGATTACGGGGAGTAACACCGTGGATACGGGTCTTGGGCGTCTTGCTACTCTTGACAGACTCCAGCTCCTTCCTGAGACTATCAATAGTTTGCTGAGTTGAATTTATTCTTGGTAACTCAGTATTGTTTTTCCTTGCTGATCTTTCCTAAGATATATAAGCGTTTTTACTTTTTTTATTGATTATACGAGTCTTCGGATGTGTTCTTTGATTCATTGAGTATCTGTATTTTGTTAAGGTTTGGTGTTTATGCCAAATTCTGATCAGGCAGAACTTAGCTGAGTATCTACAGCTAATGGAAATGCAGCTATGAACAACAAAAGATGCTAGCTACGCAAATAAACAAAGGCAGAAAAGAACAAAGCACTAAGAAATGGTGACGCGGAAAACCCCAAGAAAAAGGGTAAAAACCGCTGGTGGAATTGAGTCCACCAATCCACTATGTACCAGAATTACAGCTTATAGCTTACAACTTGCAGCTTATAGTTTATACCAAATACACTTGTGAATAATGTAAAAGTAGAAGAGAGTGTTTTAATGTAAATGATGCAAAAACTTATGCTACCCAGATTGTTCCCCTCCTATATATACTAATACATTTTCTGAACGTTGCTTCATATTTGAACGTTGTATAACTAACTCCTAATAAGGTGCCATGACCTCCTAAAATCAAGGGGTATCTTCTCTTCTGCTCAGCAACTGCCTTCACCCTATTTCTTAGGCATAACAACATTGCTTGACTTGGTCTTGATCAGTATCCAATGCTTTTCAACCGGATTATCTTATGAGCTTCATAACTGCTTGCTGTAGCTGCTACCTGATGCTTCCTAGCTGTGGCAATCAACCTACCTGCAAATTCCAACTTAGGAAAAAATTTAGGACATAACATTTGGTTACAAAAATTAATTTTTGTGTTTTGTACACCGAAACGTGTTCTGCAAATCTCGACGGAACTCGGAAACCCCAACACTTTTGCTGTACGGAAATTTTTGGAGGCAAATTGAAATTGCCGTGTTATTGTGATGCTGAAATTTTGCTGCAATAGTTTAAATTTTTTTTTTCTTGGACATCATCAAATCCAAAAGTATGAATTTGTCCTATGTTAATTTTGCTTAATCCTAGTGCTGCTGAGTGGACTCTAATTTCGAGGAGTGATAAAACGCTAGCAGCTAGCGTTTTAATTTGTCAATAGGAGGACTCAAAAGCAAATAGAGGAGTGGGAAGGAATTTGGCAGAGAAAAAAAAAGCTAGCATCCATGTGTCAACATGTAATTAGCACACATGTCATAATATTGTTTATCCAAAACAAATTACTTTTTGCAATTTTTAAACTTGTATATCTCAACAAATATATTTTAGAAAAAAAATATAAAATATACGAATATTCATATATTTTTATTCTCTACAAATAGACATCCATTTTGATATAATTTCATCATATATCAGTTTTAATTACCTTACGTCAAACAAGTTTATTGTTATAAGAAATAAGTGTATTTTAACAAGCAACAAGTGTATTGTATGGGGAAACAAGTGTATGTTAACAAGAAACAAGTGTATGTTAACGAGAAACAGGTGTATTGTAATAATAAGAAACAAGTGTATGTTAACAAGAAACAAGTGTATGTTAACGAGAAACAGGTGTATTGTAATAATAAGAAACAAGTGTGTTACAAAAAACAATTGTATTTCAACAAGAAACAAGTGTATTGTATTAAGAAACAAGTGTATGGTAATAAGAAACAAGTGTATGTTAACATAAAACAGGTGCATTGTAATAACAAAATACAAGTGTGTTATAAGGATAAGAGTAAAATAAATATTGTATGAAATTATATCAAAATGGATGTCTATTTGTAGAGAATATAAATATATAAATATTGGTATATTTTTTATTTTTTTCTAAAATATATTTCTTGAGATATACAGGTTTAAAAATTGCAAAAAGTAATTTATTTTGGATAAACAATATTGTGACATGTGTGCTAATTACATGTTGACACATGGATGCTAGCTTTTTTTTTTTTCTCTGCCAAATTCCTTCCCACTCCTCTATTTGCTTTTGAGTCCTCCTATTGACAAATTAAAACGCTAGCTGCTAGCGTTTTATCACAGCTCCTCTAATTTCTAATGCAAGATGTGATGTTTGTACTCATCATCAAGGAGTGTTAGTGGATCCGATTGCTAAGTGTACTAATTCCCAGGTGGTATTAATATCCATCAAAGTATAAAACTATAAACAAAGGGGTTTAGTTTTAATCTAAAAGGAGTTAGTACATTTGGAGGAGCATAGATTTCAACAGGTGATATGATTGCATATTATTCATGTTATATGGAAATTGTTTGTAAGTTTTTATTTCCAAGAAATGAAAATATGGTTATTGATAATGCACACCAACTGTTCAACAAAAGTTCTCAATGAGTAAAGATCGAGAGGGAAATAATGGAACACGAGTAGGTTGCTAACACTAGGGAAAAAAAAAGGAAGGGTTGCGGAGGAAGGGTTGTGCATTTCTTCAAAAGCGCAACCCTTCTTAAAAAAATTTGAAATAAAAAAATCGCGGGCTTTCAAATATTGAGCGGGCTTCAAATATATTATCCCTCATTCTCTCTCCTCTCTCACGTCCCTCATCCATTTTCCTCCTTCTCTCTCCTCTCTCACGACCCTCCTCCCTTTCCTCCTTCTCTCTCATACTTTCTTCTCTCTCAAAAACTCCCAGAAAATGCGACAAACGCGACAAAAAGCCTGAAATGATTTGCACGAATCATGCCGACGGAGTCCGATTGCCTATTGTGATACCTTTTCGGAAGCGGAACGATCCAACGAGTCAAACTCACTGTTATGCTGTGACGTTTAGGCTTTTTAAGCCATTCGAGTTCGTTTAAGGCTCCAAATAGCCATTTTAAGTTTTTCCGAATTTTTTTCCTTAATTATGTATTAGGGTTTTGTTTTATGTATTTAAACATTATTAGGTTAATGTTTGGAGGTAGTTCTTGTATTTTCAGATCTTTAATTTCTTAATCTTTGTTTTGATTAATGTTCTTGTATACTTCTCTTTGTTTGATTAATGTTCTTGTATACTTCTCTTTGTTTTGATTATTGTTCTTGTATACTTCTCTTTGTTTTGATTAATGTTCTTGTATTTTCATCTTCGTTTTGTTTAATGTTTTTGTATTTTCATCTTTGTTTTGATTAATGTTCATGTATTTTCAGATCTATAATTTCTTCTCTTCTGTATATTAGTTTTTGTTCCTTTTTTTCATTTTCGTTTCGTTTCTCTTCTCTTCTATATAATTTCAGATTATGATTAAAAAAATGTCAAAAAAAAAAAAATTTTTTTTTGGTAGGAAGGGCTGCGCTTTTCTAGCGCAGCCCTACTTAAAAGTGAAGGGCTGCTATTGAAAGGGATGTTGTCAAAAAGCGCAGCCCTACAGGCTATTTTCAGCGCAACCCTTCTTCATTTTTCCACTAGTGTAAAGTAATTCCGACACATTCAGGGAAGTGTCTCTCTAATTTCCTTATTGTCTGACTTCTAATTTCACGTAAATTATTTAGTGTGCCCCCTTGCTTTATATAATGTTTACTTTTGGTGAATTGTTAGTCTTTGTGGGGGATTGAGTTAGAAGTTGAGACACTTAAGCAAACAAACGGGAGTTGGAGGAGTGACAAACATGTGGAGTTCATAATACCTTTAGCAAGCCAGCTTAGCGAAAGGGAAGTTCCAAATTTTTCTTATGGCTAATGTCCCAAGTTCAGCTTATTTGCATAATCTATTTTATGTGGCCCATTGTTTGGTATGTAATATATACATGCGTTTTGGCAATTGTTGTGCCTCTTGAGGAATAAATAAATGTTTGGGACTGGCTAGTTAGTTAGTTAGCCTCATTGGGAGTGAGGGGGAGGAAGGGAACTTCCATGTGATTTAATATATTTCGGAACTCTTATTCTTTTTTTCTTGAGCTGTGAATTATGTACTTCTCTCGTTGTATTTTATATGTTGTACACGTGTCGTACATTTGGCGATTTAGAGTTGCTTTGGAAAAGAACTCTTGTAGAGTTCAAATTTGTTGACCTTGTTTAGTCATATGGACTTTGTATTGGTTGAATGACCTTTTGATTTATTAGTTGCAACTCTAGTGCTAAGTCGTGTCTCAGAGTAACCTCATAGTTGTGTCTATTAGAGTTATTGAATTATTTGAGCTAATTCTTGAGGACTTAGCTTCTTTGGCAAACTTTCAGTAATAATTGGTGAATACTTTCATGTTTCATGTATTGATTGATTAGAAGCTAGCATTCCTTGTGTCAAGGGTCTAGGTGAGACCATTTGCGGCTTCATGTTTGAAAGCAGAAGTTTACTGTGTATGTGGTTTTGTGCCAAGAGAGTAAGATCATTCAAGGCTAAATTAACATGAGTATTCCTTAAGATTCTTACTGACCATCTTTGGGTATCATCTCCTATGTGGGGGCCTGTGGGTGACTTATTTTCAGTTGTTAGAGTTTTGTGTTAGATAAGCTCGTGAGTAATTAGCTATGCTCCAATGTTTGTCAAAGGAAGTTGTGGAAGTAACTTGGATTGTTCGTTTTATGGGGTTTTTCTAACTATGGTTGTTGGATTCTTCCTTTCATGTGCACTATAGTTGGTGAATAGATCAACTAAGGAGTAACATAGATGGAGTTCTTAAACTAGATTTGTCCTAGTGTTTCAGTGCTTTCTTGGTTAGAAATGTACTAGTGTCTTGGTGAAATCATGGTCAGTATTAAGGAAGTGATGGACTAGTATTCCAATTTTGTTAAGAGGTCATGAGTCTCTTTTAGTGCTAGTTTATGAAAGAAGCCATATTAGTACTCGATGAGTACTTTTTGATTTATTATCTTGGGATGTGTCAACCTTGCCTAATCTAATTTGTAGGGTCATAGGTAGTAAGGTTCACTTTTATAAGTGTGTTGAAAGGTGAAAGCTAAGTAGAGTGGCTAAGGGAAAGAGGGTTCACTATCGTGTTGGTGTTAACCACTTGCTTTCTCTCTCTAGTAATTATATTTGTATTATCTTCTAGTTGATTGCCTTTTATCCTTTGGTATTTGATAGTGGATTAGCATTCTGGTGTGGCTATTCAAATGTGCAAGTGAGAGGTAGATGAACTCTATTATGTGTGTCTGCTTGTAAGGAACGCAAGATGAGTACATTTGAAAAGGTCATTATGGGTTCAGTTATAGAGACCTAATTGATGGTGTGAGAAGTTTTATTGAACTATTCTTCTCTTTGGCTATGTTAACCTCATGCATGTGTGTATTGTATGTGATCGACTTTGATAGTGTTCATTTGCCTATGGTTAATACATTGTTGCTTAACAAATATTTAAATGCCTGAAAATTAGCAGGACAGGAAGCTGAGTGGATAAAGGGTTTGGTTCTTGATATTCCACTGTGGTGTAAGCCAGCTCCATCAGTTTCTATGCGTTGTGATTCATAAGCAACAATTACGGTAGCGAATAATCTAGCCTATAATGAAAGAGAAGGCATTTTCGCTTAAGGAATGCTATTGTGAGAAATCTAATTAGAAAAATGTGACTCGAGTATATATAAAGTTGGAGAGTAATATTGTTGATCCTCTCACCAAAGGCCTTTGGAGAAAATTGGTGCTAGAGTTAGCACAAGGAATGGGTTTAAAGCCTATTGTGGAGTGAATTGTGATGGATACCCTTCTTAGGAATTCCTAAGTTCAAAGGGTCAAACGAAATCACAAAAGAACTCAAGTTATTGTGTACTACTACCATTCCTATTAAAAGTGATGTAGTATTTAGTTTTAATCTACTGTACTATGTGTAAGGTTGAGCATAGAGCTCTTAATTAATAAGTTCATAGCCTTATTTGAGGTGGTTTGTGGCAGTACAAACTTGATGAACTTACCTTGTGAATGTGGGGGTTACGCCCAATCCCCTATGAGAGTCCGAAAGGCTTAGGCTCTCTAGAGCATTCACGAGAATCCAGGCTAATTGGGGGCACCTATATTATATTGCGAGAACTCTTCTTGATTTGAAAAAGGTTGAGTGCGCAACTATGCTTTGCTAACTTCGTGAAAGGTTCATAGAGAAATCTACCTCTTATGACAGTAAGACATATTTGTATGCACTGAGTGTTAATTCAAGTCCATAAGACATTGATACTTCAAAACTTAGTATCTATTGCCCAGATATCATCTGTTTTCAGCCCTGTTTCTTTCTATTTTCTTCTTTTGAATCATGTGGGGGATTGTTGGAGTTTATAAGAAGTTTTTTTAGAAACTCAAAAGTTTGCTTCAAAAGAATGTGAAGAGTCTCTTGTCCCACATTGAAAGAATAAAAAAGGAACTGTAAAGGTTTATAACCATTACTCTTCCTCTACCCTTTGAGTTGTGTAGCAATGAGGCTTTTAGTGGGTATGTGGTGATTGGAGTTACCACACGCGCGCCACCCGGACCTGGCCATGGGCCTTGGGCTTTGGAATTTGGGGAATAAACTTAACTTAACTAAATTTTTGGGTCATCATTTTGTCAGTTTTATGACCGTTTTAATCCAGTATTAAGTTATCGTTTTTCCCCTTAATCTCTCCCTTAATGTGACAGTTTCCTTTATTCTCTCCATAACTGCTGCCATGATTCTCCCCACTAAGTGACCATTTTTCCCCACATTTTCAACCACCTTCTTGTTTCATCTCTCTATAAATACTGGGGTAAATTATTTCATGGGGACACAGGAAAATACGAAACACTTTCTTCTTCTCTGCTTTCTTTCTCCTCTAAAATTCTGGGCAATATTCAAGAGCGTTCTCAATCTGTTTTTCCATCAACACTGGAAACACATACAGAAACCGTGTATCCCTGGAGGTTGATTGCTACGAGTCCGTGTGTTGTTATGGGCTAAATTCAACTTTGGGGCAGTGATCTTTTCACGCCACGGTTATCAGATATGTTAAATTTTATTGTTACCAGTTTTCGTTCCTACAGTTCTTTCCCTTTACTGAACAAGATCTCAATTGCAGATAGTGTTTTTCGTTGAGGAAGAAACTGTCAATACCAGTAAGATTCTTACCTACGATTGGAGTCGTCAATCAAAACAAGGGACCACTCCAAAACCGAATTTCTGGGATCATACCTGCCAAAGAAAAAACCCACAAACATGATTTTCCAGTACTACTAATTAAAAATATAGCAGCATATTGGTTAAACCATAGAAGGAACGGAAATCAAACTAAGATGCTAATTATTTCAGTTTCTTCAACAGAGTGGGGGTACATACTCAAACAACGCATATTTACAATAAGCACCAACACAAGTAGAGAGCCAATTCATCCCGTAGTAGGACAGGATACTCAGTTTAAATGTTGATCTCATGCTTGACATCTTTTACAAAGCTTTAAAGAATGTAGAATACTAAAATTAATCGCTTTTACTCACTTCTAGTCCCCTTCAATTTGCGTCACATTTGGAGCCTTTCTAAGAGCAGGGAGGGGTACAGAGACAACTACATTTTGTAGATCAAACATTGACAAAGCTTCATACTCAATGATGACATAGGTGTCACTTCCAGAGACAGAAGGCCAACAATTGACTACCAAATAAAAGAAATTGTGAGAAGATGAAAAATACGAAACTAAAAACCCGATAATCAGCATACGACACATATAAACTATGCAGGGCATTACACTCAATTGTCAATGCAACAACTGATTCATCTGTGCTCTGCATTCTCCATCTTGGAAGCCCAACACCATCTCCTTGGCCACTGGGGAAAGGCCTGTTAGGATCTTTTAGACCCACTATACTTTCATTTGTATACAACTCCTTGTTGATGTTAGGATTCGTTTTGAACAAGACACTAGGATTACCATCAGACTCAACTTGCGTGTTACATAGCAGAAATACGATCAGTAACAAAGTGCCTATTCCTGTTAGTTATATCACAATAATTGTCGAGATCACATTTCCCTTCTCAATAAAGTTTTGTGGAAGTGATCACAGTCATAGCAAAGCAACTTTTAAGGAAATGTCATGATAATTGGAATTTGGATGTCAGTTAACATGTTTTTAAGTATTTTGAATTACAAGTCAAACACAGCTGTGATTTCAACTTGTCAAGCTATTCAGCAAGGCACCCAATGATTCTCTCAGCTTGCTCATTGAATGTTGAAATCTATGCTTCACCACTTGCATCCGAGACTTTCGGTACCATGATGTATCTAAATTGCGAAAGGTAGACGGTTAGGATCATAAAGGTTAAGAAAAAACTAAAAAGTTAACTGATTGTAAATAATCTCATATTTTGCTTTTATCCTGACCTTAAGTTACATTCATCATCATTCTTCTAGCATCCTTCACACCAATATCTAGATCCAATAGCTTCAATAACCTTTTTTTTGCATGTCTTACATGCCTGATGGCCGACACATTTCCTGATCAGGCTTAATCAAGCTGATGTATGCTTTTAAGTTGAAGAACATAGGCTGCTAGGACATAAAACAAATGAGATTCACATTTTTTTCTTACTTACTACTTGTCATTAGCATTAGAGTGATGGTCATTTTATTACCTTGTCATCGCCTAAAGATGGGTTGCTTGTGATGTGTGAAATAGAAACTCTGTCAGAATCATCGACCTCCCTGCACTATTAGATAAAGGGTTCATACCATCGCCCACATATGCAACGTGTTCTGAAAAGAAAGAGAGAACGTAACAAGGATAGAGAAACTATAGAGAGTGAAATTGTCAGTTATCTTATTAAAGAGGCAAAGGAGCTAATATATATGTACAAGTTAAGGGTGTCATGGACATCTGTTACCGTCTTATTCGAAGGCCTCGGAAGGTAACATGCCCCCGGCTAGCAAGCCCGAAAGGGGTGCTGACGGGTCTGGTGAGGTGGTGCGACGGTTGGCAGTTCTTGGACGGCCCAGTAAAGTGACGAGATGAGTTCCCCTACGAAGCGGTTACATGATTGCCACGTAGTGGAATCATGGGCAGTGGTTACCATGCTTGGTAACCACCTGGAAGTTACTAGAATGGCGGTTATGGGAAGTTACTTGAAGTAGTGGGTGGTTATTTAGTAACCACCATTGCTGCCCATGATCTCCTAGATTTAAGGAGAAGTTACAAAGTAAGTGGGTAGTTATCCTTGTTAGTGGGTAGTTACTTGCTTACGTGGCTGGGCTGTAGTCACTCTATTGTATTATAAATAGAGAACATGTTGTAGCCATCGAGGGCATTCGAGTTTGGGCATGATAGCCTTGTATGCGAGAAATCTCTAAAGTAATAAAAGTCTCGTTGTGTGCTTTGTGTGTGTTTAATACTACTTGCGTTATTCGTAATAAATATTATAAGTGTGTGTGTGGGCTGGTCTAGACGGAGTCTAGACGCCATCACGGGAACCTCTAGTTGCGTAAAGGGGTAATTCAAAAAAATTCCGTGACAATTTGGTCCGACCTGCCGGAAAAATAAAAGCCAACTGGGATGGCTAAGAGTAAAGCAAGTAAAGCGGTCGAGGCCGCTGCTGCAATTGCGAGGAACACGGCTCAGAGTAGGGATGCTGCCGAAGCAAGTCATGTTGGCACTGACCGCTCTCCGCCAAGGACACCCCCAAGGTCTCCGGGTGGTGAAGGAGAAAATTCTCCAAGGACGCCAAACTGGAAACACGTGAAGCGTCGCATGGGAGAAATGAATGCTGAATTCCCTATGATGAAAGATCGTATGGAATTAATCGAGAAGTAGTCGGAGGCTACTCGTCAAATGCAAACCGTTATGCTAGGCAAGATTGATGCCATTACTGAAGATCGGAGGGACGGACCTCCTCCGCCTCCACCTCCTCCTCCCCCTCCTCCCCCTCGCAATGAAGTGGAAGATCTTCGAAGGGAAATTGAGAGACTCCGGAAGAGGAGAGGTGAAACTTTCAAACTCAAGATCCCAGACCCGAAGGCTTTCTCGGGAGATCGAAGTGCCAAGGATCTCGAAAACTTCTTGTGGGACATTGAGCAATACTTTAAGGTTGCTCACGTCAGTGATCGTGACAAGGTCTCAGTTGCGGCTATGTATCTATCGGGAGACGCCAAGCTGTGGTGGCGGTCTCTTGTGGAACTTGATGCTGTGGCTGGAAGGGATCCTATCGTGGATTGGGATGAAATGAAGAGGGAAATCAAAGTCCAATTCCTTCCTAACAATGCCTCGTGGCACGCTCGCGAATCATTGAAGGGACTTCAACAATCTGGTTCCGTTCGTGAATACGTGAAGGAATTTAGTTCATTGATGCTGGACATCAAGAACATGTCGGAGGAAGATAAGCTGTTCAATTTCATTTCTGGTTTAAAGACTTGGGCGCAAACTGAATTGCGTAGACAAAACATTAAGACTTTATCCGCTGGCTTTGCCGCCGCTGACGCTCTTGTTGATTTTAAGCCAGGTACTACCAACGTCGCTGCCTCTTCGGGATCGAATAGCAAGCGTAAACATTGGGAAAACTCCGGAAAAGGCAAAGATAAGGGTAAGAGCCAAGGTAAGAACAAAAAGTTCAAGGGTAAAGATAAAGTTGTTTCGTCTAACAATGATGCAGGTGCTAAACCAGGAGATGGTGGTGGGTGTTATGAGTGTGGCGGACCACACTACGCCCGAAACTGTCCCAAGAAGGGAAAGTAGGGAGCCTTAATGGCTGAGGAACCTGTGGAGGATTCGGAGGATGAGACTCCAATCCGCGTCAATCCATTGCGCTTGTTAAATGCCGCTAGAGCGACATCCTCTGATCCATATGGGGGCCTCCTATATGTGGATGTGCTCGTCAATGGGCACTCTATCAAGGCAATGATTGACACAGGGGCCACCCACAACTTTGTAATCGCTGAAACGGCTCAAAAGTTTAACCTTCCATTGACTAGATGTGCTAATCGGATGAAAGCCGTGAACTCCGAGGCCCTCGTGGCAAAGGGGAGTGTGTGCGGTGCCGATATGCAAGTAGGCAATTGGGAAGGAAAGTGTGACTTGCTGGCCATCACACTTGATGATTTCGAACTCATCCTGGGGAATGAGTTCATTCGCAAGGCAAAGGTTTCGGTGATGCCCCACTTGGGTGGGATATTGATTGGGGATGAAGGAAACCCTTGCTTCGTCAAGGGCGTTGCTGTTCCTTCCTCCAAGAATCATGTTGCTCACGACCTTGGAAAGAACATGGAGTTCTGTTCCGCCTTGCAGGTGAGGAGCAAGGTCGCCAAGGGCGAGCCTACATTCCTCGCCGCGCTGGTGGAAGTCACCCCGGACAATTATGTCGAGGTGCCTGACGAAGTTGCTGGAGTCCTTGCGGAGTTCAAGGACGTGATGCCACCAGAACTTTCGAAATGTCTACCACCAAGGCGCGCTATTGATCACAAGATTGATCTAGAGCCAGGCGCAAAGGCCCCGGCTAGTGCTCCTTACCGGATGAGTCCGGGAGAGCTTGCAGAATTGAGGGCTCAGTTGAACGACCTTCTTGAAGCAGGTTTCATTCAACCCTCTAAAGCTCTCTTTGGTGCCCCCGTTTTATTTCAGAGGAAATCTGACGGATCTTTACGAATGTGTATTGATTACAGGGCGCTGAATAAGGTGACGATCAAGAACAAGTACCCGATTCCAAGGGCGGATGACTTGTTCGATCGGTTGGCACAAGCTACTTGGTTCACCAAGTTGGATTTGCGCTCAGGATACTGGCAAGTGAGGATTGCAAAAGGGGATGAAGCCAAAACGACGTGTGTTACTCGTTATGGTTCATTTGAGTTTCTAGTTATGCCGTTTGGGCTTACTAATGCTCCGGCTACCTTTTGTAACCTCATGAATGATGTTCTTTATGAATTTCTAAATCAGTTTGTTGTTGTGTATCTTGATGACATTGTGATTTATAGCAAAACTCTTAATGAGCATCTTAACCATTTGCAATTGGTGTTCCGTCGACTAAGAGAATATAAACTCTTTGTCAAAAAGGAAAAGTGTGAATTTGCCCAAAAGGAAATCATGTTCTTAGGACATAAGATCGCTAAAGGGCAAGTCAGGATGGATGAACGTAAAGTAAAGGCCATCCATGACTGGTTGCCCCTCAAAAACGTGCCTGACTTAAGATCATTCTTAGGCCTAGCGAACTACTACCGTAAGTTCATTGTTGGCTATGCTAAGAAGGTCGCTCCGCTGACCGACTTGCTCAAGAAAGAGCAAGGGTGGGTTTCGACGGATGAGTGCGACGCAGCGTTTAGGGACATCAAGCAGGCAATCGCTAGCGAACCTGTCTTGAAATTGCCCGTCTTTGATAGGCCTTTTGAGGTGCACACTGATGCCTCGGACCGTGCAATTGGTGGGGTCTTAATTCAAGAAGGACACCCCGTTGCATTTGAGAGCCGTAAGCTCAAGCGTGCCGAACAAAGATACACCACCCATGAAAAAGAAATGCTCGCTGTGGTGCATTGTCTTAGGGTATGGAGAGTGTATCTTCTCGGGCCAAAGTTTGTTGTTAGGACGGATAATGTCGCTAACACCTACTTCAAGACGCAACCGAAACTTTCCCCAAAACAAGCCAGATGGCAGGAGTTTTTGGGAGAATACGACTTTGAGTGGGAGCATAAGCCCGGTCGGCATAATGCAGTCCCCGATGCTCTTAGTCGTAGGTGCCATGAATTGGTCACCGCTTTGACAACGGTAGAAGCAGACTTCACAGAGAAAGTAAAGGCGTCCGTTGTAGGCGATAAGCCTTATGAGAACCTCAAGGAAAAGATCGAAGCCGGAATCACGAGGCGATTCTGGGTGGAGAATGGTTTAGTCTATGCCAAGGGCAGTAGGCTATACATTCCCGCCGGTATGCTTTGATATGAGTTAATGCACGAGGTGCATGACGCCAAGTGGGCGGGACATCCGGCAAGGGAAAGAACGCTGGCGTTGCTTTCCCGTGACTATTTTTGGCCGAAAATGAGTCAGGATGTTGAGGCATATGTGAAATCATGCCTCGTTTGCCAACAGGATAAGTTAAACGAAAGAAAGAAGCCGGTTTGCTTCAACCCCTACCAGTCCCGGAGAGACCGTGGCAGTCGGTCTCTATGGACATTATATTGGGGTTGCCTAAGGTTGATGGGCTACGATCGATCCTAGTGGTGGTGGATCGATTGACAAAATACGCGGTATTTTGTGCTGCTCCGAATGCATGCACGGCCGAGAGAGCCGCGGAGCTGTTCTTTAGGAACGTGGTCAAGTATTTTGGCCTTCCCAAGGACATAATCAGTGATCGCGACACTCGATTTACGGGGCATTTTTGGTTACAGTTGTTTAACCAGATGGGTTCGCAGTTGAAGTTTTCAACAGCGAACCACCCTCAAACGGATGGGCAGACGGAGCGTATTAACGCGCTGCTCGAGGAATACCTAAGGCACTACGTGAGTACATCGCAACGAAATTGGACGACCTGCTGGAGACATTTTGTTACAACGTACATCAGAGTAGTGCGATGGGGTTCAGTCCGTTTGAGTTGGCCATGGGATGGCAACCATTAACTCCTGTAGAGTTGGTGAAGCAAAGGACGGGTGGGAAGTGTCCTGCCGCGTATCACTTTGCTCGCAACCGACAGGAAATGATGGATGAGGCTAAGGATAGTCTCGCAAAGGCTCAACGCCGCATGAAGAAACAAGCGGACAAAGGGCGTCGACCACTTGAGTTCAAAGTGGGAGACAGGGTGATGCTTAAGTTAACTCCACAGTTATGGAAGAAGATATGTGGGAAGAACCGCCATCGAGGATTGATTCCTCCGTATGATGGACCGTTCAAGGTAATGACCAAGGTGGGCAACGTGGCCTATCGCTTGGAATAACCGGAACGAATTAAGGTTCATCCCACCTTCCATGTGAGTTACTTAAAGCCCTTTAATCCCGACTTGTTGAATGTACACCCCTTGGTCCAGAGGGCTCCTCTTACGGTTAATAAGGAGATTGATCAGAATATCGAGAAGATATTGGACCATAGAGCCATAGGACAAGGGAAGAAGAACTTCCGTCGTGAGTACCTCGTCCTTTGGAAAGGAAAATCGGAATCGGATGCCACTTGGGAGCGAGCCGAAACTCTTTGAGAGAACCAAGATGTTATCGAATCGTATTTCAATGGCCTGCCGAGGACGTCAGACTCTTTTGGTGGGGGAGGTTTGTTACCGTCTTATTCGAAGGCCTCGGAAGGTAACATGCCCCCGGCTAGCAAGCCCGGAAGGGGTGCTGACGGGTCCGGTGAGGTGGTGCGACGGTTGGCAGTTCTTGGACGGCCCAGTAAAGCGACGAGATGAGTTCCCCTACGAAGCGGTTACATGATTGCCACGTAGTGAAATCATGGGCAGCGGTTACCATGCTTGGTAACCGCCTGGAAGTTACTAGAATGGCGGTTATGGGAAGTTACTTGAAGTAGTGGGTGGTTATTTAGTAACCACCATTGCTTCCCATGATCTCCTAGATTTAAGGGGAAGTTACAAAGTAAGTGGGTAGTTATCCTTGTTAGTGGGTAGTTACTTGCTTACGTGGCTGGGCTGTAGCCACTCTATTGTATTATAAATAGAGAACATGTTGTAGCCATCGAGGGCATTCGAGTTTGGGCATGATAGCCTTGTATGCGAGAAATCTCTAAAGTAATAAAAGTCTCGTTGTGTGCTTTGTGTGTGTTTAATACTACTTGCGTTATTCGTAATAGATATTATAAGTGTGTGTGTGGGCTGGTCTAGACGGAGTCTAGACGCCATCACGGGAACCTCTAGTTGCGTAAAGGGGTAATTCAAAAAAATTCCGTGATAACATCCATAATAGATATATTTACAACAATATGGACAAAAGATTTGTTACTTAATTAAGAGTAGAAGTATTAGATTGATAATTGAAAAACACAATTATAAATACGTAATCGTGTCTCCCCATTTAAGCCTAAGGGCACAATAAACGTATTGCGGTATTAGTTGACGTAACTCAACGGGAAGAGCAATGTGAAGAGTCAACCCAAAATAAATTTAAATTGTGTTTTGAAATCTTATTCTATATCCCAATTAATTTAAAGTGTGTTTTAAAATATTATTCTAATTAAACTCATAAAATATTTTGAGTCCATTTAAAATATTTTAAAAGCCCAATTATTTATTGGTTATTTTTAGTAAATATTTTAATAAATGCAAATCAGATTTTTATTCCGCAAAACTCAATCTCCGGGTTTTAAGGAATACAAAATATCTTCTAAAATGCTTTTAAGAAAGAAAGGCTGACAAATGAGCTGGACACAAGAGGTGCGTGCTCTCCACATGCGCCCAACACATTCGTCGAGGTGTGTCAGGCGCGCCAATCTGCACTTGACACGTGAATTTGTGACTCACATGAGTCTTGGGCCTAAATCACTTTTTTGTGTAAGACGCGTCTTTTTTTTTCTATCTGTTTTTTTAAATATGCGTACCACATGTACAATTTTCGTTGGGCATGTTGCGTCAGGTGCACCAATGTGCACCTCACATGTAAGCCTACGTCTGGTGCGGCGGGGGTGTGAAGCGCAATTTCCTATTTGCTATAGATACTTGTGATTTTCCAAATCGAGGATGACTTTTTCACTTTATTATTTCGAACCATCAAACACTGTCAATACATCAATCCCTTTTCAAGTTCCTAATCATTCCGTGTTTTTGGTTCCACGATTGCTCCGCCTTAAGATCGTTACGCTCTTCGAGCTAAACCGCGTAGGTATAATTCCTGAGTACTCTTGAATAACTCAATTATATTTATTGCACGGAAGTTACTAATGATTTTTGTCATGATGTAGACATTTAATTAATAATCATGATTATCATATATTTTAATCTCTTTTACTATTATTTTTGTATATAATATTCATGTTGTTTTATTTTTCCTATGCATGATTGTTATCACCTATATATTATTATTGCTAAACAAGACCTAAATAAATATCCTAACTAATTCAGATAATTTGGACAACCTGTTAGGTACCTTATAATATTACTATTTAATAACTTGTTGCTAAAAATTAGTATTTTATGGCTTTCCGGAACCAATCTAGATTAGATATTTAAAGGGTGCTTAAAAATATTATATGATTACTCTTTTGCATAAAATTTATTGTGATCGATATATAGTAGATACCAGGAATCAGTAACATTGTTCCTGACTTTGTCGTACCCTCACCCCAAACCAATCTATGGTTCATTAACCATCTATGGATTCCAGACGGGGAAATCTACATTGGATAAGTTCTTAAAATATCCTTACAGTTTTCATTAATATCAAATTAAGTTTATGAGTCTTCCTATAAAGACTTGTTGGTGACTTCAAACCAAATTTCATACAAAACCTTAACAATGGGATAGTCAAATAAGCACTCACGTCGTGGTAGGCGAAAATAAAATTACCCTTACAATTTAGCGACTTCACTCGAGAGGATTTTGAAAAAAATATTTTATAAAAATGAGTGGGTGAAACTTAAAAAATACGATTCATTTTCCTTTATGCTTTTGAATAGTAAATTATTTTGCATATGCGTGGCCATTGTTCAGCCACCATAAGGACAATCTACCTTGCCTCATTAGCACAAGTTTTATGTGTGATGTCACCTCGGGATTGGCACTTTGTCCATCCAAAAAGCTTCCCGAGCGATAGTGTTGAATCTTAGTTCTAAGCCTTGCACCAAAAAAAATCACGTCGAATAAATTGTCATTTTTACCCGAACTCTCGTGAAATTACCAATATGTCTGTCGGGGAGCAGTGCGCCAAAACACATTGATTTGCACATGTCACACCATTCTTGCGTCAGACGCATAGCCTGCCCGCAACGCGCATTCAGTTGCGTGGCATGCAGTCTATTCGTCCCATGCTTATTATTCATTTTTGACCTTTATTCCTAGTATAAAAAACAAGTTTGGGTCAATGTTATTCTGTCAAATTGATGCATGGTTTCATTATGTCAATTGTAACGTCTTGAAATCGTCTCGAATTCGTCGCCTAAATTGTCGTAAAAAACTATGTGGGAACCACACGCTAGATGTATGAGGATGACGCACTTTTCCTGCGCCAGAAGAACTACACTTCACCACACGCAACGTTGCTGCGTGGCACACTGCTTGTGCATCTCACATTCTTGGTCACTCTAGACAATGTAGTGGCCGATTCCGTATTATTTACTTGTCTGCATGCATTAGAGTTATTAACCGTTTAGAACATTTTGAGTCTAATTTCACCTAAAAAATAGAGTATGTTTTCTATCTTTGGAGTTCTATTATCATTAATTTCACTTAAAAAATAGAGTATGTTTTCTTTTTTTGGAGTTCTACTATCATTAGGTCTCATTGCGGTGAACGGTCATGTTTATGTTTTTTTTTCCTTTTCTTTTTTAGGAATGTCGGATATTGCTATTCTCCCAACAAGTTACCCCATATATTTTCTCAAATCCAACAACTTACGCCATATATATTTCTCAAATAAAACCTTACTATTCTTTCCAAATATTCACTTTGATTGGTGAAAGACTCTTGCCAAGTCACTACCCCATACTTCCACATAAAAATTGGGAAAATCATCATACCCTATTCCATATATATGTCATAACATAATATCACCACATAACATTTTTCACAAAATCCATAACCACGAATATCATCTTGCACTTCCCTCCGGAAAATAAACTTCCCTCTATGAACATTTCCGTCTCTTGACAAGACTTTTGAGTGAATTAAAAACCATTTTCCAAAAAAAACTTCATTTCGAATACATTCCTTCCTTCACATTTCGTTTCTTGTCCTGTCTATATGTAATATCCTAAGTTTTAATTTTATTTAATTAATAACTAATCTTAATTATTAAACTAAAAGTGAACCAATTTTAGTAAATAAAAATCACTAAGTTAATTTCTAAGTTATTTTGTTTAATAATTTGGGAATAATGTAGTTCATAAATTAAATTACTAAATCTTAGCATCAATCTTGTAAATGATGTAAGACTTAAGGTTAGTAACAAATTCTGATGGACCTAATGCCCAATTCTTTGAGCCCAAACAAACCAAAATAAAACTTGTTAATTAGCCCAACACTATTCTCCCCAAAATCAGAAAATAAAACACAAATTAAAAGAAAAGAAATTAACTTCATCATCTTCTTCCTCCTCCATACGTGTAAGGACAAGAATGGGGATTGCTGAACAAAGTCAAAACCACCTCAGTATACTTAATCTTCTAGAAACCCATTGAAATTTTGCGAAAATCGATTAGATTCCATCACTCAATTCAACCCCTCCTTCTTGAGTGTCACCTTGTGCTCCAACAAGTGGTATCAGAGTAGGCTATTCTAGTAAGAGTTAAGACTAATCTCTAGAGAATAGAAATCATGAATATGCAAGATGACTCTCGCGATAGACACTCCAAGTGTCCAACTTTCAATGGAAAGGATTACGGATGGCGGAAGACTAGGATGAGGATCTACATTCAAGGTTCTGATTATGAGTGCTGGAGAATCATAAGAACAGGACCTATTCTTATCCAAGTCAAAGATGCTGAAGGAAAGATGGTCGACAAGGATGAAGATGACTACAATTCGATCGACTATGGAAAAGCCGAAAAAAATTTCAAAGCTATGAGTATTCTCCAATGTGGAATTGGACCTGATGAATATTCCAAAATTTCGGCATGTACTACTGCTAAGGAAATATGGGACGCACTGGAGTTGGCCCATGAAGGTACGAACGAGGTAAAACAATCTAGGATAGATTTGCTAGTCCAACAATATGAATTGTTCACTATGAATAAGGACGAGTCTATTAAAGAGATGTTCACTAGATTCACACTAATAACTAATGAATTATGCTCACTAGGAAAAACCTATTCTTCTGAAGATTTAGTAAGAAAAGTGTTAAGGAGTTTAACTAATAGATGGCTTCCTCAAATCACTGCTATTCAAGAGGCTAAAGACCTAACTAAACTCTCACTCGAACAACTTATTGGCTCATTAATGACTCATGAACTTGTTTTAGATTCTAAAACTAATGAACCAAAGAATAAAGGGTTGGCCTTAAAAACTGAAGTAGAAACTGATGATAGTGATAGTGACGATGAGGTAGCGTTTCTCACTAGAAAGTTTCAAAATTTTCTAAAAAAGAACAGGAACAACAACTTCAGAAAAAGTGAAAATTTCAAAGGTAAGGGTACTACTTCTAACCCTAAGAAAAGTGCTACTAACTCAGGTTGTTTCAAGTGTGGTGAGTTTGATCACAGGATTAAAGAATGTCCCCTAAGGGATGATGAAAAGCCTAAAAAAAATGAGAGCACTCAAAGAGAGAGTTCAAGAAAGCTATGATCGCTGCAGTTTGGGGAGATTCGGATTCTGATGAAGAACAGAGCATAGCATAGTGCCACGAGGCCAAACTATGTCTGAATGCTGTACAGAAAACACTAAAGATGGCACTGCGCCAGGACGACTCACGTCTATGCTTGATGGCTAACAGTTCGAACCCTCTCGAAGAAGTAGAAGACATTGAGGTAAGCCTAACATCCTTAAAACCCTCAATTCATCTTCTTTCAAAGAATCAACTTGTCACATGGCTACAGATGTAAATAAGGTTGAGAGGCCAATCAAGTTATTTTATGACAATAAGTCTGTATTACTCTAGTCCAATAATAATAAGAGAACTAAATCAAAGCACATCAAGGTTAAGTATCGAGCTATTAAAGAAAGAGTTCAGAATAAAGAGATTTCTAGATAACATATAGGCACAAACTCCATGATAGCAGATCCTTTAACCAAAGGTCTCCCTCCAAAGGTTTTCCATGAGAATATTGCTCACTTGGGAGTCTTAGAGTTTGAGGAGTCTCAAGCTCAGTTGGACTTTGTCAAATAAGTTCTATGTTAAACACTATGCATATGGTTATTTTGTATTTATCTAATTTGAATAAAGTTGCACTAGTAGAAAAAGGACGATTTGTGTCACCCCATTTGCGTCGCACAGAAATGGAAACGACGCAAAAATGTTACTTGCGTTGCACTTGAATAAGAGTGCGACGCACATCATGGGTAAATGAGAACCAAGATGAGCTATCTGCATCGCATGGTACAATAGTGCGTTGCAAAAGCCCAATTTGCGTCGGACCACGTGGCAAATATGATGCAAATCGTCTTTTACTATCTGCGTCGCATGGTACATTAATGCGTTGCAAAAGCCTAAATTGCGTCGGACCTCTAGGCCCATACGACGCAAATTTGCGGCCCATCCTTATTTTTAACCTAAAAACTCTACTACTCACCGCGCCGCATTTCATTCGTTCCTTATTTTTAACCTAATCTCACTACTCCTCTCTCTCTCCTCCCTCCCTCCCTCCCTCCCTCCCTCCTTCACTCCTCAACCCTAAAAACTCCTCTCTCTCTCCCTCCCTCTAAACCGGCCGTTTTCCATCGCTAACAACTAAGACAAAAGTTCCAGGCGAACTTCCATTTCATCGTTTACTCATTACTCAATTCATCTTCATCTTCTCCAATTCTCTCTCCTCAAAATCTCATCTTCACCATTTTCGCCATTTCCAACGAACTCTCCTCTCACTTCCATCGCCGAAACGATCGAGCAGAGAGAAAGAGAGATAAAGTCGAAGAAAGAGAAAAATTTGAAGGATTTCAATGGCGTTGAGTTCAACTCCTCGTTCAATCCATCAAAAACACCCAATTTCCGACGACAAATCAGTAAAATTATCCGAAAAATTTACCCTATTTAGGTTCTTTCTAATTCTCTTGTAATTATGAATTTCTTTGTTTTGCTAAAAATAAATTTCTCGTATTTTTTCTTTTTAATTTACGGTATAAATTTTTGGTATTTCTCTTTTTAATTACCAGATCTGCAGACCAAGATTTATATTTCGCATTTAAAGTGAAGGTAAATTCGAAGAAGAGCAGCGAACGAACAAAAATTCGAAGCGAAGATGTTCATTATTTTTGTATAATTTCTTTGTTAGTTTGTTTAGATTTTTTATAGTTTGTTCAAATTTTTGATAGTTGTTCAGATTTTGATAGTTCATATTTCGGATAATTCTTTTGTTAATTTTATGATTTTAATAGTTCATTATTTTTGTATAATTTCATGATTTGCATATTCAGTTTGGTGTAAATTTTGGAATGAGGGTAAAATTCAGTCTGCAAATGGAAAGAAGATTGTTGATCATTTGCACATTATTGTTGAATAATTGGGGATTATTTGCATATTATTTGATTTTTTTTATATATATACTGATGATTTGCGTCGCACCTAAGGTGTTATACGATGCATATTACTTTTCTTATGGTTAATTTGGTTGATGTGCGTCGCACTTAAGGGGTTATGCGATGCATATTACTTTATTTTATAGTTCATTTTGGCTGATGTGCGTCGCACATTGCAGGAGAAGCGACGTAGATGCTTGATTTGCGTCGCACCGTATACAATGTGCAACGTAAATAGGTAAAAGATCTGCGTCGTTTCCACATACAACGTAGATTAGTTTTAGGTCATTTGCGTCGAAACCTGTGTCGTCGGAACGAAGTCCGACTCAAATAGGGGTCCCAGGTTCGACGCAAATCGACCTTTTTCTACTAGTGTTGGGTATTCAGTTTTTATATGAATTCTGAAGAATTATGTTAGCTATGGTTAATTAAAGTATGGAAGGGCCACTTGGAAATCGACATGGACATACCACCTTCATGTTATTTCATGCTACACATTTCATGATTGATCTATGTCATTTGGTTATATTAGTATCAATGATCATTGGCGGTAAATTTATAATTAAAATAACCAAACTTAAATGGTCCTAATATTGATGTGGCTAATGGACAAGATTGTTGCGAATATGTAGTTTATGATGATTAAATTTTGAGCTCATAAGGAACAACATATTTTATTATGATGCATATATGGCCCAGTGGGAGATTGTTAGAATAAAATTATAGGACCATATATGTTACTAATTAAAATGTGATAATCATCTATATATATATATAAAGCTAAGTACATAATGCTTATTTGTCAAGCTAATATCAATTTCGCCAAATGTCGTCTCCACAATTAACCTCACATTTTCAATGCCACGTGTAGTCTCTATCTCCAAATTTGTTATGGGTAGACTCCAGAATCAATACATGCGTGTGCCATGGTCATATGAGTTTTGGAAATTAAAAGTAATTAGATCAGTTATAGTAAATTGATTATAAAAGGTAATTCGGTTCCTTAAATCAAGCAAAGATTGATTTGGTTGAAAAAAAATATTATATTTAACTTTCCTTTTCATTTGCCAAATCAATGGATTGTATAAAATGTCGTGATTAAGGACAAGATTGTTCAACACCAAAAAAAAAAGGCTAGATTGTGTTCCTCTAAAAAATGCAAGAGATTTTTAAAACTTTATGCGGTTTTATATATGCGATATTATTATTATGCAAAAATTTGCGAGGCACCATCACACAAAAAAATAAGGGTATTCTAACTATAGATACAGTAGGATAGAAAACTGAAGAGGAGAGCGAAAAAGAACATGCAACACTCAACAATCAGTGGCAGAACTCCGGCGGAAGTATGGTGGCTTCGAGACCGACAACAAAATCAGAGGAAAAGATAGTTCTGCAAACGAAAATGAGTTAGACTTAAGAGAGTCCCAATTGAGAAAATTGGTTTAGAAATTTAGAAAAGGATTTTTTTGGTGAATAATCTAGAAGATCTCGGATGGTGGATTGATTGAAATCAGGTTCGTAACATTTGGTGAACTTCATTGAAGAAATAGGAAATGGATTTCTAAAGATTATATGGAGAAGAAAAAACGGGACTATATCCTATAGAATAGAGAGAGAAAAGGAGAAATTGTTTTACTATATATTTGTAGTACTAATACTGAGTACTATAATAATAAGCATTTTTTAGGATAGTATAATACAAAGCTAGGATAATTAAAGAAATTTTATGTTATTGACGTACACCAATAACTGCAAAGATAAAATACTGAATTGATATATTGCGAATGATGCTCATCTTCGCAAATAAAGTGTGGTAAATTAAATGAGAAATGGTAGACCCCTAACTTAATTAGTTAGGGACTTTTATTTTTGAGGATAAGTTATTGACTTAGGGCGTGTTCGGCATAAGCTTTTTAAGTAGCTTTTACTCATCATTCACACTATATGAATCTGGCATATATCCAATCAATCAACCATCTTAAGCATTGTGAATTTTGGCCACAAATAAGACAAGTTAGTGTATCATATGAATTCCCTTAGAAGCAATCACCTGATTTCATTTATTTGATTGTTTTGTTTGATATATTTACAAATAATTCTCAAATATATAGATTCAAGAAGCTATAGTTATGTTAAATTATTTTCTTTATTGTGTCTTGGATTGTGAATGTTTTAGAGTTGTAAATTGTGCCTTGGCGTGTTGTTTGTAAGGGTATTGGGATAAAGATTATAGAGAAGTAAATTAATAATTGTATTACACCCATCTTTTATTTTTACGCATTCTTGGAGTCTTCCTACAACACGAAATTAATTAGTACCTAGTGATGACTTATACTCCAGCTTTTGCTATATGATCTTCTTGGTACTTTAATTTGACTTTTTTTAAAATGATGGAAAACGTAGTCACTCTTTACTTTGATTAAATTATATGTAGTACATAGGCTTAATTATAATATTTCGGTAAATATTTATGAACTTTACAACATATTTTTGGGGAAACTATCATAAAATCTTAAATTTATCAGGGTAAAAAACCTATAGTAAAATTTTCCGATCAAATTTATTATCAGCATATATTATGCCACCCACACACGAGAACTATGGTATTAGTGGGACTATACTTTTTTTTCGTTTGTAAAGAAATTGATATAGACATTTGAATTGACTATAAGGAATAATGGCATAAAACTTATGTGCATTTAAAGGATCTATGAGACAAATTTTACCGCTAAAAAATTAGTTAAAGCTAAATAATGACCTTTAGTAGGTCCATTTTTTTAGGGCCCGTTCTAAGAAAATAAGAATAATCCTATTACTAATTATAGATAATTCACAAGTCATAATCTTACTGCACAAGGGTCGTAAGCCAGTTTTAAACTATTCTCATTACAAGATTCTAAAATTTTTAATCACAAGGCCATAATAAATATTTCAACCTAAAATTCCGAGATACACCTCATTCACGAGTATGTTAGAAAATATAGAGGTTTGAAATTGATCTATAATACAATTCTAAAAATCGAAAAGAATATGGAAAAGAACAGGTCATATGGTGATTAAGAAATAGAAGGCAAATCAAGACAAAGACATGCCATATTTAAATTAATTTTTTCACTTAGAAATTTAGAGATAACCTCATTCATTAATGGTGATGAAAATCATGCTATATTATAACTTTGAGAATGTTCTTTAATACAATTTGGATAATCATATCATACAAAAAATAAAAATCTGTAATAAAATAGTTCAATAAGTGAAAGGCGTTGAGCGGGGACTGCAAAAAGCGAGTGAAAGTTGTTGCATGATTGAGTGCCACAAGTGGTGCGCATAATGTGTTTTATATGAACCTCTGAATAAAACAATGGGCAAAACAAAAGCTTCTTCATTCAACTATTTTTGTTTTAAAAAATATTTTTTTGCTAAGCAAGTAATTATATTAATTAGAGCAAACAATTACAACCTAAAACCAACTAAGAGGAAGCGAACAAAAAAAAAAAAAAAAAAAAAGAGTTGGTTGGTCACAAGTTTTTCATCACATTAGCTACATCAACCACTGAACATACGGGTCATAAGTCGCTTTTAAAATTTATTTTTAATACACGATATGATTATGAAAACTTAAATAATCAATCAGCTACTATTCAAATCATGATTTTAGGAGAAACATCCTAAAATTTTAAATTTATAAACAAAGTATTCCCCCGCATTTTAATGTGTTTTTTGTTTCATTTATGTATTTATAATTGTATATATCAAGATTACAAGATTTTTAAAATTTAAAAATGTTGTAACAAAGGATTTTTATATATATTAAATATAATTTTACATTTTGTATTATTTTAATCTTAAATAAATGGTTTCTAATGATTACGGATTCAATATATTTCGAATAAACACAATTACATAATATACCAAAAAATTGTTGCACATTATACACGGCTCCAAATCATTTCTACATAAAACCTCCCGTGCATTTTTGCACGGGTGGAAAGCTAGTCATATATATAAGCCAACTAATTAATTAAAGTAGTCCATTAATAATTTAACTTAGCTTAAAGTTGTAATTGTCATGAAATAATTATCGTGTAGATATTAGAGCAATATCACTAATTTGTTGACGAGTCAAATAAAAAATGTTGCACTTAGGTGATTTTATTAGATTGCGGTTATGCCCCCGATGTATATTAGTAAGGTATGCTCATAAGGTTTATTATGCAATAATGGATATTTAAGGGTAAGTAATTGAGAGATAACTCTTCAACTTCAGCCGTTATTTTGTTTTGGGTCTTTATATCCCATTTATGAAGACTCAAGAGAGCATCGCAAAATTCAGAACATACTACACTGAAAAGTCATAATATAGAGAGCATTTGCAATTTGAAGAGACGTAGTGTCGAATTACATTTATAACTGCCATGGAAACTCAATGTAAGTTTTCAATTCAATTGAAATTAATATATTTCATGGAGATACATGGTTTATATAATATGGTTACCAATCTCATTCAACCATCTTATATAATTTTTTTTTTCGAGAACAAACCTTAAATAATTTTTTTTTTGCGAGAACAAACTTTATGCCGAATTCCAATCATTGAAACAAGTTTGCAGAATTCATCATGTCATGTGCAAGGCATGTGATGTTTCAAACCAACAAGATTCATAATTTGCTCAATGTCGAAACATGGATCAATGATCGGAATAGGGTAAAAGGTTTGTTCTCACAAGAAATTTTTTGTTCAAGGTTTGCTTCTGCAAAAAAAAAAAAAAAAAAAAATACTTCATCCATTTTGTTTTAAATGAAACGTTTGCTTTTTAATGCAACTTAACACGCTTCTTTAATTATTACTATCTTTAGTTGTGCACACGTAAAAAATATAAAAAATTTATAATTTGATAGTATGCGTAGAGACAAAGATAACAAAATCCCACTTGACTATGTTTTTTTTTGTATATAATGGCGATAAAATGGAGTCAGAATTGATGAATGAATAGTATAATTTCACCCAATGTTTTACTTAAAACAGAACGGATGAAGTATATATATATATATATAATATGGTCTCTAACAAATTTCATATTTTATAAGGTGGTTATTGAAAAAAAAATCTTTCATCCAACAAGTACTCCCTCCGTCCCGCAATATAGTGCTTGTTTCTCTCTCTTAAATAAACATATCCATGTGTCATATTGTTAGATTGGTCTCAATGTGTAGTTTCATAATATCAACTTTTTATATTAATTCTATTAATAAAATATTGAAGATATCGGAGATCGAATGTTTATCTTGGAGACCGATAAAAAAGAAACAAATCAACAATCACTATATTATTGGACAGAGGGAGTAGTATTTAGCTGAGTGCAATTTAGTATAGACTTCGAAACTTTAAGTTTATAAATTACACATGATGCACGAGCTCCCAAAATGCTAGATCACACAGTACTATAGTATATCTCTCTTTATTCCCTTCTTCCAATTCCTCTCTTGGAAAATACACAGATAATAAATGATTGATCTGCGTTAAAATCAAAAATTTAACTAACCTATACTCTAATAAATGCACCAAAAAGAACCCCATGTTATTCTTACATGATTTACGTTCTTCAACGGGACTATCATATATGCACACAAAAAATCTTCTCACCATTGAAAAAAAAAATTATTGATTAAGAAATCTACAATGCTTCCTAATCTCACCATTAAAACCAGTAAGTGGGCTAATGTTACCCATTTTAACCATAGCAGCAACAAAGTCCTGAGCAAAAGCATAGTTACTCTTAGCATAAAGCCTAACCCAAGCATCCTGGGACCCACCATTGAATAACTCCTGGTCAGAATGGAGAAGCCCTTGCTTAGCCATAAGGGTCTTAAAATAGCCATTATCGAAGTGGTTCGAGGTACTCATATCAAGAGGGGCCAAGTTGTTGTCCCCACCTACGGATGGACAAGTTGCCATCTTTGATGTAGCGAAGGTGGCATTGATGCTGTTGGCCTCATTGTAGATACGGGACCGGAACGTCGTGCACCGTGCCATGCCTATGGTGTGGGCCCCACTCAAGGCGGTCATGTCGCGGGCCGTTAGGTTCTTAGAGGCAAAGAGAGAGATGAGAGTTGCAAGGTTGGCTGTTGCTGGTGGGAGGTTGGCATTTGCTGCACTTTCGCTTGCTGTTCTTGTGTCCTTCCTTCCTAAGGGTACCGTCCATGAAGGGCCTCCCAACTATATATTTAAAATGACAAATTGAAGTTCATTTTGTAAATAGGATTACATTTCATCAATGATTTGCAAGCAAAGACTTATGCACTATCTATGTATATTAAAGAAATTAGTTAATAAAGATTAACCTACTATTTACTCATTGACATACAATGTTGAACGTTGTTCCTCTTCTTATAGCAAATTGAAGCATGATGAGATTAATGATCACTCCTCCGTTTCAAAATATAGTTCTCATTTTTTTTTTCACAATCTTCAAAACGTACCTTTGACCTATAATATCTTTTATTTTGTATTAGAAGAAAATATAAAAAGTTGATATTATGAATGTACACATTGAGATGAGTCTAACAGAATCCTACATAAGTATGTTTTTTTTATACATTAGTAAGAATATATCGTCAAAATTTTCAAAGTTTGACTTCCAAAATAGAAACAGATCCTATATTGTGGAACGGAGGGAGTAATATATTTGCATTGGCCACCTTAGTTTTGTAAGTATATATAATACAGATGATAATTTAAGATCTAGTCTAGCTCAAAAACTAGTAGTTTATATGCAAATTTGCCTTGTTAATTTAGATTTAGGCCATTTTGTTTAATATTCCAAAGTACTGCTGTTATTGTCATCTTTCCCCCACATAACTTTGAGAATTCGATTATTTCATATCATTCCACCCCCGTTGTAATGGGTACTTTGATTTTCGTACAGTGGAGTGCAAATGTGCAATAACACATTTTCCCAAGTTTGAGGGGTTACTATGCAAAGATGTTACTCTGACGCGGTAATTAGCTAAGAGAAGTCAATTTTAAGTAAGTAGTTAAGTTGCAATACCATAATTATCCTCCTCTATAAAATTTGTATCATACGCACAATCCTAAATGTAAACTATCGTACATGCATCCCTTGTGATATAAAAAATTAATGAAGGGTGTACCATGCTTTAGGTACATATATGAATGAACTCTTTTAAAAGAGAGTCACTAACAAAAATATAGAAAAAAATCTATCTAAATTTATAGATTGAACTTTTTTGGTGAACTAAGATGGACTGATGGAGTGCTTATCAATTAATATCGCTGTATTTTTTGTTATTATTATGGAATTCATATTAATTTATTTCAATGTACAAAATGAAAGTTTTACGTGTGTTTGAACAACGTAAATAAAGTAATGTTTTTGAGATTAAATACTCCTAATGTTGTGGAGTGATTGATGTAATCTACTAACTTGAGTTTCTAAATAATAACTATAGCAATTTGACTTTTATGTTTATTAACTCACAACTTTGACCATTTATATTTCTAATTATGTTTTTGTAACTTTTATAAACAGTTGATATGATAATATGAAAATATTTATCAAAAGAAATCCAACAATATTTTATAGGATCCTTTTTGTTTTAGTAAGTACTTACCAGGACAACTGAATCTCGTGCTGCAAGGGCTAAAATGTCGGAGCAAGATACCGTTGCTTTGCAAATGGCTTCCACATTCCTTTTGAGGATGTCCATCAGTTTGAAACCCCTCAATGAGTTTTGATTTGGATAGGCATTCTTCTCGCCTTTGAAGGTAGGTGTGTCTTCGAGTAGCACCGACGCATCACAACCCTAATATAACCAACAAATATTATATGCCTAAGACTTTGTTTTTTCGGTAGATGGAGAACTAAAAGGATGGTATACTGCTGAAGAGGTTCAGTCATATAACTACGATCCCTAGGTCATTGGTATTTAGATATATTTTTTTCATAAATTGTAAGATTTCATTACCAAAAGCAAATAATCATCAGCTTAACACAATACATCACCATACTACACAAACTAAAAGAGCACGCCTACATCACTGCAATACCCACAGCACAACCACCCTTACAGTTACTCAAATTATGAAACCATTTTTTATAAGTGATATGCCTCTGATGTTGTACATCCTTTTTCACCTTACAACAAACATCATACTTTATACATTTTTTCATGAGCATTTTCATAATAACAAAAATTTTATGACAAAATTGTCAAAATATATAATTAAATATTAGCAAGCGTAAAAGTCTAAGTGTATCATTTACTAAGAAACTGGGAGGGTGAGATACATACTCTAATTTGAATTGATGTGTTTTTTTTATATATTAAAATCCACATTTGAGTGAGGGTATTTATATGCTAAAACCACTCGGAAGTAAGTTACAACCAATATAGTCCTAAAACCACCCTAAGCACTTTCCCTCTAAGATCGTTAGTAATTTTGTTAAAAAATATTATTAAACCACATTGTAGCACATATAGATCATAGATGTTCTCATATAATTATCCATAAGTAAAAGAGAGAGTGAAGTCAATACTCACATTTACAAAACAATCATGGAAGAACAAGCGAAGAATGGAAGCACCTATACGCGGTTCCTTAGCCACAGATTTAGCCATTGTAGCACGCACAATGTTTAGCAACTTTGGGCAACTTTTTGCGTAGAAAGTCGGTGTAAGCTGAGCATTGATACTACTAGCACACATAAGTAGCCAGATGAGAGATATTGCAGCAAAGAAGTAGGTTGATGATGAACCCATAATTTTATGATCCCTAGGATATAATATTAATGTTAATTTAAGTAGCAGTACTATTTGGAAGGATTATATTATATCGAAGTTTTGGAAATTGAAACATTCAAGTTGTTGAGAATTTTGAGATAGCTTTATATAGAATATGTAAGTAGCACAGCCTGTAGAAAACTGCTTTTGTAATTTTACTTTCTTATACTTTTTTTAATCATGATCATGGGAATTGTAGGGTGTGAAGTGGATGGCGGCTAAAGCAAATCACTCAACCTTTATGATTTTTATTTTAAAAAACAAAAAAATATTTGTTGTTGTATAGCTTTGTTTATGACTTCATCTCTCTGAAAATGATGACAACAATAGCATTTGTACATATAGTTTAAAAAGAGTTAGTTTGTGATAATTCAACTTTTCTATGTTATTTTACTGTAAAAGGAGATGGTAAAATGTTTTTTTATTAAATAAACAGAGAACTATTTATTAAGAAATTAAGTTCATGGAAATAATTATAATAGTTAGCGCTAAGAGAAACAAAAAAAATATTGATAAGCCATCATCATATTAAAAAGTATTGCAATTAGTATGAAATATGCAAAGGAAATCTTCATACTTTATTTTAGAAAAAATCAAATTTTGGGACAGAGGAGTAACATCATCTGGTCGCAATAGTCCACTCTCCCCTCATCCTTGCAATGATTTATGATTCCGTCATTAGTCATGACTCGGACTTATTAATATTTTGTATACGTCGAATATTATGACAAAGTTGACCCATGCAAATACAATAGACGACAGGAAGATGTGATGAGCAAAAGATTTCTTTTTCAGCTCATTGTATTAAGGGATAAATTGCAATGACGCGTATATTTCTGTCAATTTGATGGAAACAATTGTTTGCCTTTTTGTTTGTCCAATGGATGTCATACCATTCTGTTTTATTGTTTGTATTACAAATTGTTTGTTCTCAAGAATTTAAGTGTGATATGCTGTCACAGGAACGAGCTAGGATATCTCCTACACACGGCAATGGCCAACAAAAGTGTCACGCCCCCAAAACAAACAAATATTGCAGAGCCGCACATTTATGAGGTATATAACGCCAAAAATGAAAATTGAAAACACAGACACGAGATATCTTCAGAGTTACATAAGGACAAGAAATTACAAAATTACATTTTCCATTAAAATTACAGGAATATCTATACACTTCTTTTCAAGTTCGAATAATAGGAGGAACAAGGATCGACTAATTGCATAGGAACACATATATTATTGCTTTACACGTAAAGAAAAAATCAGTAAAATTTTGTGCAAGTATCTATACCTATTAAAAAGCCACAAGTTTCGCTGTTGTTCCTTAGGAACAGTACTTTGACGTTCCTACCCTTCACTCTTCACATAATTACTTGCCTGCCCTCCTTTTGCCACGCGTGCTTTTTGACACCAACTTTTCCCTTTGTCATCCATTCCAACTTCCATCGCTGCTTTTTTTCTTTCTCTTTCCTCCTGGTTTGCCTATGAAGTCTGAACCATTCAATTCGTCTTCTCTTGCCTTCGCATTCTCTCTCCTCCGACAAAGGTCCATCACTCACCTCCTCCTTAACGTCGGATCGAAATTGCCTAAATTTCTTCATTTTTCACCGAATACTCATATGGTTTCTGAATCGATTCCTCTCAAGGGGTTCGTCGGACTTAGCTTATCGAGTTTCAATAGGCAGAAAAACGACAGCAGAAGGTCCTTCCTTTTTCCAACAATAGCAGCATCAACAACAGTCGACAGACTCATTGAGTTTTGCAACTCTTCGATATTTCTCTCTCCTCATTCATTTCTCTGATAAGCTTAGCAATTCCTCTAATTTTTTTTGGTACGCAAATTGATTCTCATCATTTAGGCTGTTTATAATTTCGAGCTTCACGGTTTCTTCGTTATTTATTCTTCCTCTCATGTTATTTGTTACAATATCATCAGCTTGTTATCAAGAATCTAACTCAATCAATCAAAGAACATATGTGACACTAATCCTTTTCTCTCTCAAATCTGGAGAAAAAGGATATTGTATTAATTTCTCATTGAATGAAATCCTCTCATCAGAAAGAGTTACAATCTTTAGCTCACAGCTTTTCCAAATCACTGATTATTTAAGATACATTCTGTATTTATACAGTGGGGATAACAGAAAGTAGAGAGAGATAGAGCTAACAGAAAGTAGAGAGAGAGCTAACAGAAAGCTAACAAACTTTATTTTTACAAAGCTGAGCTGGGCAAGTTTGTTATATCTAGAGCTAGAGCTGCATCATGTGGCTTGAGCTCTTGAGGATCTGAGATGCTATGTTTAACCCCCCCCCCCCCCACCCTCAAACTAGGCATGGTGTCTATCATGCCAAGTTTGGAAAGTAGATAAGTGAACTGTTGAGAAGGCAGTATCTTAGTGAATACATCTGCTAACTGAGAAGTTGTTGGCAAGTATGTAATTTGTAGAAGTCCTTACAGTACCTTGTCTCTAGTAAAATGCACATCAATCTCTATGTGCTTTGTTCTCTCATGATGCACAGGAGTTTTAGTAATGTGTATAGAGCTTTGATTATCACAGTGAAGAGTCACTGGTTTAAGCTTTGACACACCTAGCTCATCAAGTAATCTCACTAACCAAGTTACTTCACTAGCAGCTACAGACATGGCTCTATATTCTGCTTCAGAAGAACTTTTAGAGACAATTCCTTACTTCTTTGATTTCCAACTTACTGGTGATCGACTTCCCAAATAGCAACACATAACCTGAAATGGGTCTTCTAGAATCCACACAAGCTCCCCAGTATGAATTTGAATAAGCTTGTAAGGTTAACTGACCATAACCTTTTAACAAGATGCCTTGACCCATCGTAGAAGCCACATATCTGAGAGCATGCATTAAAGCTTCATAGTGTGGAACTCTTGGGGCTTGAAGAAATTAACTTAGATGATGTTGTACAGTATATGCCAAGTCAGGCCTGGTATGAGTTAGGAAATTTAGTTTCCAAACTAAGCATCTATAGTGACTAGGATCTTCATACAAAACACCTTCTTCTACTGACAGTTTCAAGCTAATAGGTAAAGGAGTGGCAACTGCTTTGGTGGTACTTATTCCAGCAGTAGTAATAAGTTCTTTTGTGAACTTTTTCTGAGTGAGACAAACCCCATAATCCAAATACCCAATTTCAATCCCCAAGAAAAAACTTAGCTTACCCAAGTCTTTGATGCTGAAGACTTTATCTAAGTGAGCTTTAATGTCTTTGATAACATTCAAATCATCACCAGTGATGATGATATCATCTACATACACTTCTCGAATGGTAATATGACCTACAGTATGCTTTATAAATAAAGAATAATCATTCTTGGACTGTTTGAAATCCTTGTGTAGCAGGTCCCCCACAAGCTTGGCAAACCATTGCCTACTAGCTTGTTTGAGTCCATATAATGATTTGACAAGCTTGCAAACCTCATTGTGAGGATTAGACATGCCTCCGGGAACATGCATATACACTGCTAGAAAGCATTGTTGACATCTAACTGGAACAAATCCCATTTCTTGCTAGCAGATAGGGCAATCAAACACTTGACAGTAGTCATCTTGATGACAGGAGAGAAAGTTTCATCATAATCTATTCCCCATTTATGATTGTATCCTTTTGCCACTAATCTAGCCTTGAATCTTTCAATGCTGCCATCTGATTTATGTTTGATTCTATAGACCCATTTAGATCCTATAGGTTTTTAACAGAGGGAAGATCAACAAGCACCCATGTGTTATTCTATTGTAAAGCAAGAATCTCCTTGTTCATAGTTATTATCCATCTAGGATCAGAAGCAGCTTCTGTATATGTAACAGGCTCAATGAGTTGCTCAACAAGCACCCATCACTATTTGGATTGAGATCCTGTTGGTTGATTATTTGTTTAATTTGGCTTTGAGTATAGGAGTAATTAGTTGGTTCAGGTTTGGTTCATTATTGATATTGCACTGCATGTACTCTATATTGTACAGTCCGCTAAATTATTTCAATAATCATGCTGCAGGTTAAAACTTTTCATGGTTCAAGAGATCTCATTAATATAAGTGGCCTCTAGAATGATCCTCTTTCACAAGTAGAAATCACTTATTGGTCTCTTTTATATGAACTTCAGGTATGGAAATAATGAATTGTAATTGTAAGGGATACTTATTATTGTATTTATGTTTTACAGGGCTGGTTTACTTTGTTCACATAGTATAGTTTTTTAAGCCATGAATCTGGCTCTTTGCTCTCTTGGTAAACCCTTCTTCTTTTATTATGTCGTTTTAGATAATGACACTGAATCTCTAATATGAGCTGCATTTGCCTAAATCTAAAACAATATGATTGTTTTGGACCTTGATTTTACTGATAGCCAAACAATTAGTTTCTTTGGATATAAATTAAATGTAACAATTTTTTTGACGTGATGAATAAAATAGTAGGAATTTCTATTATATAATATCAATGTCTACTATTTATAGATTGTTTCATCACAGAAAAGAATTTAGAATTTTAGTTTTAATAGATATCATTTGGTTTAGAACCTTGTTTTAATGACAATTTTGAGATAAGTTATTTTGGATATAAATTATATATAACATTTATTTTTATTTTTTTGATGTGATGAATAAAAATAGCAGGAATTTCTATTAAATAATATTGGTGTCTTCTATTTATACATTATTTCATCATAGATAAGAAGCGTATACAAGGAGTTGCATCAGCTACATGATAATGTATGTATATCTTAATTATTCTAATTTTTAAAAAATGTCTAATAAACCTAATTGGCCTGGTTTTAAATGGTAAAATAACTAAGGAAACTGGTTTCAAACAAAAATTGGTTTCCTAACCTCTTTACATAACCGGCTTTCATTTGAGATGGAGACTGGTTGTAATTCGATTTCCTATGCCATTCTCAACTAGTTTCCTATGCGTTTTTTTTGTAGGACTGAGGGTCAGGTAACCCCAAAAGTTAATTAGTGTCTCATATAACAATGACTTTGTTAATGAATATGAACTCTAATTGATTGTATTATTAACATGACTTGTAATTCGTATACAAAATATGGGCTTGAAATCTCTGTTACTCCATAATTTACAGTTTGTTAGTTTATTTGGGCTTCGTTTGGTAGGGCGTAAAACGTTTTCCTGGAAAACCGTTTTCCTCTATTTTCAGTTTTACATTGTTTGGTTGACAAAGGAGTGTAAAACCATTTTCCCTTGGAGTAAAATTACACTCCCAATGATGGAAACCATTTTCCCTTCAAAATGAAGGGAAAACTATTTTTCTTATCTCTCTTACACACTCCTCTCACTACCTCCCTAATTTCCCTCTCATATTTCATACATTTTCAATATTTTTCTTACATGAAACCAAACAATGGAAAACTAATTTTGGAATTGTGTTTTCCATTGTAAATTATTTTCCATGAAAATCATGTTACACTGAAATATGTTTTACACCCTACCAAACGGAGCCTTGATGTGGTACTGGAGGTGATTATTAAAAATTATGGATACTTGGGCAAGTTAGAGCAAAAGTACTTGAATTATTCAAGATTTCAGCTTAATATGTTTAGAGTTCGTATTGTGTCGGACTCGTCCGACACAATCATCCAGTCGGACCACTTCACTTGAGTTTCAGGTAGTCTTCATTTTTTTTCAGGTAGTCTTCATTTTTTTTCAGGTAGTCCATTATTTCTTTCAATTGGCCCATTATTTCTTTCAGTTGGTTCATTTTTTGTTTCAGTTGGTCCATTATTTGTTTCAGTTGGTATACATATTACGAAACAAAGTCCAACTGAAACAAAACAAAGTCCAACTGAAACAAAATAAAGTCCAACTGAAACAAAACAAAGTCCAACTGAAACAAAACAAAGTCCAACTGAAAATGGAAAATAGTCCAACTGAAAATGGAAAATACCAACTGAAAGAATAAATGGGAAGAAGATGCCAAAGAAGATCTGATTTTCTGGCGTGGCTCTAGTCTTCTTTTCTCTTCTTTGATCAACTGGGTTAGAGTTTTTTCTGTGGGCTCTGATATGAATGTAGGGATTAGCGTACTGATTGTAATTTTGTAATTGGTAATGTACTGTGAACTATTCTAACCCAGCAATGAGAAGAGACCCTTGCAATAAGGTGGTCATTATGGAACTCTATGGTGAAAGTATTGATCTGTATGGAGGAGCTGTCATGAGATTTTGCGGAAATGATGCATATCACTTCATTAGAGAGGGTCTTATCCAAAGGGAACTGAAGGCAAAGGGAACTCGCCTTGGAGCCATTGTTGGTTTACGGGTCACGAGATTATGTTGTCCGAGTGATGTCCAGACTGCTGTAGCTAAACTCTGAGGCATCTTGAAATTATCAAAAAAAGAAAAAGAAGATGCCAAAGAAACCAAACAACAACAGCTTTTCCGGTGAAGATGGTGAAGATGAATAGGGGAGAGAGAAATAGCGCATTTGCAGAACATGTGAAGTTCAGGAGGAAGTGAAAGTGGAGATTTTTGGGTTTTAAATTTGTTTCAACAAATTCAAAGTACTGGGCTCATCCCGTCTGACAATATGCATTGGGTCAGACGGTCTGACCCAATACTTTCACATATGTTTATCATATATTGTGGAGAGTTGTTGTATGATATTTACTGAACAGGAGGTGCGAAGTAAAGAGTGACGAGGACTATTTTTCACTTTCTTAATGTAAAGCATACGTTAGATAATTATTTTTCACTTTCTTGCGTTTGAATATTTTCGTTCCATTGCATTCTCTTGTAATTTTAAATTTATGGAGATCAATTTGAAGTCTTGTCTTTGCTAGCTAGGGCCTGAAGCCTAAGATTGAAAAAGCACAATAAGCAAAGAAGATGGAGAAGCTTAACAATATATTCATATTGTATTATTTTTGGTAGATGGTTTGAAATTTTTTATTGGTGACTTGTACTTGAATATACTTAGTCAAACATTATTTATGCAATATAATAATCACAATGCTTACAACGGTTGTGTGGAGGAATGTACTAACAAGCAAGGAAAAACTTATGTGAGTTGATAAAGGTGGTCACAATACATTTGTATAATACAGAATATTAAAAAATGGGACGGAAATCAGGCTACCCAGATCCTAGCTAATGAGACAGACAATTAAGGCATTGATCACCCATCCAAAGGGCCCTTTTGCTTGCTATTTTGCTCAGCAACTTAATGCTCCCTGTTAAAAATGTATCCCCTAAAGTTAAGCAGTGCCTAATATCAATTAATCTCTTTTATTACTAGGCATGACTAATTGCTTGTAGTAGATATAGTAATGGGAGAACATTGTAGAGAAGGCAAATACCTTAGGCACGTGTTTATAACCCCCAAATTGTTTATAGTAACATATCATGTGTAAAATAATCTTTTAGGCTTATTTTCTTACCTACACGTTCATATATCTTGGAATGTCTTAAATTCATTAAACTGAAATTTGCATAGAGCTATTTATAATAATTTCCGCTCTCTTATTGGGTGATCGCGCGATAGCGTGCGGTTCAACAACTAGTAATCATGAAAAAATGGCAATAGGGGTTGAGTACTGTTGAAATTCCTAGACTTTTTTTTTTTTTACAGTAGACTTTTTCTTTTTGGTTATTGAGCTTTAAAGGAAGAAATATAAAACTTTCGGTTCTTACATCCTTCCAGCCTATAAAAGAAATACCCAAAAATATAAAGTAAAGGAATAAGAAAATGAAAAGTCAATTCAGGTTGCTTTTTCTTCACCTTAAAAATCCTTAATTGAACTGAATTAACTTTTATTGGATCTGATTGGACTTGATTCAACTTATTGGACCTTATTGAACCTTCTTAGAATTTATTGCACCTGATTAAAACTTATTGACCTGATTGGAACTCATTAGACTTGATTGGACCTGATTGAAACTTATTAGACCTTATTGTACCCTATTGAAACTTATTTGATAAAAAAGTTAATGAGTAATAACATAACTATTACCTAAAAATTTATTATGAGATAATAATTATCAACATTTATCCCTCGAAAAAATAGTAATTATTAATTATATCTTATGATTAACATTTTAACAAAAAGATACTTTCACTACAACAAAAAGCTTCATTTACGACCAAAAATTACGACCACACGCGTTTCTGGTCGTAAATAATAAGCAATAACGACCATATCTGTAACTGGTCGTAAATAGTACAAATTATCTACGACGAGGCGGAATTCTAGTCGTAAAAAGCCATTTTCTCGTCGCAAAAAAATAATAACTACAACAAGTTTGAAATCTGGTCGTAAAAACTCAAAATTTTAATATTTCGCTGAAAATATCAGCAGGATATAATGCCGCGTTGGATCCATTTTTGCAATTATCTATCCTTAGTTACTCCCACCACCGACACTATCTCTTCTAATTTCCCCAAAATTCTCTCTCCTCTCTCATTTTCTTATCCTCCCATCTCTCTCCTCTCTAATTCAATACCTTCATTCTAACCTCCATAGCCATTGAAATTCTTTTCTTCTTTCTTTCTTCTTTTTCTCCATTTTCGTCTTCTTCTTCTAAGCATTTTTTTTTTTTTTGAAATTTCATTTCATTTTAAGATTTCGATTACACGAAATTCGCTGCAAATTTTTGTGATGGGTGATTACTCGAAATTCGCTGCAAATTTTTTATTTTTCAGGGGATATATTTTGGGGTTTTATTTTGGAGTTTTCGTTTGGTTTTTCTGGGATTTTTTCGAAATTCATTCATTTGTTCGTTTGGTTGAAGGGGGTTTCGAAATGGGTGGTTTGGAGGGGGGTTCTAAGGGTAGGGATTTGAAGTGGTGGGAGGTTCAGGGGTGGGTTCGAATCAGTAAGGGTGGTTGGGGGGTTGGGTTCGAAGAGGGGGTTTAGGGGGGTTGGGGGTTCAGTGGGTTCGAGGGGGGGTTCAGGGGGTGGGTTCGAAGGGGGGGTTTAGTGGGGGTGGTTGGGGTTGGGTCGGGTTTTAGTGTTGGAGGTTGGGTCTGTGTTTGGGTGGAGTGGGTGGTGTGGTGTTTGGGTCAGGTGGGTGGTGGTTGGGCGGTGGTGGGTTGTTTGGGAAAAATTGGTTCGAAATTTTTTGTGTTCATTTTGGAAAAATTGGTTCATTTGTTGATGTTGTTTATGGGTTCAGTGTTGTAAAGATGTCTGGGAAAAATTGGTTCATTTGTTGACGATGTCGTTTCCAACCCTATTTTCTGGGATCATTGTTGGGTTCAATGTTGTGGAGATGTCTGGGTTCAATTGTTGATTTCGTTTCCTTGTTGATTGCAGATGAACGATGATGAAGCATGATGATGAACATTGATGAAGCACGATGATGCGGAATGATGAAGGTTGATGAAGGTCGAAGGATGATGAAAGATGAAACCCAGAAAAGCCATAAAATAATTAATTTTGTTATTTTTTTTTTTTTTTTATAAATTTAAGTTTTTAGATTTCATTTTTTCTTTTGATTTATTGTACCAAATTCATCAAGATTAATAATAAAAATATAGTTTATTGATTTAATACTTTTTATTATTTTTTTTTGATGACAATGTTGTTTATTTGCTTAACATTAAATTGTAACTACTTAAATTTAATTAGTTTTATTTAAATTAAATTGAAATAAAAAGCAAACAAATTATAATATTCAATTGATCAGACTAGCAACTCTAAATATTTGTTAATTTCTTTTTTTTATATTTTTATATAGCAATTACGACCGGATTTTCTGGTCGTAAATGATAACTTCTTTTTTTTTAATATATTTTTATTTAGCAATTACGACCAGAAAACTGGTCGTAAATGCTAACTAATTGCGACGAGAAATAAATCTCGTCGCAAAAGAGCAATTACGACGAGCCACTTAAACCGGTCGTAAATGCCAGTTTTTCTTTTGCGACGAAGCCTTTTACGACCACCGACGACCACACGCGTTTCTGGTCGTAAAAGGCCTTTTGCGACCAGTTTTGAGCTTTTTACGACCAAAAATTTGGTCGTAAATGACAGTTTTTCTTGTAGTGTTTTTATATGCTTGCGTATGTACAACTTTCACCACTAATATACCTAATAGTCTTGCTTTGGTTCCATAAAGCACTAGTAGGAAATCAATTGATAACATTTATATCTTTCATTGTTATTAGTAACATTGAAAACATGTTCTCTCTAGTTATTTAAAGAACAACTGCAGATTTTTGTAATTATGATGATTATTGTTGTTAACCTTATTTGACCCTTATTATAATATTTTTTAATAATAACATAATCAGCTAATAGTAATATTAATAGTATAACAGTAAATAATAATGCAAATAAAATACTATATGATCATAATGGTACTTTAATTAATATATCTCTATTCTATATGAGAAGAGGGATAGGACACGAAAATATTAGAAACCCCATTTACCCTCATTACATCTCTATTCTAACTACTTACTTTAATTAAAAAATAAAAAAAGAAAACTACCTTATTAATTTTAAAAATAAAAAAAGACATTACAAAAAGAAAACCATCAACAATTCAAATATTCCTAATTTATAAGATATAATTAAGAATTAATTTAATTTTCTACATCCCCTAAAAAAATTAATTTTCTACGTATTTTCGCACGCATCGCATGCACATAAAAACTAGTATATATATATATATATATAAAGGAGGAACGTTTAGAGAGCACACGGAGCTCCTTAAGATTTCGAGGCCATAGAGCCCACCACGTAGGATTGCCATTCCGTTAATATTTTTTTTTTACAAAAATAGAATTATGCAAAGATCTAAATACATATAAGAGTTATAGATAAGCTAAAAAATTAGAGTTTGATTTCGAATCAACATTATAACATGTAATTTGTTTATAACTTTTGCCATGTAATTCGGAATATCATAATTATTATTTAATTGAATATTGCTCAAAATATATTTTCAAATAAGATCTATTTATAATATAGTTAGACAACTTATGAAATAGAGAGCGCCATGTAGGATTTTCATATCATTAATTTTTATTTTAAATATTTTGAAAAATGGAGTTTTACATATATATTGAAATACATAGATGGAGTTTTGGATAACAAGAAATTAGAGTTTCGTTTTGAATAAAAACCTAAATTATTGTATTATGTAAACTAAATATAACTTTTGCTACCTGATTTAAAACATTATAGTTTTTTAACATTTGAGAGTGCTTGAAATATGCTTCAAAATAAGATATGTTTACAATATAATTTTACGACTCATGAAAATTTATTGAACTAGATGAATGGTTAGACATTATTTAATCTTTCTCTTCGATAAATATAATAGCTAAAACTATATTGTACTATATGTGACTTTGTGACTATAAAAGTTTATCATAGGTCCAATTTACAAGATTAAACATGTTGTCTTTCACAACCCTAGCCTTACGATTCCGGATGATCTAGAGTTTTAATAAAATTCTACAAGGTAGAGATGTACATGAACCATATATATTAAATCAAGGGCTTATATTGGTGGAATGGGGGGAAATAAGGAGTTGGATTTTGATGAGAAAAAATAGAGGGGATTTTTATTCAATGGTTTTTATTGCTCAAACTCTAAGGATCCAATTAGCAACCTTTCTTAACTAAACTAAAACAATTTAGTATTGCAACAAAACTTATTAAGGAAACTTTGTTGCTACAATAAAAATTAAAATGTATAGCGATAATGTTACATATATATATTAGAGTTTATGATGATGAAAAGATTAGAGTATGATTTTAAAAAAAAAATAACCTTAGAATATTACAAAGAGCTCTACTTAATACTGACATGTCATTATTTTTAATTTTTTTGAAAAAACATAGTGTTTGACATAGATATAAATATATAGAAGGTGTTTTTAATAAGTGAAGATTACACTATGATTTTAAATAAACAACCTAAATGATTTAACTATGTAATCATTTTACCATCAGAGATTGCTCCTAAATACCATCAGACAGTGGTCCAAAATATGTTCCATATACAATATAGCTTTACAACTTATGAATATATTTTTTTTAGATAAACAAAAATGTATTATTCATATAAAAATAACTATAAAACAGCGTATTATATGTGACAGTAGCAATTATGTCTTTGAAAATTATACTTATAAAAATTGAGTTATATAAATATAAATGATACATACATATAGTTTTGAACATATAACATACCATGATGGAATTACATGAAGAATCAAATGAGAATTTGTCAACGACATTGTAGATGTATTATGCAATTGAATAATTAATTTATTTCTAGAAATATTTGTTGTATATATAATTTTTTATATTTTTCTTTTTCATATATCTATATGTCATATCTTATTTTTTGTCTCAACGAGCTTAATTCTACTAAAACTAATTGGGAAATTAAGGTTCAAGTTTCTAGATTATTTGAGATCGCAGATCATAAAAAAAGAAGAAGTTTGATAAGTCTTGAGATGGTCATGATTAATTAAGATATTTTTTCTCTTAAATAGTATTTTCAATTATTAATAGAGGTTAGTTTTATATTTAATTTACTCTATTTATGATACCATCATTATGATATTCTTTTTGACCTTTTCGTCTTCTATTCTATGCGCTTTAGTGTTATGTGGTATATTAAAAGTTGAAGTTGTGGTTGTAACTCGTATGTTTTCTCTATTCGTTCTATCTTGTTTCTATTAAATTATTACCCTATACTTTCACAATGCAAATTATCATTTGAGTATTTTCCATGTTAAAACTGTGTTAGCTATTGTTAGTCATACCAATAATTGGAATATATTTTAATAATAGACTTAACTACAATATTTAGTTGAACATAAAAAATTATAAAATTTATATATCACAATAACAAATCTAAAAATTAAAGTATGCTGACAGAAATTTTCTCTCACTAGTAGAATAAATGCTATTTGCTGTGGTTAAAAAGTGCCCTATTGCTGCGGTTTTGGGCGCGCATCAATTAAGGGGGCAGCAATATGTATTAATTATATTGCTGCGGTTTTAAACCGCAGCAATATCGACAAATATTACTGCGGTTTTTAGGCCAAACCGCAGCAATATGTGTTTTTAAAATATTAAAAAATACAGGTATATTGCTGCGGTTTCTTCCCAAAACCGCAGCAATATAGGCACGACAGGTAAATTTTTTTTTTTTCAATTACTCAAGGCGTGAATTGTTGGGAGTTATAATACACTTATAATATAAACATTTCTAAATCCAAGAAGCTATTGTAGTACAATAACATCATAAAAGTAACTAACCCAAACTACTATATATATATTCAATAAAAATAATATTTTACAAACCCTACTTACAAAATATATAAAAATAAAAATATCGAAACAGAAAAAAAAAATCAAAGAGAATAAAAAACGCCATCTCGCTACCACCACTGCCAGCAAGTGCCTGTTCAACACAGCGCTTCGTTGCAGGTCTCGACGGAGCCACTTAATCTCGCCGGAGTGAAGGAGTGAGAGATAATGCACGAATCTCACTGGAAAAGAAAGCATGAAGTCACCGGTGACATGAAATTTCCAGATCTAAATAAAACTTTTAACACGGAATAAAGTTACCTAGTCAGATCAACAAATAGATCGTACAAAATTTCACCCCGACATCGACAACCGCACCACGAAACTGCTCTACTTCATTTTATTTATTTCACCGCTGACATTTCACCGCCGACATTTCACCGCCGACATTTCACCGCCGAAATCTTCGAACAATTTCACCGCCGACATCGACAACCGCACCACGAAACTGATCTACTTCGAACAATTTTCGACGTGATGAAACTGAAATTTGTGCGAAAGGAGTGAGAGACGAAAAAGGAGGAGCAAACTGATTTACTTCGAGATCTTTGAGTAAGACATACCCAAGACCTGATCTTTGAGTTAAACTGAAATTTGTGCGAAAAAGTTTCGAGATCTTTGAGTAAGACACGAAACTGATCTACTTCAAACAATTTCCGACGGCGGCGAAGGAGAGAGAAGGTTGATGATGGCGACGAGGTGAAGGAGAGAGAGAGGATGAGAGAAGGAGAGAGAGAGAGAGGCGCCTAGAGATGAAAGGAGTGAGGTGTGAGATGAGAGGAGAGAGAGGATCAGAATAGGAGAGAGAGGCGCTGAGAGATGAAAGGAGTGAGAGATGAAAAAAAACCCTAAGTGAAACCCTAAGTGAAACCACGCTTTTATATATATTTTTTATAATTTTTTTAATAATATTGTTGCGGTTTTTGTCAAAAACCGCAGCAATATATCTGGTCAAATAGTCAACTATTTTCAAAAATTTTTCTGCTTTCACTATATTGCTGCGGTTTTAAGCAGAAACCGCAGCAATATCTTTATTTCATATTTTACTTTTTTTTTTTACATGATATACTGCCGCGTATGGCTAAAACCGCAACAAATTGCATTTATTCTACTAGTGTATGTCTTTTCAACTGCAACAATGGGCTTGGACATGGTTTTAAGAGAATTAATTTTTTTTGGTAATTTAGCATAGACGGGTTAATTAGAGTAAAGAATAAGTAAATCTTTACTAAAGTAAAAGTAACTTTATGAGGTAATTTGATTAACATAATGTAAAGGTGATGTTGTCAACTATAGTTGTTTTTTTTTTTACCAAAAGTATAATGGTTCCAATAAATGAAACTACCATTGTTGCAATAGGAAAAAAAAAATGAGGAAGTATACAGATACAATGGTGTTGAAAAATCTCAATTCACAGCAACAAAAAATTCAATAATGTTAACAACAAATTTGCAAAAAATTAAAATAAACAACAACCCGTGCAACGCACGGGCTTAAAAACTAGGTTAATTTATTAATAATAACATAATCAGCTAATAGTAATATGAATAATAAAATAATAAAAAATAATACAAATATAATACTATATCATAATCGTAGTTGTAATTTAATTACAATTTCAATTTATTATATTGATCATTGACTATTTGGACCTTATTGGAATTTATTGGAACTTATTGGACCTCATTATACCTAATTAGACCTGATTGTAACTTATTACACCTCATTGAAACTTATTGAGTCTTATTGGACCTAATTAGGACATATTGACCTGATTGGATCTAATTGAAACTTATATGAACTTAACTAATTGAAACTGAAACTTAAAGGTTAATAAAATGTACCCTTAAAAATAAACCTACATGTAGTTCATTAGAAAGTTAGAAGCGTTATATTAGTGAAACTGTTGGTGCAAAATCAGTTGGATGACTTTGCAAACAAGTCAATGCACACCCAGTAGTTAGATACTGAATGTCACAGGACTCTTAGCCCCTGGGAGTTACCGGTGTAATTAGATAAAACCTTGCTAACGTACTTTGTTATAGCCTAATGTAATTAAACTACAACGCCTAATAAATTCAGGCGCTCGGTATGAAATGAGTAAATCAGTGCAATACTTAATCTATTAATTAAAGCTGAATATTCCCTCATATATGACAAACTTCTAGAAAGATTCTTTTATAACACACATGAAGATAAACCAGGCTGGACAATTAAAGGACAAACATGAAGATGAATACCTCCATGGATTTCGACTAAAACTGGAGATTTAACAAACTTGTTACTCAATACATGCTCTAATTCTAGGCTAATGACTAACTATAAGCCCTGAAGGGGGTTGGCTAATCTAGGTTGAAGCTACGCTAGAGAAGAAAGTAAATTGCATGTTTGTTGTGTGTTATGTTTGTTGGCTTGTTCTGGTCTTCCTTCTTGTATTTATATTACGCAACTATGTATAACTTCCTTGCTTGTTTGAAGAGAACTGATTTGAATTATTTATGATTCAAATCACAACTGCCATCTTCTGGCGCCATAGTGATTTCATCCCTTTACCCACGTTCTTGCATGCTCCATAATCAAATTAACTACCAGCCACGTCATTGTTAGTATTTGGCGTCCTTTGACTTTCATTTCTTGACCATTCTTGAATGTTGGGCTTTCTTCTACATGCTATTAGTTGTTGAGTATTTATCATGGGCTTCTTTGTATGATTGGGCCTTCACATTTACATAAACATCAAGAATTGAATTCTTTGGGGTTTGATGCAATGTATTATAATAAATGTTAGCTAAATATAAAAATGGTAGTAACAAATTGTCCCCCTGATACGTGAGGTGATGTGTCCAGAACCCACAAATTATAAGCATGGATATATCCAATTTGTTTTAATAACAACCTAAAAGTATCTTCTTCCATTATTCTAAGGTGATCGACAAATTTCTATTTAGGATGGCTAAATTTGGTTGAAAAGAATAATCTATCATGTACTCCTTCCTTTTTTCTTCTAGCCAATGTAAAATCCATTAAGAAAGTTTGTTTAGGACATGATCCCATGGGATAATTTTGTAATATCGAATAGGGATCTGCACCAAGGACCATAAGATGATGTCATATCTGACATGTACATATGTATTGTACTACATATCTCGAAGATGATCCATTCACGGTTCGAAAGACCTTTATCCTCTTTTTATTTCCTTTAACTAAGAGTCTTCTTAGATATTTCCAAGGCATATCTGGTTGCCAAACTTCTTCCATGATGGCTTTACCCTAAGATTTGCACACCAATAAGGAAGTAACTTGATCATTTGTGTCGAGTTTTGGAAATATCCATGCTTGCATAGATCTGACCCTATTTGAAAGGCCTTAGATTTATCTACATGTTTAAGATCTGTATAATAGGATTTTTGCCAAAACATTTATTAATAGTAGCATTCCACTTAATGGACTCTTCCTTTATGAATTCATTCTTATCTTCAGATATAATATCCAATACTTTGTGATGATTCAAACATTTAAAGGGATAAGGTTTATATATTAGAGATATTGGACGAAACATAGATAGACGAGTAAAATCCATTACTGACCTTCACATATATTGTTTTCTGACCTTCACATATGTTGTCTTTACATACATATTTGTCGACGGAAGCCTAAACTTTTATCCACTTTTTTTCTTAACCACTTAATTATAAGGCATTTATTTAGAGAGAAAAGTAAGCATAAGAAGACAAATGATAAGTTATTTTATTTAATGCAATAAAATATAGTTATTTTATTAATAATTTAACACTCCGCATTACATTCGAGAAATTACTTTTAGAAGTAATTTTATAAATACTAAATTTATCTATTTGTAGATAAATAGTACAATTTAATCGAATGCTCTAATGGGTATCCTTTGGAGATGCTCTCTGCAAACAAGCCCTACCATGGCATGGTAGTTTTCCTTTTCGATTTCATCGCCTGCTGCATATCTTATGACAGCAAAATAGTAACCATCTCTAGGACCATAATTAAACTTTCCCTTGAAGATCATCATGCGATAAGTATCATCCCAATTATATCTTCTGTCTAGAAGGGTTAGGTACATCCATGGGAAGAAGCCTCATGACTCCCATAATTCTCATAGTTGACATACACATTTGAAGTGTACTATCCTTCCTTCTATCTTATTTGGGCTTGGTTTCATCCTTACCACCTTAACTGAGGTTTGGGTACATGTGAGAACCAAACTTTTGGCGTAGGCCCAATTAAGAGTTTGGGGCCTTGGAAAGTTGAAGACGTTTGCGACTTCTTTTCCCCATCTCTTGCAAACTAGTAGTAGTTCATCTTGTGAACTATGTAGAAGTTTTGGCCAAATATAAGTAGCTAGTATATTCATGATGACTCCAACTTTGCTAGCGCTGGATTCTGGTAGCTGGATCTTCTGGCTCCACAACTGGATCATCCCCAAAGATCCTAGCCATCTATTCACCCCATTGTTGTGTCTTCATTACTATGAAGGCCTCTTTATCCTCTTGGATAATATCCAATGATGGGTGGTGGTTGAAACAGTCTTCATCAAAGTCGCCTACTACATCCTCATAATTATTTAACTCCATCTTTTCTAAGTTTTGTAAGATGAGAGGAGAATGGTGGGAAAGGATTTCTTAACTTTGTAAGATAGGAATAGAATAATGAATGAGACTTCTCAATACAAACTTCTCTAGATAACCGATTTGTTTCCTATAACTGTCATTTTTATAATAACTTTTAGGATTAACCACTAAGTGTTGGGATCATTTTTCGAGAAGTTTAGAAGAGAACTTGACAAATTTATTGGTAAATCACATGATGACTTCATGTTATAGACTGGGCCTACATTTTTATTTCCTTAATTCATTACACACTTTAAACGTTTGAGTTTAATAATTGGATATCATGAACATAAATACGTAATTTGGTACGTATAAGGTAAAACTCTATCTTGAGATTAACATGAAATAAAAAGTGCAATCTGCAATCAAGAATTTAATCTAATATGACAATTCCAATAACATTTTACATTCTATTAACAGATCAACTCTTAATGGCCATCAAGCACATATATATATATGAACAACAGGAGTCTCAAAAATTAGACAATAAAAGAAAAATAGCTAAAAAGAAAAGGCTAATACAAGAGGGACCCATCAAATTTATGTTGCTTAACCAAGACATTTTACATAAACTGTTGAAGAGGACAAAAACAATAAGGTCCCAAAGCCTACTATTATTTCTGTACATTAAACAAAGGGATGTAGAATGTAAAGCAACCAGCTAACAGACAACATTAACAAGCCCATGATATCAATTCATTAGTTTCCTTGTAACATGCTACAACTGCTTCTATCTTGATACCATCTTTCCCTACTAAAGAAACCATGTAAGACCTTATTGTCTTTATCCTATGGCAGAAAAAACAACAACAAGAACAAACAAATTCAGTTGTAAGTAATTTTACATTTAACAAAAACAACAACATAATGCGAAACAACAACAACAACAACAACAACAACAACAACAACAACAACAACAACAACAAACAACAACAACAACAAACAACAACAACAAACAACAACAACATAATGCTTAAACAACAACAAGCAACAACAACAACAAACAAAAACAACAAACAACAACAACACTAATTACCAAAAATTACAACAACAACAACAAATTAAACAACAACAACAAACAACAACAACAACACTAATTACCAAAAATTACAACAACAACAACAAATTAAACAACAACAACAAACAACAAACAATAATTGTTAAACAACACGACGAATTACCTGAGACAAGCTACGGACTGGACTGGAATAATACGCGGCGGAGGCTGAAGTAGTTAATTACACGGCGGAGGTGGCAGAGGTTGGAGTAGTAACTTACGCGGCGCCGGCGTAAGGTGGTGCGTGTTGCCCACCTGTATCCAAAAACCCAATTTTTAGGGTAACAAAAAGAAAAAAAAATTATAAACAAAGAGGGTAGAAATTACCGCCGGAAATGTGGTCTGTTTCGCCGGTCGCAGGTCCCGGTCGCGGGAATTACCTTCAATCCAAGTTTCGCCAGTTTCGCAAAAACCCAACTTCTTCAAAAACGAGTACAAGAGTTCGTGGGCAGAAAGTTTGAAAAAACAGTCGTGTTTGAGTGACAGTGCGTTTGAAGTCGTGAAAACCAAATGAACGCCTTTTTACATCAGCGACGGTTTAAAGCCGTCGCCTAAGACCCTACAAATCTGAAACTTAAAATACTTATCGACTTTAAGCCGTCGTTGATTTCAGCGTCCGTTAAGGCCGTCGTTAGTTTAGTTAAAAGCAGTCGGTGCTGCCGACAGTTTTATACCGTCGATATTTACAATTATACCGTCTGTTTTTGTAGCTGTCGCTGGTCTGTCGTTGTTAATTTGCCATTTTCTTGTAGTGTCAGCTGGTTGGTGAAACATACCTGCCTGTTTTTGGTAGCTTTCACATTTATGCACATATCTTTTGGCATCCCGACGCATCGTTTGCCAATAGTATCCGTAAGCTAGGATTTTGTTTGATAAGCTTCTGCCTGCTGCATGGGATCCGCATTCCCCTCATGGAATTCCTTGATTGTAGCTTCCCATTGATCTTGCTCTAGGCATCTTTGCAGCAAGTCATGGCTAGTATAGGCTCGTTTGAATAAAACACCTGAAATTACGTGCTACCTGGTAGCTTTCATTCTAAACTTCCTGGCTTCCAGGTTATCCTCTGGTAGGACACCCTTCTCTAGATATTCAAGTATTAGCTGGGTCCAGCTGATGCTTCCTGCACTGTTAGCATCATCATGTGTAGCGTTTACCTGTTTGGTGATGGCTGACTCTGCTAAATGGGCGATTGGTATTGATTTAAAGTCACATTTCCTGAGTGCTGACCCCAGGTTGGCTAAGGCGTCAGCTTTGGTATTCTTGTCCTTTGGGATGTACCTTAGGTCGAACACTTCGAATAGCTTTGCTTTCTCTTTGACTAGGTCTAGATATGACGCCATTTTGGAATCCTTGGCTGCGTATTCGCCTTTTACTTGGCTTACTATCAATAATGAATCACGTAGATCATATGCCGATATCATGCCTGCAATTAAAGCTTCGTACTCAGGTTCATTGTTAGTAGCTTTAAAATCACAACATATAGAACGTACTATCATGTCCCCTTCTGGCGACTTTCGGACTATTCCTAAGCCAGCTCCTCTGAAATTCGAGGATCCGTCATTGCTGCCAAGTGCCTGCCTTACCTACTAGGTTGATATGGCGTACTTCCTATTCAGCTGTGGCTGCTAGGTCGGGAATGAAGTCTGCCACAAAGTCAGCAAAGGCTTGGGATTTTATAGTTGTTCTGGGTAGGTACCTGATATCATGTGCACTTAAAGATATAACCCATTTGGCCATTCTTTCAGAGCATTGAGGCTTTCTTAATACAGCCTTAACAAGGTAATTAGTCATAACATGTATGGGATGAGATTCGAAATAATGACGTAGTTTTCTCGATGCCATATATAAAGCTAACACTAACTTTTCTAGTGATGTGTACCTTGTTTCAGCAACTAGCAAAGATTTACTTATGTAGTAAACTGGCAGTTGCTGCCTTTCAGCTTCCCTTGCTAACACTACACTTACTACTTTGCTGCTAACAGCTAGATAAAGCTGGAGTGTCACCTGCAGCTGTTTTTGAGAGAAAAGTAGGCTGAGCCACGTAAGCTTTCAGGTCTTGCAATAATGTTTCGTGCTCAGCTGTCCAGTCGAAACCTTTGTTCTTCTTCAGCACGTGGTAGAATAGGTGGCACTTGACTGACGATCTAGATATGAAGAGGTTGAGCGCAGCTACTCTACCTGTCAGCTTCTAGACTTCTTTTAAGTTTCAGGGTGATTGGACGTTGATCAATGCTTGTACTTGGCTAAGACTAGCTTATATCTCTCGCTGGATGACGATGTAACCTAGAAACTTTCCTGCATGTACTCCAAAGGAGCATTTAGTGGGGTTAAGTTTCATGTTATACCTTTTTAATACCTCAAAGGTATCCTGTAGGTGGGCAACATGGTCTTCAGCTTGCTTTGTCTTTACTAACATATCATCTATGTCGACTTCCATCGTGTCTCCCAGCTGCTTCTCGAACATTTTTTAAACTAGTCTTTGGTAAGTGACACCTGCATTTTTTAGTCCAAACGACATCACTTTATAGCAATATATACCTCTTTCTGTCATGAATGTCGTTTTCTCTTGGTCCTCCGGATCCATCAGTTTTGATTATAGCCAGAATATGCATCTAGGAAAGTGAGCCTCTCAGGCCCAGCTATCACGTCCATCGAGGCATCAATATGTGGTAGCAGGAAAGGGTCTTTTAGGCACGCCTTGTTGAGGTCGGTCAAGTCGATGCAGACTCGTCATTTGTCGTTCTTTTTGCCAACAACCACCACATTAGCTAGCCAATATGGGTATTTAACTTTTCTTATTTTCCCAGCTTTGAGCAACTTCTCCACCTCTTCATTGACTATCAAGTTCCTTTTTGGGGCAAGCTTTCTTCTTTTTTGTTTGACGGGTTTTGAATTGTGGTCGACATTCATCTTGTGAGTGATGATGCCAGGTTCAATTCCTACTATATCTTCGTGACTCCTTGCGAAACAACTTATGTTTTCTTTTAAGAACTTGATCTTTCGTTCTCATTCTTCAGCTGGCAGGGAGGCTCCAATCTGCACGATTTGTTCTCGCTTTGCCGGGTCACTACATCTACATCTTGTTCGGTTGGCTTGGCGGGTGCTGGACCTTGCTTTAATTGTAGCTGGCTTCTTTCTTTGCTCTGAGGGATATGCTATAACATTCTCTAGCCAGCTTGCGATCGCCTTTAATTTCTTGTGCTCCCCATTTGGTAGGAAATTTGATGGTCTAATGATGTGTAGAAGGTACAACTCGCATCTTGTGGATCCATGGTATCCCCATGATGATGTTGTATGCTGCGGGACAGTCCACCACGCTGAATTTTGTTTGCAGGTTGACTCCTTTTGCATAGGTGGGCTGGGTGATTTCTCCGAGTGTTCTAGATGGTTTACCACTGAATTCGTATAGGATGGTCGCCTTTTTTATGATATCAGCCTCCTGCAGTCCCATGCTTTCGAGAGCATTCTTGAACATGATGTTAGCTGAGCTACCATTGTATATCAGCACTCTCTTCATCAAACTATTGCTGACGGTGAGGGATACGACGAGTCTGTCATGGTGGTTGGCTTCTTCGTCTCCATCTTCTTCGTCAAAGCTGATGGTCATGCTCTGTAGCTTCTTTTCCTCTGCATTCCTGTGCTGCTTTGGTATAGCTTTGGAACCTTCTCGAGCGAATATTTTAGCTGCAGAGTAGGTTAGTCCATATATTTCTGATCCACCAGATATGAAATTAATTACCTTATCATGCGTAGGCTCAGGTGGAGGGAAGGACTGTTTGTGGCTGTTACCAGGCTTATCTCCTTGTTGGCCCTTCCTTCCCATAGGTTGTTCAAGGTAATCTTTCTTTAGCAGCCAAGCTACTTCTTTCTTTACGGCGTTCCAATCTTCTGTGTGATGACCGTGCTCGCCATGGTAGCTGCACCACTTAGTAGTGTCCTTTTCGCTGTCTGGTGTGTCACTTTTGCGCGGCCACCTAGCGATTGTCCCCAGCCTTTCAAGCGCGTTCACTACGCCTCCTGCGTCCATGTTAAAACAGTAGGAGGAAATAGGTGGAGAATCAGTTTTAGCTACCTTACCTGTAGCCTTTTTAGCTACGCTATCAGTTTCGCGCTTTTGATAAGGCTGGTGACCAGTCATTCTTCTTCTGGCCTTGCGTCTTACGATCATGGCTAGACTCCCCTCCATACCTGGATACGTTATCTTCCTCGACACGAATTTCAGCCATGGCTCTGCCTCTAACCTCCTCGAAGGTATTGCAAGGGTACCTGGTTAACTCATAATATAACCTGGACTTGTATGTTAATCCTCTCCTGAATGCTTCAATGGCGGTAGGGACGTCGAGGCTTTTGACTAATATCATTTATTTGTTGAATCGGTCGAGGTACGGCCTCACAGCTTCGTTCGTTTTCCGAGTAATCTGGTACAGGTCGCCCGTGTGTTTCTCCAAGACTCTGCTGCTAGCAAATTGCAAATAGAACTTGTTAATCAAAGCAGCAAAATTTGGAATACTACCTGGCTTTAGGCTGATTAGTCACTACAGAGCTGGTCCAGATAGGGTGGCTCTGAATGACTTACACATGGTGGCCTCTAGGAGATTCTCGGGAATGGATAAGGTCCATATCTTCTGCTTATATTGTGCCATGTGATCATAACGATCTGCAGACCCATCATATAACTTATGAGGTTGGGATACATTGATCTTCTTGGTGATCCCAGCCTTCGCGATTTCATCAGCGAAAGGAGATTGTACGTAGCCATTGGGGGATTCTTTAGCTACGGGCGCTGGTGCTCCAGGCAGCTTCGCCAGCATGCGAAGTATTTTCTTATTCTGAGACTCTAGGAGCGCCAGCTTCTTAGTGGCAGGATCGCTCTCCTCTTCTTCTGGGTCTGATCTGGCGTTAAGCTCCTCCTCTTCGGCTTCCTGCTACTTGAGTAAGTGAGGTTGAGATTGCGGGGAGTCATGCCATGACCACGGGGCTTGGGCACCTTATTGCTTTTCACGGACTCCAGCTCCTTCCTGATATTGTCGATAGTTGGTGGGATTAAGATTGGGCGCGACGGACATTTGTTGAGCTTTCTAGAAAGCAACTTTCATTTGCTCGGCAGTATCGTCAGTCATTTTTGGAGTGAAATTTATGTATATTTTTTTCGAGATTTTTTGGAAAGGATAATTTTATGAAAATTTAGGTGTAGAGCTCCACGGTAGGTGCCAAACTGTTTATGCCAAATTTCACACATGCAAAACTTAGCTGAGGATCTACAGTTATGATGGTACACAGCTAGCTATAAGAAGAATAGCTAACTACAAAAAAGAAAAGCAACAGAGACAAAACACCAAAGATGGTGACGTGGAAAACCTCGTGAATAAGGGTGAAAAACCGCGGGTGGCTATGAGTCCACCAATCCACTATTTCAAGGTGTTACAGCTTAGTCTAAGTACTTTTGTAATGCCAAAGAGAGCAAGAATAATACTGAATGTAAAAATGAGAACTTGTGTCTTTCTTAGATTTCTTTCCCTATATTTATACAAGTGAATTTCTACTTAACGTTGCTCAATTTGCATTGCCCATTTGGAACTAACTCCTTCTCCTTTGCCATTTTCTCCTAGAATCAAGGGAGTAGTTCCTTATACTCGATCATGGGCTTCGTCCTATTTTATAGGCTTGACTTGTTACAACATTATCTCTTTGACTCAGTCTTCTTCATTAATCGCGTGCTTCATTGAATTATTTGCTTGACTTCTTTATGTATTGACGATCACAATCTGGCTTCTCGTAGCTATCCTCCAGATAGTTGCAGCAATGGCCTTACTTGTGATATCCAGGTTAGGCAAATATTTAGGACACAGCAGATGGTTACTCTTTTGACCTGATACAGTCGGCTACGCTCCATAACGAACCTTGGGGCTAGTATTTCTGGGCTCCATAACGAACCTTGGAGGCAGCGTTTATCCAAAGCCTGTACTTGCCACTGATTTGTTTAAGAGAGTGAGCTATGCCATCGTCATAATGAAAAGAAATGATTTGATAAATAAAATGTTTATAACGGGCTTAAGTAAAGGATATGAGTTTTCCACTCATTTTAGAATTTTATTTGTTTTGTATTTCTTATCTGAATTAGCAGGTCTGGTGTTGTGGGCTCGGAATTAGAAGTGAAGCAAGATTATGATGTCGCCCTATATTAAGGATTGAGTTTGTATTTTAGATAGTTGATTCCAGGTTAGTTTTGCGACTTTTCATTGTATATAATATTTGGGAATTTAGTCGAGATATTGGTGTAATTAAGGTTGTTATCCGCTGCGAAATAATTTATTTAAGAGTTAATTCTAGTTTATGGATGTCAAGTGTATTTCGCTAGCAGCTCGGAAGAGAGGACTGTTATAGAAAGTATTTTTTGACAATGTGTTCTCCCCATGTGTTGTAGACACTCATTATCTTCAACAACTCGTCTTGTTTCATTTTGGGCCAAAGATTTATTGCCAAGAAATTCATATCGCTCTCAATGATAGTAGCGTTAGACCCTTGTTCCCTAGGATCTCCAGATTGGTTCTTTGGATCCTTTCCAAAGAGTATTGTAACCTTAGATTGCCGCTTCACAATCTCTTCATTTTTGAATTTCTCCCAATCCTCTTGTATTATGTCCCTGTTGAACCGATGTCTCCAGCATTCCTGGGAAATGGTAAGAGAGGTATATGTTGGTTATCCATGTTTAAGAATTTTTGGGCTTTGACGATGTAAAAAAGATGTTGGGGGAAAAATATCAGAGATAAAATGATGTATTTATAATACAAGGACTAGTTATCCTGATCTTTTAGGATACGCGAGGAATAAGTAGTTAGATGCCCAAGCGATGTCTTACATAATTTTGTAACCACCCTCAACTATTTTAAGTTAAGGCCCTCGTGGGTAAAATGAGTTTGTCCATTAACCCCTCAATGTGTCACTTAATTTTTTGGGATTTGCCATTAATGGATGGTGCAGTTTGGAAGACAATTATTACTTTTGAAGTAACTTTTTGTCCTTCATTAATAAATTTACTATCACAAGAGACACTCCATCCTTTTTCCTTTTAACTTAGGCAGCGAGTACATTATTTGATTTGACATTTTTTTTAAAAATAAAATATTAGTTTTGAACAATTTTGATTGAACAAAAGGAATAATGCAAAAATGAAATAAAGTAACAAAAATTCGAACAAAAGATAGAAAGACAAATTTCATTTATAATATAATTTTTAGAACCCAGAGTTCAAATTTTTACATTAGAATAAAATTTACCACTCATTGTTTAGAACTTCTTAATTCTAAACTTCTAGGCCTTAATTTCTATTATGTCCTTTGGAGATGGAGGTATGTCAGCTTCATAGTCCTCTTTAGAGGTTGAAGTAGGATCATCCTCATCATCATCCTCAGAAGGGGCATAACCGCTCTCTCCACTGGAGGTCTCCTCAGGGAAGTCTGAGAGCCTCCTCCTCTTGGCAGAGGGTTCATCATCATCATCATCATCATCATCACTATCACCATTGGAGTCAAGGTATGATGTTGGAGAGGCATCCTCTTCCTCTTCTTCCTCTTCTTCCTCTTCTTTCTCTTCTTCTTTCTCTCTTTCCTCCGAAATCGCTGGAGAAAGAAGGAGAGGCTGTTGGTCAATCTCTTGTGGGTTGACATCTTGGGGTCCAGTGATATATGTTGGACTCTATTAACGGTTGAGGAGCATCCATTTTTAGAGAGAAGAGAGTATTTTGAGAAGGTTTTGGGGGATGAAAGGTTTGTAGGTGTTTAATCAAGAGATGGGTAACGTGTCCTTGTTATTACATTTACCCCTCTATATATAGAGATTCTTTTACCATATCTTGGAAAATGAAAAGTCATGCATCCTTTGGAATCTTGGCTTCATGACCTTGCATTTTAATATATTAAATCTTGGCTTTAACATGGCCCAATGAAATATGACCAAAAATAAAACATACCACACATCATGGACATGTTTTCTTCTTTGATTATTTCATTTTAGTTGTCTTTCCCATTAATACCTTTTTCAAGGATTTTAGGAGAAATTAAGATTTCTCAGACAATTTTATTACTTTCCTTTACGAATTCACAACCATCACCAAATTTCAATTCACCATGTCTAATGAAAGAGTTCGTGAAGATGAGGTTTGTGAACCACTCACTAAAAAACATGACGCCGTGCAATCTGAGGCCGCTCGTCAATTATGCAACGACATTAGAGTGAACCTTGCGACTTATAGATCTTTAGTATTCTGGTATGTGAACAAAAACACTGATCCTAACATTCCTTTAGATGATAGAATTGCCATTATTGGTCCCTGCTTTCCTTTCAAGATTCAATAAGCAAAGCGCCAAATGGTCTTGGAACAACAATGTTACCCGTTCTTAGTCCATATCATCTTAGAGGATTATAGGCTCAAAACACTCCCCTTTTCCCAAAAAACCCTCCAAAATATGAATTGGCCTTTAGCCAACAAACCTTTTAAGGGTTGGATTTCAGGGGTGGAGGCAAGAGCATGCTTTCTGCGAATGAAACCTTTTCATGACAAGTGGTCCAAGAACAAAACATTGTCCTTCTTGAGACTATCTTCTTATGAAATCATTCCCTTCGACGGCGCTATGTCCACTGCTTTACTAGCTTGTTGGGACCCTGCCATCAACTACTTCTTATTCAGGTAGGGGCCAATGATTATGACCTTATCTGATATTGCCTTCATTACTGAGACTTCTCCAACAGCCAAATATGGATTTTACCTTCCTATATTTCACCATGTTTAAAGAACATAATCACCTATATAGTTAATGTCTATCAATCTTTTGCCAGATTGCTAATCCCACTGATAATGCCAGCAAATGTGGTTTTCATAAATTTGTTGACTTCTTCGCTAATAAGGAAGACAATGAAGAAGTTCCTTCTCAAGTGGAAGTACTTTTTCTTTTTTGGCCTTCGCCAAGTTAATGATGTCTAGAGCTGGCAACTCTTTAATAAGAAAGTCTTTGTAGATGATTTTCCACATTGTTCCTCCTCCATAGGTAACAATTCAGTGACGCCAGCTTGTAGTGTAACACACCTAAGTTTCTTTCTTTCGGAAAACATATTTTAGTGTAAAGCTCCTTGAGAAACATGAGAGTATTACCCCCACGTGATAACGTTAAAGGCTTTAATACTAACTACTAAGTGAACTTTAACTAATGCAGCGGAAATAACTGAATAACTTCTCTTTATTGAAAGAAACTTAATTTATAACTATATAACAATGGAAATAAAGAAAATAAAATAACAACGCCTTGACTAATTATGAATCCTCACTAGCTCCCTTATATGAAGTATGCATCATATCAACCTGTAACAAATCTGCTCGCTAAAATAGGATCATCAATGGGACAAAGCCATAAAACAAAACAAAAAGTGTGTCAGTAAAAATATTGAGTATATGTATTTGCGAAATATAAAAACAATTTATTTAATCAAACATTTGAAATATTTAACTTCGGAAAAGACTTCCTTGATATATGATAATACTTATATAATATAAAGTATATAACTTTAGTAAAAATCATTTTTCCTTGCCTATGTATGTTTCCAAAAGTATTCACACACACCCCCAAGTTTAGTATTCCTTAACGAGTCTATTACGAGGGGTTACTACTTTCTCCACATGACTTATACAAAAAGTACATGGGTAAATAATACAATGGCTACCGTTCTTGCTAATAAATAAGAAGTCGTTGCATGGATAAATAAATAATAACTATAGTTCTTGCTAATAAATAATAAATCGTTGCCTGTTTATAATTGTGATCATGAAAGATCATATATCTAATAAAAATATTTCAAAAATAATCCTTCTGAAAGGGGACTATATAATACTACTTATAAACATAGCCATTTAAAGACATAAAATAACTTGTTTATTAAATCCTCTTGAAAAGTATTTATGAAAATACTAAATAAGAATGATAATAATTATAATGCTAATAATAACAACGTTGATATTTTAGTTTTATGCGATAATCATCCTCATGAACTCAAAGATAAAATTAAAAATCCATACAGTACTCAAGCCTTACGTTTTTAACAACAATACCACTCAAAGTATAGTCCTTTGGATATTAATTGTGATATAGCAATATGGCAATGATGACAAAGATGTTATGCACTTAATGCGTGACCGATTACATAGCTCACTATTGTTGAAAATAAAATGAACCGTAGACACTAAGATGTTTATAATAAGTCAAAAATTCAACATCCTCATGTAAACTCATAATACATACTCATAATAAAACTCATAAAGTTCATATTGGAAGTCATAAAAATATGTACTTAAATTTAAAATAGCAACCCTAAAACATGATACTATGCATGCATAACAATATTTAAAAATCTACATATACACGCACCTTAGAAATTAAAATACTACTAATGGACAAAGAGAAAGGATAAGCTAAAAGAGAGAAAGTTTAAACTTGAGAAAAAAGATGTATTCCTCATATTTGATGCAAAAACTATGAGAGAAGGATACCCTTATTTATAATAGTAGGGTAGTTAGAGTTAAAGTAGGACTAGGAAGCTAAAAGATGAGTTTAAGAGAAAAGATAAACAAATATAGCTAATATCTAACAAATTTTTACTATCATCCAAATAAATAAGTAAAAGAAATAAATTATCCTACAAGATATAATATTAGAAGTTTAAAATTATTAAGAAGATAAATAAAAGAACTTTGAAGATGAGCGCATGAGAACGAAGTTTATAAACATTTCCTAGCTTGCCATGAGTCGTGACTTTGCTGTTGTACAATATTTTTCCTTTTATTTCTTTTTCTTCTTGTAAAACATTGTAAATTTCTATAAGATATATTTTTTGTTTTAAATAAAACACTTGATTTTAAATCATAGTAGTTAAGACCTAATACTCATTTGGGCTAAACGTTATTTTAAATACCGAAAATCTTTCTAAAAGTCTTTTTTTAAAGCCTTTTAAATAAATAAGAAGACTTTTAAATAAATAACATTTTTAAATAACTAACACCTTTTCAAAATATAAATTTTAACTTACTAAAAATACGGAGATTTAAATGTAGGGCCTCTTCATCAATTCTTACATTTGCAATGACAGACTCCTGCATATTTTGATTGCTAATTTGAGCCATTGCTGCAGCAATTTTTGCACTTAGCACTCTCGTCTTTGATGTACTATTCTTAGGTATGTTTTGGACATCTTGTAGTGGCGGGTTTGATTTTCATCTACCCTTGGTCCTTGTGGGACTTAGCCCTTAATTTAAGAATTTTAAGAACATGAGTATGACTTGGCTCCCTTTCTTTTCCTTTGAGGAAGGCCCTAAACTGAACCTATCATATTTTCTTGGTCCCTAACTTCTGGACCTATTATGGAATGGACGCTGATAAGCAGGCACTTAAGTAGGATCATTTGGAATCATTTGAGTTCTAACCATTTCGAAAGTTAGCCTGTCTGCACATTGTGACCACATACAATTTCTCAGAGCCTTCAACCCTTCTATTGCCCTAGTCTGTCATGATAAATTTTGCGTTGCTTCCTTATATGTGTTAGCTCTTTCCTCATGCATTAATGGGTTTGGTTATTGCATGTCTAGGACAACCAGTCTTTTAAAATTCAATTGTCTAGTAAAGAATCCTCTTAACACTTGGCACTGGTCTGTTGTATGTGACACATTCATGTCCCATATGCACATATCTTCCAACCCCTCTTCAATGGATATTTTTGGGATAACAATAATTCTTTCATTGAGCAATCTGTTTAAGAGCTAGTTACCTATTTCAGTAGCTTGAGATGCCTATAAGGTAATAGTAAACAAACTATTAGCCTCTATCATACGACAAAAAGCTCAAATGGTTCATCCATTCCAACTACATTCACATCTTCATCATTGAGAAACATGATATTTTTCTCATCAATTTCATTCTGGATTTTATTTCTGAAAACAATGCACTTAGAAGTTTTATGTGTTACTGCATCATGCCATTTACAGTATTTTTTACCCATAACTTCTTCAACAATTCTTACTCTATGTCTCCCTACTAATTTTAAATTTTTGTTAGATAACAACTAGTCGAAAATAGCATTAACTTTTTTGGCATCAAAAGTATATGTCCTCTTTTGTCCCGATTTCATATCCTTTGGAGCCAAGGACTCTTTTTTCTTTAAAGGAGAATATTCATAAGCTACTCCATGAAGGATTTCTGCGACGTCCACTTCTTATGCAATTTCAAAGTGGAAAGGCTCCTCATTTGGAGCAAAGAAACTCTGGTGCCTTGCTTCACTTTTAGCTTGTAGGTTTCTTACATACCTTACGGCTAATTCTACTAATGCAACAAAATCACCAAAGGCATGACCATCAAACCTCTTTCTAAAATGAATCAACATTCCTTATTGAGCTATTTGTACAAATTCCCTCTTAGAAATGCTAACATTACACCTAATCTTAGCCATATTGAATCTAGATAGGTAGTCCGTCACAGACTCTCCTAACTTTTATCGGATTCTGGCCAGATCACTTAAGGTCACTCCTGGTTTTGTGCGTGCAAAATGATTTGTAAATTGTATCTGCATGTCCTATCAGGAATGAATAGAATTGGGGTGGTAAATTAATGTACCACCAAAAAGCAGTCTCAGTAAGAGACATGAAAAATATTTTAAGTTTGTAGAATTCCTTGTCAGCGAACCTAATGAATGTTCTTCAGGAGAAACTCTATCATTTCGCGAAGATAAAGTAAAGTCATGTATAATACTAACTTAACATAAATTTTTTTTTCTCTCTCTCTCTCTCTCTCAACGAATGCTTAGGTGATACGCCAAGTAACCGTTGACGCCATGGCAAGGGGGAGGGCGAAGAAAAGCGCTCAGAAGAAAAAAACGGGGCCGTCGTCGTCGTCGGTGAAGAAAATAAAATCTGTAGTTGAGGTAACGGGGGTTAAAGCAATCAAGGTGCCTAATGCTATCAAGGAACATGAAGAACTAGAGAAGGACGTTGAAAGGAATACAATGGTGACACCAATAGAAACTCGTGAGAGTACTGTTCAAAAGGCGAATGAGAAGGTGGTATTGACAGAATGGTTGAATGTAATGAAGAGTGCTGCGAAACCAGCAAGTGTTCCAAGGCTCTCCTGGGCTCAACGAGTGCAGGATGCTGAAAAATCCCCTCAGGTAACAGCTCAGGTAAATGTTTCTCCGATTGTAACCATAGATTCTGAAGATATACAGGAAGAAGTTGAATATTGGACGTCGGCGGTTGTGTGTTATGTCTTGGGGGCCAATCCTCCATTGACAGTTATGGAAGGGTATTTTAAGCGTATATGGGGTAAAATGGGGATTGATAAGATAGCAACAATGGGTAAGGGGATTTTTATAGTACGATTTAATAATGTCGAAGATAGTTTGAAGATAGTGAATGAGGGATTCCATTTTTTTGATCAAAAACCCTTGATTGTAAAACTATGGGATCCAGATATGGATGTTGATAAAAACATGGTTAAAATGGTGCCAATATGGGTGAAATTACCAGGGTTACCATTTCAATATTGGGGAGAAAAAAGTATGTTTAAGATAGTGGGTCAAATGGGGAAGGTGATAAGAATGGATGCTGCAACTAAGGCAAGAGATAGACTTAGCTATGCAAGAGTCATGGTGGAAGTGATTGTTCAGAGCTAGCTACCTGATGTAATCCAATTCTGTAATGAACATGGCAGTATAGTTGATCAAAAGGTTGAATACGAATCGATACCTGTGCAATGTGGTAAATGCTAAGGATTTGGCCATGACACTGATAACTGTAGGAGAAGTGAAGGGAAGAAGACATGGGTTAAAAAGCCTGTTATTGATCAGGAAGGATTTACAATGGTGGCAAACCATAAGGGTGCACCATTAGCTTCTACTATTGACATCCCAGTGCATAATAATTTTATGGTATTAGATGAACAAGGAGTAGAAGGGGTGGAAGAGCAGGTGACAGAGGATAATGATGATGCAGCTGTGGTAGAAGGACAGGAAGAAGTAGTTGTAGGCAGGGAGAAAAGTGGAGGTAGAGTGACTGGCAAGCAAGTGAAAGTTGATGAACATGGGAATATGGAGAAGAGGGTGACACCCTCTACACCTAATGGATAGTATCTTATCATGGAATGTGAGAGGTTTAAACAACAAGACTAAACAAAGTGAGGTGAGAAATTTCATCCTCTCTCACAATGTCAAGTTGTTTGGCCTCTTAAAAACAAGGGTGAAAGCCCCTAAACTTGGTTCAGTTTATAATAATGTGTGTTCTGGCTGGTGTTTTTCTCATAATCTTTCATGTCATAAGAATGGTAGGATTCTTATTGGGTGGTATCCTAACTCATTTACTGTGGATATATTGCAAGTTAATAGCCAATACATTCACTGTAAGATTAGGACTAAGGAAGGACTGGATTTTAAGTGCACTTTTGTTTATGGATTCAATGATGCTCACAGTAGGGAGATTCTATGGAGTGGGCTCAAGAGGTTGAAGCAACAACCAGAAGAGCCATGGGTCCTCTTAGGGGACTTTAATGCCCTAAGTAATATTGAGGATAGAATTGTGTCAATGGTTAGTATGGCAGAGATAAGACCTATGATTGATTGTATGGAATTCTGTAATCTGAGTGATGTGAAATCTTCTGGGAGGTACTTCACATGGAATAACAAGCAGGATGGCCTTAAGAGAGTCTTTTCCAGAATAGATAGGGTTATGGCAAAACAGAAATGGTTTGATAGCTTTGAAATGGTTGTTGCTGTCTTTTTGCCAGAAGGCATTTATGACCATACCCCTGTTGTGTTACAGGTATACCCTGAGATTCATAAGAAGAAACCTTTTAGGTTTCTTAATATGTGGTGCCACCATCAGGTTCTGAATGACACTGTGCAACAAGTGTGGTCTAATCATGTGCGTGGCTGTGCTATGTATAGGGTGGTACAAAAATTAAAGCAGGTGAAAATAGCTTTAAAAAGGTTGAATAAGGAAGGGTTTGGGGATGTTGAGGCTAATGTAATTAAAGCTCAACATGAATTGGTGAAGGTGCAGGAACAAATGCACCAAGAGCTTAATAATGTTGACCTGATTGCTCAGTAAAAGATTGTACAAGAGGCTTTACTGAGAGCAAAGAGAAGTCAGTATTCTTTCTTGCAACAAAAATCTAAGCTGACATGGCTTCAATGTGGAGATGAGAATACAAAAAATATTCTATCAAGCTCTAGAAGATAGAAGATCTCACAATAGAGTATATTAACTTCATGATAGCAAGGGTAACTGGGCCAATTCCCAGGAAAAAGTTGAAGAAGCTTTTATTAGCTATTACATGGAGCTATTCTCTTGCAAAGAACAAAAGCAGCCTGTTTTGCAAGCTCTACTGAATAATGGGCAGAAATTGAATGATAACCATGTTCAGATCCTTCAGGAGGCTGTCTCACAGGAAGATATCAAGAGAGTGATGTTTAGCATCCCAGATGATAAAGCTCCAGGAGCTAATGGCTTCAATAGCAAGTTTTATAAGCACTGCTGGGAATACATTGGTGATGAAGTCACTAAAGCAATACAAGATTTTTCCAGTTAAGGGAAATTGCTTAAAGCAATAAACATAACTACTTTAACCTTGATCCCAAAGGTTAAATGTCCTGAAAATGTCACTGAATTCAGGCCAATAGCATGCTGCAATACCTTATACAAGTGTATTACAAAGCTGCTTAGTGAGAAACTGAACAAAATTCTTCCTGATATTATATCTGAATCTCAAGGAGCATTTGTGGCTGGTAGGAGTATATTGCATAATGTACTAATTTGTCAAGATTTAGTGAAGATGTACAATAGGAAAGTTGTGAGGCCTAGCGGCATGATGAAGCTTGATCTGAAAAAAGCCTATGACACTATTAGTTGGGCTTTCTTGAAACAAATGCTGGAAGGTCTAGGGATGCCCAGATTCTACACTGAGATGATTATGGCATGTGTCACTACACCTACATTCTCAATTATGCTAAATGGGTCCATAACAGGATTCTTTGGGGCTCAGAGAGGGTTGAGGCACGGAGACCCAATGTCCCCTCTGCTCCTTGCAATCGGAATGGATTACTTAGCAAGAATCTGAGTTTGTACATGAACAGGATGGGTCAAATTTCTTCAATGTGTAAGGAGTTGAAGATTACACATCTTTGCTTTGCAGACGATTTATTGCTCTTCTGTAATGGTGATTTCAGATCAATATATTTTCTACTGCAGGGGTTTCAGATGTTTTCAGATGCGTCTGGACTGGAGGTCAATAAGCAAAAATCTGAAATTTATTTTGCAGGGGTATGTGAGAATGATATGCAAAGAGTGGTGGATGTTACTGGTTTTGCTAGGGGCTCACTACCTTTCAGGTACCTAGGAGTACCATTACCACCAAAAAACTACAGAAGAGTGACTGCCAAATCCTGATGAGCAAGATGATAGGAAGAATAAAAGTGTGGAGCTCACGCAACTTATCATTTGCAACCAGAACACAGCTCATTAATAGCATATTAATGAGTATACATGTCTACTGGGGGCAACTCTTCATCATACCTACTGGAGTTCTTAAAGAAGTGATTAGTGTTTGTAGGTGTTTTCTTTGGACTGGCACCTATAATAACACTAAAGCTTGTGCCATTGCTTGGGCTGATATGTGCAAAACAAAAAAAGCTGGAGGTTTAGCTTTGAGGGATGTATTGAAATGGAACACAGCAGCAGTTAGCAAACTTGTCTGGAGCATTGCACAGAAGAAAGATAATCTTTGGATTAAGTGGGTGAATAGCATTTACATCAAAGAGTCCAACTGGAGAGAGTATGTTGTCCCTAGCAATGTTAGCTGGACATGGAAGAGCATATGTAAGGCTAAAGAAGAGCTAAGTAATTGGTTGGGGAATGACCTTTGGCTTACTTATAATGTTTTCAGCATAAAGAAACATTATGTGAACACATTAGGGCAAGCTACAGCACAACAATGGGCCTATAGTGTTTGGAATAGATACAACATTCCTAAACACAGGTTTATCTTATGGCTTGCAGTTCAAGACAGATTGAAAACTCGTGAGAGACTGTCCAGAATTGGTGTTAGTGACTCTGATAGGTGCCTATTGTGCCAACAACATTCAGAGAATATGGACCATCTTTTCTTTAGGTGCCACTTCAGTGCTCAGTGTATAAGAGATGTGTTGAGTTGGTTAAATATTACATGGAATGGCAGGGCCGGGATTCTGCAATTATACAGAAGAATTAGAGGCCCTTATGCAGGGACTAAATTCAGAAAACATGTGACGTTTGCTGCAATAGCTGCTGTGGTTTATTTGATCTGGAAAAACATATACAGTGCCTACTGGGAAGATGTTATTCACACTATTGCTTGCACTGTTAAAAATTTAAAAAGCATAGTTAAGGCTCGTATCAGTCAAATCATGAGTAGTAAAGTGAGTCATAGTGATCAGAATTGGTTTGCAAACTTGTGAATGCTGGCTGTGTCCAGTACTAGTGCTTGGTTATGTAGAGTGATGTTCTCATAACCTTCTAGGTGTATGTGTTGTTTGGGCTTCATTTTACTTTAATTACCAAAAAAAAAAAAAAGTAAAGTCATGTATCTTAAAAGTCATCTATCAATCCCTTGAGGGTAAGGTTTTTGACCTATCTACCTCTGATTTCTCCTAGAGGTATCACCCACTAATCTTTGAACTAGTGCCTCAACCTGCGCTGCCAATGGATCTCGCCGTCTTAGATATCCCAAATTCCCGTATCCCATGTTTCATATATGATCATATGTATGTTTAGGATTAGGGTTGAAAGGTTAGTTTTAATAACCTCCTATAGGAAAATCTTGATTGTGCATGTAGGTATGATTGACTGCTCCTTGTGTCATTTGTGGCGGAGGTGTGTTTCCATTTGTGGGCATCCCTTAATAATAAGCACCAATTGCGTGAGCAAATGGGGCTGACCAAACCCTGGTACATTCCCATAATAAGGAGTACTAGCTATAGTTGGTTGATTAGAAGGTATATATGCATATGGTGTACTATTGTTGTTTGCAACAAAAGTACCTTGCCTCTGTGCTCTCTATGATGATCCAGGTTGGTGTGTTGTCACCAACATGTCCACCACCCATGGAAAGCGAAGGTATATGATGTCTTAACGCCTGGTGCCAGCCTAGCTGAACGCTCGCTGGCATTCCATCACTTCTCCTAAGATTTCCATGATTACTATCTCCATGGCTCATGGGTATTGTCCTTGTTTGATACATATGAGAGGAACTTTGTGGATCGCTAGGGATAATTGGACCCCTAGTTTTAAGACGGGAGAAATGTACCCTTGAAGGGCCACTTAGTGGAGGAACGTCTGGCGATATGCCACTACTTCCCCTTGCTGTATTTAACAGAACCTCTTGTAAGGCCTTAACTAGTTTCTGATTTAACTGATAATGTTTTTCGACTAGTTGATGCGAAATTGGACTCCTCTCATTTCTGTTTAGAAGACCCAATAACACAATGCGGCGAAAAACGGACGAACAATGGATATAGACTTCTAGTCGAAACAAAAGCTCTTAAAACTAAAAGAATTGTTTGATAAACACAACTCAATGAAGAATGGTGTTTAGGATAGAAAGAACACAAGCTAAAAGAATCTCCACTCTTAAAGCTAGTAGTTTGCCTAAGTTTTCACAAGCTTTACTCACTTATGATTGCTTAAGGGTTCTAAAAGAAGTTAAAGGCTTCACTCACATTAAACATGATTTAGGATGGATTTGAGAGTATTTTAATTAGCTTCACTCACTAATTATCCTAACTCTCTCTCAAATTAAGCTTTACTCACTTAACTTAAGGGTTTTGAGATTAAGTTCACTCCTTAACCACAAGAAGAAATTTTGGATTTAACCCTCCAATTTTTCAATAAGCACATAGCTCAATTTTCAACATTCCAATATGATTTTCATTCATGTTTCACGTTACATATATATAGTACATGGACTAAAAGACTTAATACAAAAGAAACTATGTCTAATACACTAATGAGATTAAACAAAGCATAAATACTACAAAAGATCTCCTAAAGCTAAGCTAGATCAGCACACTTGCTTCTTTCTCTCTTCACTTGGACGTGGGGTCTAAGGGGCAAACCAATGAGAACCTTTCCTCCTTATGAAGACATCTTCCATCAAGAAAAAACATGATTACTTTGCTGCACATATACACCTCCTTTTGGTGACTAAACTGGTAGGAAAATGGAGAGCTTTCCTAGCTAGGAAGGAAAACTTGTGATTGGCTTCAATGCTGCAAGTGGGGTTAACGTCCTTCATGAGTGAGCTAGGAACTTGCTACAGCACATAATACATGTCCAAGTTACAACCTAAGCTAAGCAAAACAATACTAAAACCGGTTTACAACAAAACGTTACAACAAACTGATTTTGGACTTAATTAACACTAATAGATCATAAGCACCTCAAGCACACACCTCACCAACACCCTTGGGCAGCTGCTTGCTTCTTCTACTTATTTTCGAAGCTTCCTTTGCAAAGATCACAAAACTCGTACTACTCCATGAAATGTGTATCTCCCTTGGTTTAATTTGGATTAGTACTTTAACAAAACTTGTAACACCTGATCCTAAACCAAGATATAAGCCATATCCAACGGATCTTGTTAGGTACAATAGGTGATACTACATCTGGAATAAAGATGATCATGTTAGCCATCCTTAATAATCTTGGTACTCTCCTATTTCGTACCATTCTCCCTTTCTTCAAAAGAATTCGACCTCGAATTTTGTTGTTGGAGCTTGAAGGTTGTGCATAGTCTTTCTTGTTCACCTCCATGCTCTGTTGAATTGGTGCTGCATCATTTTGTTGTGGTAGGGTTGGTGGTAGTTGTTCTATGACAACAACCTCCAATAAGACTTCCCTTAAATCAAGATTTTCTACCCCCACTCCCTCGTTTGTTTTTGCATCCAATTCACACACACTTGTGTGTTCTTTTTCTTGACCAGCACTAACTTCACTTTCTCCTTTTGATTGATGCTTCTCCATTAATAGAGACACCTTCTCCTTGTGAAGTTTTCGCTTCTTATCTTCTTGCATTTGTTGTCTCAAGAATCGAACTTTTTGAGTAGCTTCTTGCATTCGTGCAAAAGCTTCAACTAGTTCATCCATATTAACAACAATACGACTTATAGTAGGTCACGATGAACTACTATGACAATGAATACAAACTGAAGAAAAAAAAAATTCTGCCTAGAAACTGCCCAGAATTGGACATTAACTTCGAATTTCAAAACCTAACCAAATGAACTTCAAATCGAATTAAATTCTGTGAGAACGTAGAACTGTATGTCCCCAATCCTCTATAAAAATTTCACATGAAACCTTTCAACCAATTGATTGCAGTTTCAATTTTCCTACAACTGGTCCAGATTAATCCGGTTTTGGACCACTTAAGAGAAAACCGCTGATTACGCTATCAAATGAACACCAAAAGTTATGAAATTTGACATGCCAAAACTAGACATAAAAATAACCACTTTCAAAACAAGAATCACCCAAAAATTCGATCCGATATGGGAGAACCTCACGTTCAAAGTTACCTCATAAATCTGTCTCTTACGGGTTGCTTCTTCTACTTCTTCTTTTTTTGTTTTTCTTCTTCTCCAAGAACATCTAAGTGCTAAGAGGACTTAGATGCCTTAGCTCTGATACCACTTGATGCAAAATTGGACTCCTCTCATTTGTGTTTAGAAGACCCAATAACACAATGCGGCGGAAAACGAACGAACAATGGATATAGACTTCTAGTCGAAAGAAAAGCTCTTAAAACTAAAATAATTGTTTGATAAACACAACTCAATGAAGAATTGTGTTTAGGATAGAAAGAACACAAGCTAAAAGAATCTCCACTTTTACAGCTAGTAGTTTGCTTAAGTTTTCACAAGCTTTACTCACTTATGATTGCTTAAGGGTTCTAAAACAAGTTAAAGGCTTCACTCACCTTAAACATGATTTAGGATGGATTTGAGAGTATTTTAATTAGCTTCACTCACTAATTATACTAACTCTCTCTCAAATTAAGCTTTACTCACTTAACTTAAGGGTTTTGAGATAAAGTTCACTCCTTAACCACAAGAAGAAATTTTGGATCCAACCCTCAAATTTTTCAATAAGCACATAGCTCAATTTTCAACATTCCAATCTGATTTTCATTCATGTTTCAAGTTACATATATATAGTACATGGACTAAAAGACTTAAAACAAAAGAAACTAAGTCTAATACACTAAGGAGATTAAACAAAGCATAAATACTACAAAAGATCTCCTAAAGCTAAGCTAGATCAGCACACTTGCTTCTTTCTCTCTTCACTTGGACGTGGGGTCTAAGGGGCAAACCAATGAGAACCTTTCCTCCTTATGAAGACATCTTCCATCTAGAAAAATCATGATTACTTTGCTGCACATATACACCTCCTTTTGGTGACTAAAATGGTAGGAAAATGGAGAGCTTTCCTAGCTAGGAAGGAAAACTTGTGATTGGCTTCAATGCTGCAAGTGGGGTTAAGGTCCTTCATGAGTGATCCAGGAGCTTGCTACAGCACATAATACATGTCCAAGTTACAACCTAAGCTAAGCAAAACAATACTAAAACCGGTTTACAACAAAACGTTACAACAAACTGATTTTGGGCTTAATTAACACTAATAGATCATAAGCACCTCAAGCACACACCTCACCAACACCCTTGGGCAGCTGCTTGCTTCTCCTACTTATTTTCGAAGCTTCCTTTGCAAAGATCACAAAACTCGTACTACTCCATGAAATGTGTATCTCCCTTAGTTTAATTTGGATTAGTACTTCAACAAAACTTGTAACACCTGATCCTAAACCAAGATATAAGCCATATCCAACGGATCTTGTTAGGTAGAATAGGTGATACTACATCTGGAATAAAGATGATCATGTTAGCCATCCTTAATAATCTTGGTACTCTCCTATTTCGTACCATTCTCCCTTTCTTCAAAAGAATTCGACCTCGAATTCTGTTGTTGGAGCTTGAAGGTTGTGTATAGTCTTTCTTGTTCACCTCCATGCTCTCTAGAATTGGTGCTGCATCATTTTGTTGTGGTAGGGTTGGTGGTAGTTGTTCTATGACAACAACCTCCAATAAGACTTCCCTCAAATCAGGATTTTCTACCTCCACTCCCTCGTTTGTTTTTGCATCCAATTCACACGCACTTGTGTGTTCTTTTTCTTAATCAGCACTAACTTCACTTTCTCCTTGTGATTGATGCATCTCCATTAATAGAGACACCTTCTCCTTGTGAAGTTTTTGCTTCTTATCTTCTTGCATTTGTTGTCTCAAGAATCGAATCTTTTGAGTAGCTTCTTACATTCGTGCAAAAGCTTCAACTAGTTCATCCATATTAACAACAGTACAACTTATAGAAGGTTACGATGAACTACTATGACAATGAATACAAACTGCCCAGAATTGGACTTTAACTTCGAATTTCAAAACCTAATCAAATCAACTTCAAATTGAATGAAAGTTTGTGAGAACGTAGAACTGTATGTCCCCAATCCTCTATAAACATTTCACATGAAACCTCCCAACCAATTGATTGCAGTTTCAGTTTTCCTACAACTGGTCCAGATTAATCCGATTTTGGACCACTTAAGAAAAACGCGCTGATTACGCTATCAAATGAACACCAAAAGTTATGAAATTTGACATGCCAAAACTAGACATAAAAATAACCACTTTCAAAACAAGAATCACCCAAAAATTCGATATGAGATGGGAGAAACTGACGTTCAAAGTTACCTCATAAATCTGTCTCTTATGGGTTGCTTCTTCTACTTCTTCTTTTTTTGTTTTTCTTCTTCTCCAAGAACGTCTAAGTGCCAAGAGGACTTAGATGCCTTAGCTCTGATACCACTTGATGCGAAATTGGACTCCTCTCATTTGTGTTTAGAAGACTCAATAACACAATGCGGCGGAAAACGAACGAACAATGGATATAGACTTCTAGTCGAAAGAAAAGCTCTTAAAACTAAAAGAATTGTTTGATAAACACAACTCAATGAAGAATGGTGTTTAGGATAGAAAGATCACAAGCTAAAAGAATCTCCACCCTTAAAGCTAGTAGTTTGCTTAAGTTTTCACAAGCTTTACTCACTTATGCTGATTGCTTAAGGGTTCTAAAACAAGTTAAAGGCTTCACTCACCTTAATCATGATTTAGGATGGATTTGAGAGTATTTTAATTAGCTTCACTCACTAATTATCCTAAATCTCTCTCAAATTATGCTTTACTCACTTAACTTAAGGGTTTTGAGATTAAGTTCACTCCTTAACCACAAGAAGAAATTTTGGATTTAACCCTCCAATTTTTCAATAAGCACATAGCTCAATTTTCAACATTCCAATCTGATTTTCATTCATGTTTCAAGTTACATATATATAGTACATGGACTAAAAGACTTAATACAAAAGAAACTAAGTCTAATACACTAAGGAGATCAAACAAAGCATAAATACTACAAAAGATCTCCTAAAGCTAAGCTAGATCAGCACACTTGCTTCTTTCTCTCTTCACTTGGACGTGGGGTCTAAGGGACAAACGAATGATAACCTTTCTTCCTTATGAAGACATCTTCCATCAAGAAAAAACATGATTACTTTGCTGCACATATACACCTCCTTTTGGTGACTAAAATGGTAGGCAAATGGAGAGCTTTCCTAGCTAGGAAGGAAAACTTGTGATTGGCTTCAATGCTGCAAGTGGGGTTAAGGTCCTTCATAAGTGAGCTAGGAGCTTGCTACAGCACATAATACATGTCCAAGTTACAACCTAAGCTAAGCAAAACTATACTAAAACTGGTTTACAACAAAACGTTACAACAAACTGATTTTGGACTTAATTAACACTAATAGATCATAAGCACCTCAAGCACACACCACACCAACACCCTTGGGTAGCTGCTTGCTTCTCCTACTTATTTTCGAATCTTCCTTTGCAAAAGATCACAAAACTCGTACTACTCCATGAAATGTGTATCTCCCTTGGTTTAATTTGGATTAGTACTTCAACAAAACTTGTAACACCTGATCCTAAACCAAGATATAAGCCATATCGAACGGATCTTGTTAGGTACAATAGGTAATACTACATCTGGAATAAAGATGATCATGTTAGCCATCCTTAATAATCTTGGTACTCTCCTATTTCGTACCACTAGTGGTTCTAGGCGAGAAACCACCTCAGTGGCAAGAGACTTATTAGACATTGTCGTGAAAGTTGCACTAATAATATCATTGATATCCACAAGGATCCTATTGATTTTCCTAGAGTTAATATCTCTATTCTCTTCACTTATCCCTTGGAGGATATATGTGAAGACTCTGGTGACTTATGGGCTAGAGTTTCGTAGCTAGGATCAAATGGTTGTCTCTTACTCTATATGGCTTCTAATAGTAAATTCTTCACTACCTCCGTGAACTTTCCATACATTGGGTGTATAAGTCCACGTCTAGTACTACTCGGAGATGAGCCATCCCTTGATGAGGTCTCTCCAACCGACTCCTCATGACCAATCAAGGTGAATTAGTTCACCGTTGTTACCATGCACTCATGTCTCTGGAAGGACAAAAGAACTAGTTTCCATGTTGAAAAAATTTTATTCACCCTAAGCAACTTCTTTATTCTGCTTAGAACGTGTTTCCGGCATTTTAGATAAAAACCAAAAATAACCATTTTATTATAGTTAGTTTTCGAAAATGTGAAGAACTTTGACAATCTGACTATAAATCTTCTTCTCCCACAGTGGTCGCCAAAAAAACTTGTTGGTGCAAAATCAGTTCGTGACCTTTGCAAACAAGTCAATGGAAACCCAATAGTTTGGTATTGCATACCTTGGGAGACTTAATTCCCGGGGGTTACCGATTTTAATTAAATAAATCCTTGCTAACGTACTATGTTGCAATTTAATTAATGATCAAACTACAACAGAAATCAAATTCAGTCGAAAAGCAATATATAGAGCAAATAATAATCAATCAGTTAATTAAAATATAAAATTCCCATACATGACACAAACTTAGAGATGGATTTTACAATACACAAGGGATAAGCCACGCTGGACAACTTAAAAAAGGAAACATGAAGGTTGTTACCTCCATGGTGCCTTGCTTCAATTGGAGAATTTGAGATCTTGCCTAATGGCGCTTGAACATGCTCGAATGCCTAAGCTAAATCTAAGTAACTAAACTACAACCCAGAACGGGTCTGGGGTTAGGCTATGCTAGTGCTAAGCTACGCTAGAGAACTAAGAAATGCTAGAGTTTGATGGGTTGTGTGTGTGTGTGTTTCTTGATAATAGTTTCTCCTTTTATAGAGAATCATAACATGTAACTTCCATGCACGCTAGGGAGGAAAAATGTTTGAATCATATTTGGTTCAAACTTTAACCGTTTTCTGACGCTGAATAATTGTAGCTCTCAAATGCACGTTTGTCTTCATGTTCAACAGTTCTCTAATCATCTTCTTTTAATTGCTATACTCTGACTTTCATCTCTATATAATCATGATGACTTTCCTTTGGATTTTGTTAACTTCGACCTCTGTTCACTTCATTTAATGAGATTTATATTTCTATTTGGTCATTATGTTAAAGCACAAATTAAACCTTTTGAGTTTCAATTCAATGTACCAAAATCAATGTTACTTGATATCTGAAAATATTAGTAACAATTATGCATGTAAAGCAATAAGTTATGTTGTACTGTATTACACCCAAAACGCACGTAAAAATCAAACAAGACAATTATTTAGATGCAGAATATCCATATCATGTGTTACACTTTTTATTAGATAAACATGTATAAATGAATACAGCCGCATATGTATATAAATAGATTACAAATGATAAGCATCTTTCCTATTGAAGAACTAACATACTTTCCTAAAGTATACATGACACTAACTTCGTACAGTATCCAGGTCGTTTTTAACCCGAAGACCCAATTTAATTCTTAATTAATTTATAACCCTACAATTCTTCCTAATCTCTCCGTTTGATCCAGTAAGTGGACTAATATTCCCCATCTTCACCATCGCATTAGCAAAGTCATTAGCAAAAGCCCGAAAGTTTGAACTATATAACCTAACCAGTCCATCTTGTGATCCACCATTGAACAATTCCTGATCTGAGTGAAGAAGCCCACGCCTCGCCCTAAGGTCTTGGAAGTAGCCATTATCGAATCGGTTAGGTGAAATGTCGAGTGGTGCTAGGTTGCTGTCGCCTGTACCGGAGGCGGGGCCGGGGCAAGTGGCCTTGCGAGAGGTGGCAAAGTTGGGGTTGATGTTGGTTTCGTTATATATGCGGGTGCGGAAGGTGTTGCATTGAGCCTGGCCGAGAGTGTGAGCTCCGGAGAGGGCGGTCATGTCGCGAGCATCTAGGCCTTGGGCGGCGAACAAGGAAATCAAGGTACTGAGGCTGGCCGAGGGTGGTGGAAGGTTGGTGTTGGCTGCACTTTGGCTTGCTGTTTTTGCATCTTTTCTTCCTAATGGTACTGGCCAAGAGGGGCCTCCCAACTGCATGATCAACCACATATTAGTGTTTCCCTAAAGATTTACTATACTTTACTGTGCAATTACGTAAGTAATTCATATAGTGTAAGTTTTCTACTTCTGATGTAATAAATATACATAGTGATAATCTGATAATGAATTTATATGGTTTTTTTGTGTGTTATAAGTAAATGGTTTTTTTGTGTTACAATTGTGTATATATGAGGATCTCTAACACTCTGCCCATATTAAATAAATAAGGTTACATCATATTGCCATAATACCATTAAATATTCTTTATTAATAATAAATTTATATGCAATTTTCTATTACCATCTTTTAAGATATTACCGCGCATGTTAAAATTAATAAAGATAAAAACCTTTATGTGGTGGGAGTACCTTTTATATGGATGTTTGCATATGACTTCATAAACAAAATCTATATATATTTATTAGTGCTACTATCGATTTGTTAATATAGGTGCAAATATTATTGGGGAATAGCTAATTTATCGCTTTGTTTATGGTTATACATAACCATATTAAGACATCTCTTATGACATCTTCTATACTTCATGGGGTTAAGTTTTCAATTGCAATGTTTTCCTTATTTGAAAGTTTCATATTAATTGCAATATTTTCTTATTTGTTAACATCTTTTCTCTATCTCTTTCCTATATCTCATTGTACCTACTTTTTATTTATCTTTATCTCTCTCATTTTTACACGAGTTTTTTAAAAAATATGCAATGGTGATATGTTACAATTATTATAGAATGGAGGAAGTATAATTTTGCATAACCATACAAAGTGTTTATATTGAGTAGTTGATTGTTCTTCACACCTAGTGGTGTAAGATGGTTATTGTATTGTTTAAAAAACAACAGCAAGAAGAAAAACCTAACACCATAGTTATATATTTTTGACAATATTACTACTTACCAGGACCACCCCCTCTCGTGCTGCAAGTGCTAGGATATCTGCACATGAAACTGTTCCACTACAAGCCGCTTCGACATTGGATTTGATGGCATCGATTACTTCATAACCTCTAGCTGAGTTCCTGTTAGGGAAGGCATTCTTTTCTCCGGTAAAAGAAGGCGTATCATCTAATAGTATAGAAGCATCACAACCCTATATTATCAAAAGATAAAACCAAAAAAGAAAAGAGAAAATTAGACAGCATAAAAGATAAATTTAACTTTGAAATTAATTGGTTTAGAATTATTATCGATACTCACATTTACAAAACAATCATGGAAGAATAAGCGAAGAATAGAAGCGCCCATACGCGGCTCTCTAGATATAGCTTGCCTCATTGTGCTACGTACTATAAGTTGAACATTAGGACATGTTCTTGAGTAGAAAAAAGGTGATAGTTGTGCGTTAGTAGCACATGAAAAGAGAAACATGAGATTTATAATCACGAAATATTGGATCATTGAAGCCATGAGTTATTAGAGTTGAGTGGACAGGAAAAAAGAAAAGGAAAATCTAAGCTTTTAGCAGGGAAAGAAGGAAAAAGAAATGAAATTATTTTCTAAAACTTTGGCTTATAGGAAAGCTTAATTTGGTTATGGATTCCAAGCTTAGTTGAGATGAAGAAAAGCTTATGGTATGTTGAGTTTATATAGTAGAGCATGGTGCCTGGAGGAACGTGCATGGGGGACTTGCGTTATACTATGGACGTCATGTCAAAGATTTCAGCTAACGCGCTTACCTTGAATTTTTGTGAGTTCTCCACAGTCAGTTGACGTAGAATCCACATTTGTCATGCAAGTGTTGATAAAGACAAAAGTAAGGATTTAGGCGTAATTTGACTTGAATCATAAATTTAATAATATTTGTTTAGTTGAAAATACAGATAATGACTTAGAGCAAGTCAGTATCAATATAGATGCTTTATAGTGTCATTTAGTAGTAATACTGAGGATAAGGATTAAAGATAGGTGTACAATTGACTTTGCCACTCTCCATCTTAATGAGCCGCTTCTGCTGTATCTGAAGTGGTGAAGTGGCAACTTGACTGCCCCATAAGAATTTAATTAATAGTCGGAAGATTCATCGTATAACAATTATTTGTTAAATACTATTGAAAAATGATATATGAGATATTGAATTCAGTAAGAAAGAAATTTAGAAGTGTTTGATTGGTTATTGGGTAATTGATTATGTTAGGTATAATATACAACGGATTAATATGTTCTAATATGAAATTTAATGACGGCATTATCTTTATTATATAAGGCAAGGGAGGAGGTGTAGTGTCTCCCTTTGAAGTGACTACAATACCTATTATAATCTAAAACAACATTTTGTTTTTATAAAAAAAAAATTGAGAATCAATGCAACTTGTCATATGAGTAAGTCAAAAATGGAATATGCAATCACCATTAATAACCTGATCAAATAGATTGACACAATCAATTCACCAAATTTATAACAATCTTCAACCAAACAAAAAGTTAGCGACATATCGTGACCATATAATGCTTCGTATTTACAAAGTTCAAACAATATATTGAAGAAGTAGAGCTGCTCTGATAAAGCTTACTGGGATTCTTTCCACGCTTGCACTGTTGCCATAGCACGGAAAACTAGTGAGAAAACTCAGAGTACGAGTCATGATAAGAGGAAGAAGAAAGCTTGAGGACCATTTCCAATTCTCAAGCTCCACGAACAAGATCGATGGATGAAATAATGGGGATTGAGGCATTGGATTTTGGTTTAGGTGAAATTCTAACTCCAAAATCATCAATTCAACATTTGCAGCAGCGATCGGAAATTAGACACACATTCAATGAATGGTTGCAATCAATCCATGCTAGTGCTGGGAAACACAATCAATCAGAAACTTATTCAAGTAATTTTTTTTCCAATTTTACAACAATTTGAAGATATTGATGGTAATAATGATGTTGAGGTGAATGAAATTGAAATCGAGGATGAAGTAGTAGAGGGTAATGACGTTAATAAGAATGTGAATGAATCTGAAATTGAACCTATTCATATTGAATTAGAAGACATTCAAGATGAAACTGACTTTTGGAACACTTCAATTATCTGCTACGTTGTTGGCTCGAATCCACCAATACAGGTCATGGAGGGTTTTTTTTTTTTTGCGTAGAATCTTGAGGAATTTTAAGATTGATAAAGTTGCTTTGGTGAAAAAGGGATGTTCATTGTAAGGTTTCCTGCCATGGATTTTAGGGATAGAGCTCTTGAGGGGCACTATTTCTTTGATAAGAAACCTCTAGTAGTAAAACCTTGGTCATCTGAGATGGACTTTGAGAAAGATGATTTGAAAAAACACTATCCATATGGGTTCAATTGAAATTGAAACTGAAGTATTGGGGTGAGAAATCTCTTCATAAAATTGTTTCTCAACTAGGGGATCCAACTAAAAGAGATGATGCTACAAGAAACCGGGTTAAATTGCAAATTGCTCGTATTTTGGTGGAAGTGAAAATTGACAAGAAATTTCCTAAGATGATTCAATTTTGGAATGAAAATGGTTGCTTAACAGAAGTTCCAGTCCTGTTTGAATGAAAACCACTACACTGTCAAACTTGTAATGGTTTTGGGCATTTGACAAAGGACTGCAGACACTGGAAAATTAAGAAGAAATGGGTTCCTAAAGTTGTAGCTCCTACTACATAGGTGATCCCTGATCCAATTACTGTTGTGGTGGTACCTGATTCATCTTGTTCAACAGTAGAGAAAGCAACTGGCAATGCTCAAATTATGGACCAGGAGGGTTTCCAGAGGGCTTTAAAGCCTATTAGAGTCAGAATAGCAAATGTTAGTCTTACTAACACTCAGCATCATTTCAAGGCTCTCGATGATATTAGTGTGCAGGTTGATGATGTCTAGATGGTGAACCAATCTGATGGTGCTCAGAAGGAGATATCTAGCAGGAAAGAAGGGGAGGGCCTCCTAAAGAGCATGGATAAATTACTATGCTGGAATGTAAGGTGCTTGAACAACATTAATAAATAAACTGATGTGAAACACTACATTTACAAGTTTGCTTTTGGTGTTGTAAGCCTCTTAGAGACAAAAATAAAGGCAAGCAACGAATCTTGGCTTATTATATCAGAAGGTGTTTAGGGGATGGTGATTCACTAGTAACTCTAGTCAACATGATGGTGGGAGAATCATTTTGGCTTGGATTCCTGGAATTTTTAGGTAACTATAATAAAAACTACACCACATTTAATACACTGTTATTTGCAGCCTCTTAGTGGTAGGCAAGTTTTTATAGCACTTTCAATTATGCATTTATTGAAAGGGATAAAAGAGTAGAGTTATGGGATGATTTAAAAAGCTTAAATACTGTTAATCCATGGATCTTATGTGGTGGTTTCAATTGTGTAATGAACATTGAAGAGAGAATTGGCTCTCAGGTTAGGGAGATTGAAATGAGGGACATGAGGGAATGTACGGCATATTGCACAATGAAAGATGTAAAAAGCTCAGGGAATTTCTTTACATGGAATAATAAACAACTAGGGGCGGCTAGGGTATTTTCTAAACTAGATAGAATACTAGCTAATGTAGCTTGAAAATAATTATTCCCTACTATAGAAGTTTGTTTTCAGAATGAAGGTGAGTTTGATCACTCCCCTGCAATGCTTGATGTGTATCCTGATACTAGGAATGGTTTCAAACCATTTAAGTATTACACCAGGTCGAGGGCATCTGCACAGTTTGAAGAGGAAGTTAACAGAGCATGGAACATTGATGTCACTAGTACTAAAATGTTCAAGATGTGCCAGAAATGAAATAAGGTGAAATTAGCTTTGAAGGAGCTAAATAAAGCAAGGTTTACTGAAATTCATACAGCTGATATTCAAGCCTATCACCAGATGGTGAATGAACAGAAGTTAATGCATGATAATCCTAGTTATTTACAAATTGTTGCAATGGAATATGAAGTTGTTAAGGAATACCATGTTAAGCATAAAGCTTATATGGAATTCCTTTCACAAAAAGCCAAATTGGCTTGGATTAGAGATGGAGATGAAAATTCTGTTTTGCTACATCAGAGTATTAAAGCCAGGAGGTTACAAAACAAGGTATATAACATATATGATGAGGCTAGTAATTGGCATGATATTGTAGGGCATGTCTCTAAGGCATTTTTATCTAATTATGAGAAACTGCTGGGGAAGCACAATCGCTCAAGGAAGGTTGTATTGTCTCAAGTAGTTCAGGAAGGGCCTTTGGTAACTGATGAGCATAGAGCCATCTTGTGTGCACCTTACACAAGGGAGGAGATCAAGAAAGCCTTATTTTCAATTCTTGGTGATAAATCCCCAGGTATAGATGGTTTTGGTACATACTTTTACAAAGATGCTTGGATAGTAGTGGAAAATGAAGTGATTGAGGCAGTCCTAGATGCTGTGCAAGAAAGGAAAATTCTATAATCTTTCAATACAACTATCATCACTTTAGTGCCTAAAACAAAATGCCCTAAGAATGTGATAGAGTTTAGGCCAATATCTTTTTCTAATACACTTTATAAGTGTAATACTAAGGTATTATGCAACAGGCTGAGACTAAGTGTTGCCAGATTTGATCATGGGAAATCAAGGAAGATTTGTGCATGTAGGTTCATTGTCCATAATATCATGGTGATTCAAGATTTGGTGAAGCACTATGGTAGAGAACAAGTGAAACCTAGTTGCTTGATGAAAATTGATTTACAGAAGGCTAATGATACAGTTAATTGGGATTTCCTCAAAGAAATGATGCAAGCTTTTGGGTTTCCTGCTTTTTTCAATGTTCTTGTGCTAGAATGTGTTACTACTCCTATGATCTCATTGATGTTAAATGGTCAGATGGAAGGTTTTTTCAAGTCTTCTAGAGGATGGAGACAAGGAGATCCTATATCCCCTCTCCTATTTGTGATTTGCATGGAGTGTTTGTCAAAAATATTGACAAAACTTGGTGAATTACCTCATTTTTAGTTTCATCCAAGATGTAGTAAAGAGATGAAACTAACAGACATGTGTGTTTGCAAATGATCTCATAATGTGCTGTAGAGGAGATGATGTTTCAGTATACTTAATGTTGATAGCTTTCAAGCTATTTTCTGATTCATCTGGTTTGCAAGCTAACATTAGTAAATCGGCCTTCTATGCTTGTGGTATGTCTTCAACTAATGCTTAGATATTCACAGAAGCTTCTGCTTTCACACAACAAAGCCTTCCATTGAGATACTCGGGGGTACCCATCTGTGCTAAAAAGATAACAAGTGCTCAACGTGAGGTGCTTACTGAAAAGATTACATCGAGGATCAGATTGTGGATTTCAAGGAATTTGTCCTCCACAGCTAGGGTACAGCTTATAAACTCGGTTTTATTGAGTTGACAAATCTACGGGGCTCAAGTTTTTATACTGCCTAAGTCTTTCCTATCTAATATTAGCAAGATTTGTGGAACATTTCTCTGGAGTGGACAACATTTTATCACTAAATCAGGTGTTTTAGCTTGGGATCAGGTTTGCACTCAGAAATCTGCAGGAGGCTTGGGATCTAGAAAGGTGTATATATGGAAAGTTGCAAGTTTTGGGAAATATATTTGGGCTGTAACAACAAAATAAGACAGTGTGTGGATTAATTTTGTTTATCTGCGAGGAACTGACTGGTGGAATTATTCTCCTAAGTCAAATGCCAGTTGGTATCGGAGGAGAATATGTGGTATTTAGGAGCAACTAAAACAAGTATATTCACATTGAGACTTTTGCTCTATGAACACATATTCAATTAAGGCGATTTATAGCAAGCTTATGGTTGAGCAACCAACCGTAGCTTGGGATGGAATGGTCTGGAACAAACTGAATGTTCATAAGCACCGCTTTATTTTATGGTTAGCAATTCAGACTAAACTTCAGACCAGAGCTAAATTAGCTCAGTATAGAATTAGTCAAACTGACAAATGCCTCATTTGTGACAGAAGCTTTGAAGACCATCCTGACTTACTTTTTCAGTGTTATATTAGTTAAGAGTGCTTGAAGTTGATTAAAGCATGGCTGAACATTAGATTTGTTACAAAAGATTTGCAGCAATTAATTAGAAGAATTAGAGGTGGCACAAATTCCAAGTTTCAAAAGCAAGTAATGCTTGCTAATGTAGCTGCTTTAGTCTATTTAGTTTGGCAGGGGAGAAATGAAGAGTACTGGCTACAAAAGGTACCAAGAATCAGCAAAGTTGTTCAACTAATCAAAAGCCTCATTAAAGCTAGAGTTCATTCTGTTATGCCGAAGAAGATAACTAGGAAAGCTGTGATGGTTTGAACATTTGTAATGTGTTGAACTGTAATTAGTTGCGTACCTTGGCTTGTTTATGCCTTCCTAAAGGTGAGGGGGTCCAACCAAGTTGGTTTGCCTCCCTTTAGGTTGAGCTAGGTTGTAATTTGGATTTTAATATTAATCTACCCTCTTGCTTAGCCAAAAAAAAAAAAAGTTCAAACGATAGGGATTATTAACATTCATATACTAAAGTCTCTAAACGGAACTATTAAAATCATCGACGAAATTTTTCAGTGACGGTAATGAATAGTTAAAAACCTATCAACTTCGATTTAAAAAGATAATAACATCTACAAAAGAACATGAATAATTTACATCACTACCAAAATAATTTTAGAATAAAAAAAATGTCAATTCGTATATATAGCTACATAAGGTTGTTGATCGCGTGCATATGCGACTAGTAAACTTATATGCCATGGTTCGTCCATTTTTTTTTTGTATTTCTAATTGATAAGACGTCACTTACTATATTGCTAATATGTCAATTTGTAAGCTATTTAATATTCATCAATTTCACAATTATTATGGATGACTTATATTATTCGTTAGATTTTAAGATAATGTATGCTTTTTGGCAATCAAATAAAGCTACATATTTTACAGGCATATTCTGTTCAACTTATTCCCCGTCCTTATTAGAAAAAATATATGTTCAGATAAGTTAATATTTCAGATAATTTAAGATATGTTAGATAAATCATATTTGTTCTAATAAGGACTAGCAAGGTCTAATAAGTAGAAATAAATTCAGTTCAGCAAAAATAATCAAAATAAGGTTTAAAACACTTGCAAAATAAGTTCACACAACTTCAGATACAGTCTAATAACAAAATAAGTTCAGATAATTTAAGTTAAAATCAAATAAGTTCATTTATGTTTGGTTAAGTTCATATAAGAAAAAATAAGTGAAAAAGAGCACCCCTTACTCCCTTACTCCCTTTGTGTTTTATAAAGGAGACATTTTTATTTTTCATTTAGGGATGTTTTTTGTTTATAAATTGGGGAATTTTACCCTATTTTCTTATATGATAAGTTGGCTCACCAAGTCTCTCTTACTTTTATACTCGTCTCTACCGTATTCAGTTTTTCTATTTTGCTAGTTTTACCCTCCTTTTCCTTGGTCCATGTGCAAATCAAATGCCTCAATTTTAAAAAATTACCAGTGCGTCAATTGGAGGAAAAGATATTCTAAAATACAAGAAAGCACTCGATCATATGGAATACCCAAATCAGAGAAATAAATATCAATAAAGACAAGTTGAATGTTACACAAACTAAACAAGTTTAAAGTTTACACATGGTACTATATGACCAAATAAGCACTTAATTCACCTAAAACACTTAAAGAACACAAAAAACCATTAATAACCATAAAGGAAATTAATAAACCAATAAAATAAACAATAACACAATGCAAATGCACATAGTAATAGACATCTATCCTATAGACCCATCTTCATTTTACGCAGCTTAAAATAATAACTCACTTTCATAAATAATAAGTAATGTTTTAAAACTAAATTACTAATAACCAGAAATATTAAGAGAAATTAATTGTTAGCGATATAATAATATAAAAATTGAACAAAAATTAAACAATTTTAAAAAGATTCAAAAATGAATATTCAAATAGAATACAGATTAAGTAGATTCTAATAAAGAAAGTGTAATATAAATCTAGAACAAACTCAAATTCTTTTGAGAATATAATTCGGCGCCAAGAAAATATATAATTAGCTTAAGTGACAACTATAATCTAACCTAAAACTCCCCCAGCTACTGCTTTGTCTCACCTCCTGAGTATTGCTTTTCTAGAAATACTTTTCCAATAACTAATAATGATTACCTCATGTGCTTTTCTTATTGTAGACACATAATAGTGCTTCCTCATTTACGGCTCCGATGATAAAACATACCATGGTCTTGATTGGTCCAACCAAACAGCAAAGCAGTCTGAAAATCCATTCAAAACCATTTTGAAAAGTGCTAAAGTCCTATTTTAAAGCCCAATTAATTATTCATGATAATTATTTGTTTTTAGAGCCCTATCCTTTGGAAAGTCCAACTAATAGATTAACAATACTTAATTGATTTATTTTAATAAATAAATATTTTGAAAAGATATTTTTATAGTTACAATCATATTTTATCCTGCAAAATCAGATATCCATAATTAAAGGATAAAAGAAATCTTTTAAATCTGTTTTAATAAACCTGGCAACGACACGTTAGGAGCCAGGCTGGTGCGCCTAACGCACAAACCTGCACATGGCGCAACTTTGTCCACATGTGCCAAGTGCACTAATCTGCACCTGAAACGTGGAAATCAGACTCATACAGAGTCCTGCATCAAGTGTAGTGCTCTACATGAGACGCGAATGAAGTTTCTTTCTTATCTTTTTCAAAACGCATGCCACATGTACGGTTTTTACTAGGCATGCCGCATCATGCACTTGACACGTCAACCTGTACCAGACGCAGCTAGCGCGTGAGGCGCAATGCTGTTTTCCCTATTATAGGCTTGATTTTCGTACAGATTTAAAAACGGATTTTTCATATAATACTCGATGAATACTTCAGGAATTCTCTCTACGAAATACATAAATTTCATACTTTCATACATTCAAATTTTCAAGCTTCACGATTGCTTGTCCTGAAGGTTGTCAATCTCACAGACCCAAGTTACGGCATAAACCTGAGGGTTCTTAAATATCTTCTTTGTTTTAATATTGAAATTACTAATAGTTTTCTTTCTTGATGTAGAACTTTAATATAGAACAATTCTACTGTATATTCTAAACAACCTTTTTTTTTTTTACATTAGTATATATTTGCCAGATCAGTTTATACATATTAAATGATTGTCCTGCTTTATTGTTTTTATCACCCATATATTATTCTTGCTAATCAAGACCTAAAGAACTGTTCTAACATTAATCTGGTCAATTTGGACAACCTGTTAGGTTCCCTGTAAATTGATTGTATAATAACATATCACTAAAAAATAGTCTTTTATGAGTTTCCTGAACCAACTAGACTAATTGTTTTTAGGGTGCTTAAAACATTATTTGGTTATTCTTTTGCATAAAGATTGACATGAATCAGTATTTAGTAGAGGCCAGTAATGGACAATATGGTTCCCTATTGTGTTCGTACCCTCACCCTCGAACTCAATATTGGGTTCATTTTGACCATTTATGGAACCATGATGGGGAAATCTGCATTAGATAATTCCCTTATTTGTCGCTACGATTTCCACGCTTACAAAATAATTGTTCGTTTAAATACTTGTTGGCGACTTCAAAATAATTTTCAATATATAACTTTTACAATACGGTAGTCAAAGCTAATACGCGTTCACACCGCACAGGCAAAAATAAATCCATGCTTACAATTTGCTGACTCCACTGGGGTGGATATTAAAAAAGAATTATACCCTTTTTATGCTTTAGAATGAAATTACAGTTTTGCATATGCATGCTATTGTTTAAGCCGCTATAAGGACAATCTAACTTGCCTCATTAGCACATGTTCTATGTTTAAGGTCACCCATGGGGGGTTTGCGCTTTTTCCTTCCAAAAAGCTTCCAGAGCGATAGTGTTGGATCTAAGTCATAAGCAAACCTACCCAACCATGGCATTGTTCTCTTGTTCATGACTTGAGAACTGGAGTGCGTCTTACATGTGGCCAGCTGCGTGGAATCCATCTCTTAGTCATGAACCCTTTCAAACTAAACCAAAACTTAACCAATAGTTTCAAACATAGAAGTACACTTTATGTTGGAACTTTTGCATCCATGTTATATGACATTTGCCAGCTATTGCGGTTTTTGCTTGTTGTGACACTGTCAAATTGTCATTATTATGCGTCGTTCCTAAAAATCGTGTCTAAACAAAATTGTCAATCGACCAAAACATCGCCTAAATCCACGAAAACAAGTCAGCGGAGTAGTGTGCCAAGCACATTAAGTTTCGCGCCAGACGTACGACTGTGCGCCACGTGCAGCAATGTTGCGCGGCAAGCAGTCTGTGCATCGCATGCTTTTCTTTGATTTTGTCGTGGTGTCGATCCTATATTTGGTCCTGTGTTTAGTCTATCTGAATTCGTGTAAAAAAAGAACTTGGTCATTTTAGGGGTCTCACCTAATTTAAACAATAAAAATCAGTGTTTTCATCCATGTTCGAGTCTGTCCTGAAAAAATGCATCTAGGGAAAAACGGTCATGGTAAAGTTGGGAGTGTCATGCATGTCTACCTCCTCCCTTTGTTAAACTAATCTTTCCTATCAAAATTATCTTATTATATTCACCAATTTAAAAAACATACATCTTTCAAAATCAATCCTAAACCCTCTTTTATTCTACTCTTTTTAAAAAGTATTTACTAAACACCATTATACATGGCATGATTTACAAAAATATAGTTATCAAAATTAAAATATCATATTGTCCTAACAAATAAAACAAGGGGTTCCTTTCAAAAACGAGTTCCGAAAATTCTTAGCCTAGTCCAAACACCTTCATTCAATGCAATCCAATCAACGCAACTCAATTCATTTGAATTCATTTTAGGCCCATATGCATTAGAGTCCATTTTGCATTCACATAAGGTCCATCTAATTTGAGTCCATGCATTCATATTAGGCCCGCTGGCATCAGAGTCCTTCTTAGGCCCATGTAAGTCTAACCCATATCAAAAAATAGGCCCATTTGCATCTTTGTGTGAATCATAGTCTATGTCAAGCCCAATCCAAGTGCAATGCCTATATATTCTAGTCCAATCCTAGTCTATTTTGAATGTCAAGCCCATGTGCATTTTCAAGTCTAACTTGAAACCAATATAAGACTAAGTCCAATTCATTTCCTAAATCGATTCCATTTCCAAACCTATATAGGACGAAATCCAAATCATAGAGATTAGTGAAGCTAGCATCCCTTTAAGATCATAACCACACCGTTTGACCTAGCTAAGCTAGTCACCCTTAAGACCATAATGACACCCTTTCACTTACCGAAGCTAGTCACCCTTAAGATCATAATGGCACCCTTGACTTAGCTAAGCTAGTCACCATTATGACGATAACGACACCCCGTAACGTAGCGAAGCTAGTCACGCCACGACTTAATTTAGGGAGTGTTTGGTTCATATCATTTAGGTATGAGGTATGGGTTTAGAATGAGCAAAACCCATACCTAGTGTTTGTTTAATAATTTTATAGATTTAAAACCCATACCTCAAACCCATAAGGTATGGGGTTTAGAAACCCAAAGGGGGGAGGTGGGTTTGGCTCATACCAATACCTCTAGGTATTAAATTAAGAAAAAAATTTCATTCCCAAATAAAACCAAACACATGGTATTAGGTATCAAGTTCCAAACCTATACTACCTTGATTTCATTCCTAATTCCAAACCCATACCACTATGTGAACCCAACGCCCCCTTAGAGTCCTGAAGATTACTTTTGACCGCCTTTACAATAGAGGCGCGATCACTTCCATAAGGTCTACCGCCTTCACATTAGAGGAACAATCGCTCCTATAGGGACTACTATGAACCGGCACTAGTAGAAAAAGGTCAATTTGCATCGGCCCATTTGCGTCGCACAAACACGGAAACGATGCAAATATACTATTTGCGTCGCATGTAACAATGTTACGACGCATAAGACGAACTATGTGCGTCGTATCTAAATATTGTGCGATGCAAATCATCTATGTGCGTCGCATGAAGGTCATGGTGCGACGCACAAAACAAAGTAATCTGCGTCGGACCCCTTAGCCCATCCGACGCAAATCAGCCCAAAAGCCCAATTTCTTTCGAACCCCATAACCAGCGCCCCTCTCTTAACATTACTCAAACCCTAAAGCTTCTCAAAACCAGCGCATCCCTTTCTACCCTCTCAACCCGCCTCCCTCTCTTTCTACCCTCTCAACCCGCCTCCCTCTCTTTCTCTCTCACTTTCTCTCTCACTTCCGTCCCTCTTCTTCACGTCGAACATCTGCTACCACCTCTAGGAATTGTTCGCATCAACCGACGAGCCTTTTAGTGATAGTTGTAGCTTGATATTTCAATTGTTACCACCTTTAGGAATCGTTCGCATCAACCGACGATCGAAACTTCGACGCCATGACCTTCAGTGAGCGATCTTCAGCGTCGACGACACCAACAACAGCAACAACACTTCGAACACCTAACGAATCTTCAGCAAACGAACGAATCTTCAGGTAACTTATTTTTTTCTTTTTCTTTTTCTTGTTTTTATTCGCCTGTTTTAATTTTTCGTAATTTGTCATTTTTTTCAGAATTCAGATCTTGTTTGAAGACCTCATTTTTTCATTTCCGTGAATTTTTCGAAGAACTCGTTTTTTCATCCTAAAATCTCCAGGTAACTTTTTTTTTTCTTGTTATTCGCCTGTTTTAATTTTTCGCAATTTGTCATTTTTTCAGATGTTGTTTGAAATCTTCGTTTTTTTAATTTTCGTGAATTCCAGATGTGTTCGAAGTATAACAACGAGAAGGAAGGTCAAGATGTGAAGGAAGCTCCAACATTTTTTTTACTATTATTGATAGATTTGTTTTTATGAATTATTGTAATATATATGTTCTAAAATTCGAAGCATTTTCGTTTTTATTTTTCCAGATCTGGTCGAATTTTTGTACAGTATTGTTATTAGTTTTATTTGATTTTCAATCCTCTATCTCTACACATTCATTGTCCAAATCTTGAGGCTGTTGATTTTCAATCCTCTATCTCTTACATCTCCATAGTCCATTACCTTTGTAGTTTGTATTGTTATTAGTTTTTTTTACAGTATTCATTTCCTTTTCAATTACTACGTTCGTTATTGCTGATTCATGATGGAATTTGTGTAGAATTTCATGCATTTGTTAGTTTTTTTTAATAAAAAAAAAAAATTTTAAAAAAAAATTGCAATTTGCGTCGCACGTGGCCCAAGGTGCGACGCAAATTACTCATCTGCGTCACACCCTAGGCGATGTGCGACGCAAATTACCCTTTGAGCTTGGTGATTTTGGCTGGCAAGATCCACTTGCGTCGCACCGTATACAGGTGCGACGCAAATAGTGAACCATCTGCGTCGTTTTCGCATACGACGCAGATCGTTTCTGAGTCATTTGCGTCGAGGGCTTTGGCGTCGCACCAAAGTCCGACGCAAATAGGCGCCTCACATCCGACGCAAATTGCCTTTTCTGTACTAGTGCGGTCTGCACCTAAAAGAAATTCAAAAGGTACAACCTATATTTCTACTGCGAATTCCAATAGAACAATGAACACTCGACATCTAGTTTCAAGTACCAAATGCACTGCTTAATATGGTCAATGGCAATAGATATCTAATACTTCCTACAACGATAATCAGCATCATCAGTAATACTTAGACAGTGCATCAACAATTCAACATGCATATTCTTTTATTTCTAGCATTCTAGGTTGAGTCGAAGATAACCTCCCCTAGCAACTTTATTTCCTTTCCTGTCGAGTCTATGACCTTTAGGACCATAATGTTATTAGCCTTGTTTTATTCATCCTTTTTTTATTTAAAAAAATAATCGCATTTTCATTTTTATTGGTCTTCCATCATTTTATTTGTGCTTCTAATATAATGATGAAACTTAAATCACCTAATTAACTTGAGTAATAATAATAACCAAAGAGAGCTGAAATAATAAAAGAGAAAAAGGAAAAAAAAGGACATATTTTGAATTAGGAGTTATTCCCGTCTTCCCTCCATCATCCATATACCATCATTTAGAGGCAAAGCTCTACAAACAACCTTCAAACCTTCTAGTACCATAAACCAATAACTTGTGTGGAAGCCTTATTACATAAAAAAATTAATCAATGAGAAGCAAAACCAAAAAAAGGTGAAAAAAATTCAATGCAAAAAGAAAAGCGGCAAAAAGTGAAAAAAAGAAAGAGCCAAATGGAAAAAGAAATAGAAAGTCAAGCTAGGGGGCTTGTACACAAGTTTTACCCCTCATTCAAATCCTTCAACCCCATCAAACCTTAACCATATAATTCAAATCCAATATCTTCCATCAGCACAACCAATTAAACCTCATCTAAACCTCAAGCCTTGAACTTTTCAACCTTTAATCAACCCTAACTCGTTTTTCAAGGTATGTCCAAGCCCGCTAGGTTGAAACCCGAAAGGGTGGCCTAGGCAAAAGTTTGGACAAAAAAAAAATGAGAAATCAGATCCGGAACTACAAATGGTCTAATTCCTCAAAGATGCGTAGTAATCCTCATCCGACCGCTTTAATAAAATCAAATTAGTCATGGTCTAATGATTTGACGTTTTAAAGTTCAATAGCATACTCTCATTCTAGATCCCGAGATAGACTCGAGTCTAAAGCTAGCATTATTAAAGCCTTTTCTCACATACATTCATTTGAGTCACAAATTTAAATTTTTTATTTTTCAATCAAAGCTCCCCTTTCCCTCGAAGGACTCTCCGACAATTCCATGATTTCTGACGATATTTAACTCTGGTATATCAGCTTCCCAAAAAAGAATCCCCATCGATAACTTTCAAGACATATCAACTACATTACAATATCAGATCAAGTACATGACAAATTCAAGACAAGCTCACTCAAGGCTTCCTATATGTGGTGGTTCCTCCAATTCAAATCAAATTCCCGAAAATTTCTAATCCACGAACCTCGTTTACGAACACTTATTATTTACTGAAAACGATTTTCGAAAATCATTCTAACTATTTCTGATCATTGTATCATTCTACAAATCGATCTTCTAGTCTTCAAAATCCTTTCCTTGCATTGCAACCTTGCAAAACCCTGACATTGCATTGCTTTTCATACATTCTAGTCTTGCATAGCCCTGACCTTGCATGACGTGCATCACTTAGCTTTGCATAACCTTAATCCTTGCATAGCATCTCACGCATCCTTAGAGAGTTTGAGTTTGCATCTTTTCATCATTATGTGCTTATCTGTGTTGTTTGCATCTATCTGCTAACATCTTCTTTTGTAGGTAATCAGGTTGCTTGAACTTATTGTCATGCATACTAACTTTGTTTTGCAGAGACCCGTGTATATAGATCAGTTTTAAACTGTAGAGCATTTAGAATCACTCTTCGTCCCAACACTGTATACTTTGACTTTCAATTTCCTGAACCTTAGTCAAGTGGGGACTTCTGTAGACACATAATCATGCTATTTCTTCCCATTATTATGCACAAAGCTTTTGCATCCAAGGATACGAAAGTGCGTAATATCGTGTTTTCTACCTTTTAGGAGTTTATATGAGGTATTTTTCAATTTAGGTCTTATAAGAGGATGATTTAAGATAAAACATGCAGTGTTCATAATTTATCCCAAAAAAACTTAGCGAGACCACTTTCAATAATCATCGTCCTCAAAAACCTCAACAAAAGATGGGTTAGAGAGAGAAAGTCTCCCTTCTCTCTAGCTTTCACTGTTAGGCACGTTTTTCTCATTATTTTCTGGATTTGAATCTCAGCATCTACTGGAGCCATGGCAAAAGGTTCGAAAAAAGGAAATGGAGGTAAAAAAATAAAGCAACCAGTGAAGGTAGTGAAGAAACCATCGACAAATGATGCGAAGAAAACGAAGAGTATCAATGATGTTCCGGAGAGCTCGGTTCTAAGCTGGTCATCTGAGGAAGAGAAGGATGATGACTCTGTAGCATCTGCGGATGTAAATGCTTCAAACCTTGATAGAGCGAATTTTGAGGCTGCGAGAAGTCGACTAGAGACATGGATTTCATCAGTTAGAACTCCGGTGAGATCACAATCAGACAATATGGTGAATCCTTCACCTCATCCTATGCAGCAACTGGTCAGCAATCCAGGTAACCCGAATAACAACTCTTAGCGCCATAATCTATTTGAAACAATTAGGGAGGAAGGTATTGACCTTACTTTACCTAATAATGCTAATGTTAACTCTGAAGTTGTTGATGATGTGGTGATTTCGGAGGAGGATGTGAAGGATGAAATTGTATTCTGGGAATCTGCGATTGTATGTTACATTTTGGGGATGAAGTTGCCTGTAAGGATTGTAAATGGCTTTGTTCGACGTGTTTGGGGGAAGTTTGGCATTGATAGAATAGCCATGGGAATGAATGGAGTTTTTGTAGTGCGTTTTCGAACGGTGGAGGGTAGGAAGATGGCCATGGAAGCTGGACCTATTTTGTATGATCATAAGCCGGTGATCATGAAGGAATGGTCTGCAGATTTAGACCTCTTGAAGGAGAAAGTGACAGTGGTGCCTACCTGGTTTCGATTACCTGGCCTCCCACTCAAGTATTGGGGTCAGGTGGCTCTCAATAAGATTGCTAGCTTGATAGGTAAACCTATTAGGTCTGATTGAGCTACGGCTCAAAAGGACTTACTGGAGTATGCTAGAGTGCTGGTTGAGGTTAACATTAGTAAACCTATGCCAGATGAAGTGTGGTTTACTAATGAAAAGGGTATCAAAGTTAGCCAGAGGGTTAAATATGATTGTAAACCAATATAGTGTGAGGAATTTAAGGGTATTGGTCATACAGGGGAGCAATGTAGACGAAAGAAATATGAGCTAGCTTTGAAAAAAGTAAAAAGTGAAACCTAGCAAGCAATGGGTGGTGAAGAAGAAGGTTGTGCCATCTGGAACTGTAGGAGGGGCAAACATTACTGTTCCTAGGACTGAAGATCTTGCTACAGTGAATAATGTTGAGCAACAAGGAGATAAGGTTGATATCTCAGCTATAGAAGAGGAAGCTGGAGGGGGGTGTGTAGAGATGCAAGCTGATGAACAGGAGCAAGTCCCTCAACAGCAAGGGGAAGGATAGATTGATAAGCCAGAAAATGTAAACAAGAAGCAGGGGGAAGGAATGACTCAACCCCCTAATGGATAGTGTGGGATGTTGGAACATTAGAGGCCTTAATAGCTCCCAAAAACAAAGTGATGTTAAATGGTATTTAAATCACTATCATCTGGGACTATTTGGGTTGCTGGAAACTAGGGTGAGGGCAGGAAATTTTCACAAGGTGTTCCCAAATCTTGGAGTGGGTGGTATGTTATTACAAATTATCAGCATCATGCTGGTGGTAGAATATGGTTTATTTGGAATCCTAATTTGTTTGTTGTGTCCAGTACATATATTGGGGATCAAGTCATTCATTGTGAGGTTATTCACAAACATTCTGGTAAACAGTTGGCTATTTTAATGGTGTATGGGTTGAATGATGTTGAGGAGAGAGGTAGGTTGTGGATGGATTTGATGCAGATTAGTAAAAATATCAACGGTGCTTGGTTAGTCTTAGGTGACTTTAATAATGTTCTGAATTTGGGAGAGAGAATTGGGTCTCAAGTTACTTTGGAGGAGTTAGCTGGGTTCAGAAATTGTGTAAGAATGTGTATGTTGCAGGAGCATCCTTCCCGTGGACCTTTCTTCACTTGGTCAAACAAGCAGGATGGAGAAAGCAGGGTGTTTTCGAGAATTGACAGAGTACTAGCAAATGCAGAGTGGTTTGATATGTTTAGGGCTGCTAATGCAATTATTATCCCTGAGGGCATCTCAGATCATTGCTCTATGGTAATAAGATTAGATGCAATAGTGACTCGCAAAGCTTCTCAATTTAAATATTGCAACATGTGGTCTAATGATGAGGATTTCCTGAGAATTGTGGCTGAAAGTTGGTAAGATAATGTGCAGGGAGTAGCAATGTATAAGGTGGTTAAAAAATTGAAGAGGTTGAAACCATGTTTGAAAGCTTTGCATCATGCAAAGTTTGCAAATATTGAGAAGGAGGCACAGGTGGCTCTTACTAGGTTGACTGACATTCAACAGGCTATCTACTCTCAACCTTTGGATCCAGATTTGCATAATCAAGAGAAAGTGGCTAGGAAGGAGTATGATAGAGTGACAAAGGCTAGACTTAGTCTCTTGAAGTAGAAGGTGAAGACCAATTGGATAAAAGGGGGCGATGAAAATTCTGCTTATTTCCATGCATGTCTGAGAAAGAGAAGACAGCAAAATCATGTATATAGGATAAAGGATACATCTGGAAGTTGGAAAGAAAATCCAGATATTGAAGCCTCTTTCCTTAATTACTATGAAAAGCTTTTAGGCTCTGAAAGTGAAGCTAATAATAGAGTTAGTAACTCTATTATTGCTGAAGGTGAAGTAATTAGCAACCAGCAACAACAAGATCTATGCGCTCCCTTCACTGGTTCCGACGTGAAGGAAGCTCTCTTTGACATTGATGAAGGGAAAGCAGCAGGGCCAGATGGCTACTCCAGTGGTTTTTTTAAAGAAAGTTCGCGTTGTGTGGGACAGGAGATTATGGATGTTGTTCTTGACTTTTTTCAGACTGGTAAACTTCTCAAACAGATTAATGCAACTACACTTTGTTTAATCCCTAAAGTTGATCAACCTGAAGATGTGAGTCAATTTCGTCCCATACCATGCTACAATGTTCTGTATAAGGTAATATCTAAAATGCTATGCTCTAGATTGAAGCTGGTATTACCTGGGATAGTGGACCAAGCTCAAAGTGCTTTTATTGCTAATAGAAGCATCATGCATAATATCTTAATTTGCCAAGATATCTTGAGTCACTATAAAAGGAAAAGTGAACCATCTAGATGCACACTGAAGATAGACCTTAAGAAGGCCTATGATTCTGTAAGCTGGGCCTTCTCAGGTGAGCTTCTTACCAAGTTAAAGTTTCCTGAGACATTTAGGAGATGGATCATGACTTGTGTCACTAGTCCTTCATACTCCATTAGTATAAATAGTGGATTGTGTGGGTTTTTTAAGGGCAAGAAGGGGTTAAGACAGGGGGATCCACTCTCTCCTCTTTTGTTTGTGGTGATTATGGAGTACTACACTAGAATTATGAAGAAGATGAGTAGTAAACCTGGGTTTGGGTATCATGTTAGATGTAAAAATCTCAAGCTTACCCACCTTATTTTTGCTGATGATTTAATGCTCTTGTGTAAAGGAGAGGTTAAATCTGTTGTGCTAATGATGAGGGCACTTAACTATTTTTCTCAAGCTTCTGGGTTGAAAGCTAGTCATGAGAAGTCAGCTATCTATTTTGGGAACATCAGTGAAGAAGTTCAAACCAGACTGTTGCAAGTAACTGGCTTTAAGAAGGGTAGTTTTCCCTTCAGATATTTAGGGGTTCCTATAACCTCTAAACGAGTAACTACTGCTGATTGTGATATCCTAGTTGATAGGATTCTACATAGGTTACTTTGCTGGACATCTAGGCACTTATCCTATGCTGGAAGGAATGTGCTGGTGAATTCAGTGCTACTTAGCCTCCACATTTACTGGGCTCAAGTCTTCATAATTCCAAAAGGGGTGATGCAGAAGATTATGCAACTTTGTAGAGCTTTCTTGTGGGAGGGTAAGGCCTATCTTACTAAGGCCCCTCTTGTCAGTTGGGACTGGGTGTGCAGACCTAACAAAAGTGGTGGGCTGGGAATTAGGGACTGCAAACTATGGAATATGGCAGCAATTGGAAAGTACACTTGGTAAATTGCTCAAAAGGAGGATACTCTGTGGATTAAATGGGTTCATTGTATATATATCAAGAATGAGAACTGGTGGACCTATGTGGCTCCCTCATCTGCTAGCTGGTCTTGGAAAGTAATTTGCAAGATGAAGGATAAAATGAAAGTGGCTTATCACAATAATCTCTGGATGGATGGCAGCAGAGAATACACTATTAAGCAAGGCTACAATTGGCTCAGGGGAGATCAAGACACTGTAAGGTGGAAGCATTGGGTCTGGAATCCAATCAATATCCCTAAACACTCATTTATAGCTTGGCTAACTATGCTGGGAAGGCTAAGAACAAGAGAAAAGCTGCAGCAAGCTGGAATTTGTCAGGATGCATCCTGCCTCCTATGTCAGCAGGGGCAAGATTCTTGTTCTCACTTATTCTTTCAATGCCAATTTAGTCAAGAAGTATGCAGGGGGATTATGAACTGGCTACACTTGAGAATGTCTGCGAATGAAAGTATTTATAATCATTGGAGAAAATGGGGGAGAAAGTTTAGAAGCAAAGTACAACAACAAGTAGCT